>NC_056523.1:211002479-211110827 GCF_019175285.1 Sceloporus undulatus
AAACCAGCCTCCTAAATCTAGAACTAGGTGCAGCAGTAATGAACACAATAATGTGACACAAGGCTGTAAAGTTATTAGGTGCGATTTTTGGGCAACGGTTCCTCTAGTCTAGAAGGTTTTTGCATTACGTAATATGCAAGAGTACTGCGTTGCTTCTTTTGTTCTTGGTACTCACACCAGACCTACTATCATGAAACAAGCCCGAGCACAAAATGATTTCTGCTCACTCACTGGCACATATATGGCATATAAATTTGCTCAGTGGTACCCAGACATATAGCTGGGATGTACCTAAATTATGTATTTCAGAGATTTGTACATGGATTTTTTTCATTAAAATCACCAATAATTCAAATGATAATTAAAATGTAATTTGCAATCTACTATCTCAATACAAACAGTAAAACCATACAGAAGCTTACAGTCAGTCCTGTCCAATGCAATGCTCACATACACCATGGATCCAGTATCAACCAAAGCCTATGAAGATAATTTTAAAGGCTTATACTGTATCTTGTGGACCCAACCAGACCTTCTTGGTTTTGAAAACCCTGCCCCCAAATCCTAGAAATCTGGAGGCTGTCTGTAATTTTCCAGAAATTAAGTTAAGGCACTCTAAATATGTTCAAGAAAACATATTCAGAGTAGCCATGTTGACCATACAGCAAAATACAACAAAACACAAAATGCAAAACCGCCTAAGAAAGGAGCAGTTGGCTTTGCACAAGACAGAGAAAGCTGGATCAGAAGGGAAGTTACTTTTCTGTAACTAATGTAAGATGGAATTGTATTACCTCTCTTTATTGTCTTTTGTCCTCACATGGCCTGGAAAGAGTGGCCTCTGCCTGCACTGAAATCCTTCAATACCATTTAACTAACAACAGAGTAACATTTGAGACAGAATGTAGGCCTGTGACTCTAACATCTTCATTTTCCCCCTCCGTATGATTTTAACATCTTTGCTTGACGAAGAAACCTGTGCATCTTCAAAACCTTGCATGATGCATTTTCTGCATTTTGGTTGGCCAATTACGGCGTTAATCTTTTGTGAATTTTGCATTTTGTTCTATTAAACATGCTCAAAAATATACTGTGTCATATCTTGATCTGGAAAAAAGATCTCATGCTGAACCTTGTCAGAAATTAAGATTTACTTGAAGTTTCTCAATGCAATAAGACTGTTGTTTCAACTGCAGTCAAATATTAACTGGGAGAGAAGATAAGCGGAGTTCAAAATAATGTATGCTGATAATAGCAGTTTCCCTAATTTGGAAAAATAAAGCTTATTGGGGAAATAAACTTGGTGTTTCCATTTCCCCATTTTTATTGCTCATATTAATGTGATAAATTTATAAAAAGCATATTTTCAAGAAACAAAAAGAAACCCACATAAAATACCTAATCTCTTTTCAAACTGATCAAATATTCAGCTGTCTAGTCTCTTATTTGTACTAGAAAGCTATTCAGCAAAGCAAATGTTTTACCCAGAGTTGTTGCAATATGATTCTTCTTCTTCTATTATTATACTTCTTTTAAAGACAACAAGAACAACAAGCACTATAGAAAATGTTTTTAAAGGGCACATAGGACTTTACTCTTTACTCTTGTTTACATTTTAATGTGAAAAAACAAAAGCAAAATGGGCATGCGTATGTACACATTTTTAAGTGAGGTTTGGAACATTTCTAAACTCACTACTCTTGACTCAGAGGCTTCAGGGCATGGGGCAAAGAAGACCCCAATGATCACACACAAAGACGGCTCCCAGATGAGCAAAGCGTCCCTTATTCCCTGCGAATCCTTGTGGAATTTTGGATTAGAGTGATTAGGCGGCAATTAAGTGCCAATGAAATTAATGGGGCTGCATTCTAAATAATACTTAGGCCTCCTAATGAAGTCTGCTTTTATACATTACATTACGTAGCAATTAGAAATGGGACCAAACAAACAGCCTAAGATTAGCACCCCAATTATCAACACTGTTATTTAAAAGGACTGGAAAAAGATAGCTGTTGCTGGAATCCACTTATCCAAAGAAGGGTTATCCATCAATTTGAGTGTGTTTTTAAAAAAATATCATGATATTGATTTTATATAAAGGACAGAGACAAAAAATAGAGAAATGGGAGGGGGATAAGAAAGAAAGAACGAAGCTAGGAAAGATAGCAAAAGGGAGGAGATTTATGACTGAATTTTCTGCAAAGGGTAAATATGGTCACTAGGGGCTCCCAGCCCAAATCAGGACCCTCAAAACAACCCTTTCTCCATGAGCAGCTCTTTTGCTTAGCCAGGAACAAATAGTGGTCCAAAGAAAGACTGAACTCTTCCTGGAAGTGCAGTCTCAGTTCAGATGAGAATAAGGGTGGGCACAGTTGCATTTAACCTTCCCTTTCCCCCAAAAGATCTTCAACATTGCATCAAGTTTCATCCTTAGTTAGGGCCAAATTTGATGCAGATTTGCAAAGGTTCAGAAGTCACTCTCCTGTCTCCCTGAACTATTGCAGACAGCAGCTTGGGAAAGTGAAGGGCACATCCTGAGAGTGTAACATGGGAAAGGCAGGATTTTATTCTTTTCTCCTTCACTTTTCTTCCATTAAAATGGTGGCTGCCATGCTCTTACATAGAAAAAATGTAAGTATTCTTGACAAGGCACAGGGACGTAGCCAAGATTTTAGGAAGGGGGGGTCCAGACTAAGTGCTACCATTATAATGGGGCTTGAGTGCGGTGGTGCAGCAGCACACACCATTCATTTTTCTAATGGAAGGGGGGGGTCCGGACCCCAAGGGAAACCCCCCCCCTTGGCTACGTCCCTGCAAGGCAAATAGCAATTGTGGGAGGGAATTTTCTCCAGGAACAGGGCAAATGGGAAAGAGTTAAACAATTCTTCCCCATATGCCCTAGATCCAGTTCAGACTATTAACTCATGTGCAGTTGGAATCAGTGGGACTCAAAAGTGTTTAATCTTCATTGAATTGTGCTCAACTCAGTAAGGCATAGGCATATATTAAGGAAATTGAAATTTGCATATAATAATAAATTGCTATATGAATAAAGAAGCTTGCAGTTTGACGTGGTGTTTCTACTGGACTGTGTGTGTGTGTGTGTATGTGTCTTCAGGTTGCCTATCAACTTGTGGCGTCCCCATGAATTTGATAGGGTTTTCTTAGGCAAGGACTACACAGAGGTGGTTTTGCCAGTTCCTTCATCTGAAATATCACTTACAGCACTTGATATTTGTCAGAGGTTTCCCATCCAAGTACTACCCAGGGCTGATCCTGCTTAGAATCCAACATCAGATAGGATCTGGTGGTTTTAGGGTATTATTTTTAGTGGAACATAAATCCAAAGACTGTTTTTATTTTATTTTATTTTATTTTATTTTATTATTATATTTTTAATGCCACACAGAGAAACGGGGGGGGGGGGGGGGGGGCTAAAAACTACGTAGTCCTTCCAATGAAACTTTGTTGCTATTAAACGAATCATAAATGTTTATGCATGCAAACATCTTGCAGAACAGACAAGGAAATGTATGACTGATGCTTTTAAATGAAGCCTACCTTAATTCTGTTTATGTTATTTGGATATATTCATTTAAATAGTTTTATAGGAAAATACATCTACTGATTCCAATAGCTATTTTCATATAGTGTGTTCAGGATTAGTGTGCCTTTATAGTAATTACAGGAATACAAAGTAAGTATGCCTCTTGAGGTAACATTGGAAAACTATTATTTTAAAACCTGGGGAAATATGCAGATGGATATACTCTGTTCTAAAATGTGAGCATTTGTCTTCCTCTTGAATACTGGGGAAATGTGTATACATATGCAATACAAATTACGAAATTAGTTTAAGAGAGTGATGCTTGCATACTGTATAATTATCATGTAGTGGCATGCAGAGTGTGGGCATTTTTAAAATCCCGTGGGTACAATTTGCCCCCATTAATTTTGAGGTGCGAGAGAATAATACCCCACTCCCCCCAAAATCCCATGTTGTTAAATGTAATGGATGTTAAAATATATAACAGGCTTGCTGTACTGTTACAAACCTTAAGCATCGGATTTTGCAGGATCGTTGGTATTTTGTTTTATTTTACAACACACAAAATTGATCTAAGAAATGCTAATCAGACTAACAAAAATTAATAGATCGTACCACGACCAGATTCTGTAGTGCTTACACACTGTCAGCAGCAGCAAAAGCAAAGGGTATGGATTCTTACTTTATTACTGAATTTAGTTATGCGTAAAATAGCAGCATTTTGCAGAGAACTGGAGTTTTGTATGAAGTGTCTTAGAACAGGAATGCCAAAGGACTTGATTTTTCATAGGCACACACAACACGATGTCAGGAGAAGATTGTCCTTATAAATTCTTGTAATGTCACAGACCTTTTTTAAAAAACAACAACAACAACACCTGAATACACATTTAAGGAAAGTTGGCAGAAAGACTAACATGCTCAAAGAAAAAGACAAGAAAGGGATGCTGTTGGTGACCTACCTTTCCCAAAGATGATGCAAGCTGATACTGCAGAAGTGTTTGCATGCACCAGAAGTAAGACTATGCCCCTCCTAGCAGTTTGTTCTCACAGCTCCGAAACGCAAGTGCTGCTCTCTCCTGACAATCCAGACAATTGCCAATCCCTGTCTGCTGCCTCATTTATAGAATGCCAGCTCCTTTGTCTGGCGCGTGTCACCACTAGTGCTAGCGATCCAGGAAGCTTATTCGGCATCTCCAGGGAGATGCTTTTCATGCTCCATCTTCCTCCCTGCTAGGATTCTAGCCCATGCAAAGGTGGAAATGGCAGCTCTATGCTTTGTTCTGAAATGTAAGAGTTATTGTGGATCCACGGGAGTGGAAAGGCTAGAGAAGCTGTTTTAATTCTAGCACGACTCAAGAATGCAGCGGAGTTTAAGACACGCCAGGCTTAGTTTGAGTTTGGACTCTGGAAACTGGGCCTCAGCCCTGGAACAGAGCTCCGAGAGTCACGGTACAGCCAAAGGAAAACAGGAATGGCATGAGAAGCACCTCTGAGCACATGCAGAGTGTTGCTCACCACTATGTAATCACAGCCTACGCGCATATACTTGAGGGTAGGAGTAGAGATAGCCTGTACATCAGTATACACAGCTTCTAAACAAGCATGAAAACTAGTGTTTACCCATTTTTAGAAAGTAATCAGCAGAATACAGCACAAGTGAAAGGCCTCGAGAAAAATTAACTTCTGTAAAAATGTGTTTCAGACCCTTTCAACAAAAAAGGTTCTATAGTTTTTTATGGATTTTTCAGGCAATGTAGCCATGTCCTAGAAGAGTTTCTTCCTGATGTTTTGCCAGCACCTGTGGCTGGCATCAGCCATAGATACTGGTGAAACGTCAGGAAGAAACTCTTCTAGAACATGGCTACATTGCCCGAAAAATCCATAAAAAACTATGGATGCCAGCCATGAAAACCTTCGATTTCACGTTAAAAAGGGCTCTGTTTATGACCATAGTGTTTTGCATGCAAAATATGTACATAAACGTACACATTCACATAACAGCTGGTACATGTGGAAAGCAAATTGCAACAAATAAGAAAACACAAAGGAAGGACAAAGTCTCTAGAACAGCACAAATGTCTTAGGTGTAGGAACTCCCATATTCTATCCCCAACTAAAAAGAATCCAAGGCTGGAAATAACCTTGGTCCACTGTGCTCAACCACTGCTACCAAACAAAGTAAATATTAACTGAGCTAGATCATAGATCAGTGCTATGATGACAACTAACTAAAAGACAGCTTAAAATGCAAAGCTTGAAAAGGCTACTTTTTCGGACTACAACCCTTAATGATTCTGGGAATTACAGTGCAAAAAGAGTAGCTTTTCCTCATTCTGCTCAAATGTTATCAGGTTGCAACTGTATAGGAAAAGGTCTAATACAAATCAACCAAGTGTTGAACAGAAGAGTTTGAAGGGAGGCTTTTACAATGCATTTGACTGAGCATAGTCACAAACTTCCCCATGATTAGTTACCATCTGAACAGGAGTCCAATGAAGAATTATAGTGCTATGATTCCATTTTAATTGCCATGAGTCTGTCCAATGGAATCCTGGGATATACAGTTTAGGGAGGGACATTATAAAAACAAACAAACAAACTCTTATTTATATTGTGCTTTTCTGTACAAGCAATCAAAGAAGTGGCTTACATAAAATTCCAACAATACCTTGAATAAATGACCCACAGTTCCCTCCCTGCCTTAAGATAACAATTAAACAAGTGACAATTAAAATAATCTGCTAACAGATCATAATTAAAATATCATAACATTAACAATAACAGTTGCAACAACTTTCCAAACTGGGTAAAGGCTACATGGGGTATAGTGTGAATAAGCTCCATTGTTATGGCTGGGTTTTCCTATTCAGGAAAGGCCTGCCGGAAGAGATCCATCTTGACAGCTTTTTAAAAGCTATCTAGGCTGGTAATATGATGGATCTCCTCCGGCAGGCAGAAAAAAAGGTCCTCTGGGAAGTAGCAGTCAATCTGGTCTTTAGAGAATTCTCAGCCAGAGTTCTCTAGTGCAAAACTACTACATAAGATGGGGCCTTGGCAGCTAAAGTGGAATGAAAGCACTACAAATGTATAGTGTGAATGGGCCCCTGGAAAAGGTTCCAAATAGCATGCTGTAATTACAGTACCTCTAGCTGAACTTAGAAAGTCAAAGAAGAAAGTACTAAGGTAGATTTAATGTTGAACATTGGGAAAATAAAAAATAATGACTATGGAAGATCTACATGAATTCATCCTAAATGACAAGAAACTTGAAAGAGTGAAAGAGTCCCATACATTGGATCAAAAAATTCATCAGAACAGAGACTGCAGTAAAGAAATCAGAAGATTAGGAATTGGAAAGGCAGCAAGGAAAGAACTTGACAAGATCCTAAAGTGCAAAGATGTAACACTGAACACTAAAGTTAGGAACACCCAAGGCATTGTATTTCCAATTACCATGCATGGATCTAGGAGCTGGACAGTGAAGAAAGCTGCTAGAAAGAAAATCAACTCATTTGAGATGTGGTGCTGGAAAGGAGTGCTGAGGATAGTCAACAAGACAAACAAGTCAGTCAAGCAAATTAACATATCATGCCTGAACTCTCCTTGGAAACCAGGATGACTTAACTGAGATTGTCATACTTTGATCACATCACTAGAAAAGATGATAATGCTGGGAAAATTGGAAGGCAATAGAAAGAGAGGAAGACCACATGTCAGTTGGTTAGACTCGATCATGGGCCTAAATCTGCAGGACCTGAGCAGAGCGGTTCAGGATAAGGAGGCTTGGAGATGTCTCATTCATAGGGTCACCAAGAATCGAGGTCAACTTGAAGTTAAAAACAACAAACTTATATCTTCCCTCCAGATATTCCCATTCAACGTAAAGTAATGGGGTTAGTGTGCATGGTCCTACACAGTCTCTTCCCAGATACACTTTCAAGACACCTGACTAGGGCTTAATATCATGGAAGAATGTTGTATTGTGAACCAGCCTGACTTTATTAAGGATGGCTGAGAAATTAGATGGATTCCCACTTTAATATGAGACTAGTTAATTTACATCCTCTGGAACCACATGTTGAACTGAACTTATTCTTCTTATTATTAATGTTTATTTATATAGCACCATAAATTTGCATGGCACTTTACAGGTATCATCAAAACAGCAGATACCTGCCAATGGCATACAATCTAAAAGTCATAAAATACAAACTATACAAAATTAAGCAAGTTATTCCGTTAAAATACAAACTGTAAAAACAACTAATACATATATCAAATATAAAATTATAAAACAGTATTAAAATGCAATGTCAAATGCTTTGGAGAACAAACTTAATTTGTGGCCAGAAATCTGTGCATTTCCAAACTTTTAGTACAACTCACACAGCAAGAAAAATGCTTTTGGGAAAAAAAATTACATTTAAAGAACATGCAGGTAATACAGATATCTTTTGGAAAATTTGTACATCAATATTTGCAAATTTCACTGCAGAAAAACCAAATGAAAAAGCTTGCAATCAGATAGAGAACTTAATGACAGGAAAAGAAGAACTTGAATAAGATTGATCCTGACTTATGTATAGATGTTTAATTTGTAAGAGTACAAATAGTTTGTAACATGGAAATACCACCCTCACCAATAAGCTTTGATGAAGTGAAAAGTAAAACCTGAGAGGTTCTTAGGTGTGCTTCCAACAACAACAACAACAACGACTATCCCACTTTTCTTTTTGCAAGGACCAAGATGGCTTATAAAAATGCCAAAATAGCATTAACTAACATTGATGCTAACACCTAAACTAACATACAACATATCACATATTACACATAACATTAACACAGCTTTTATAATCTCAAAGATTTATAGTTTACCATCTATAAATTAACTTCCTAAACAATTGAGTTCACTTTTGTTAACAAAAAGAGTTGGATTTTTCTTAAAAAAAGTATCACTTGTGTAATTTATAATACACGGTTAATAATATAATACAATGTCAATTGCTATCTGTTATTTTAGCCTGTTTAAACCTGTCTTTAAAAGAAAATGTATTTGCTTCATAATTCAACCAGTTAAAGTTTGATAGAAAAAGCATGAATTTTAATGTCTACATACTTTATTAAACCATATGTAATCCTATTTTCTTTCCATAGATCTTAAGACATTTCCAGTCTTCCTCTATATTTGCTCTTGAATTGTCTCTCAAAGCCACAGTTAGGATATCCATATTCATGGCATCTCTTAAGTTTATTAACCATTCTTCAGTTGTAATTTTTTTTTTCAGTATTTGGCATATAAAATTCTTGTTGTTGATACCCTGTAAAGTATGATATGTGAGTATTTCTTATCATCTAATACATGTTATGTTTAGCAGAAATAATAGAGCGTTAATTGGGAATTATATCTGTAATATTTCCATCATCAAATTATGGATGTTTTTCCAGTATTTCTGTGCTTCTTGGCACTTCCACCAAATGTGGAAGAAATTTACAGCACTTCCAACATTGGATGTTCCCTGTTTTGTATATGGAATTAAGCTTAGAAGGAGATAAATATCATTGATACATCATCTTGATGAAATTTTCTTTGTAGTTTTGGCATGATGTAAATTTGTTTGTAGCTTTCCATGCCTTTTCCCAATAGTCTAAGCATAGGGTTTCCCAAGATCTTGTGTCCATTCAACCATGACATGTTCAATTATTTCCTGTTCCAAGTTTCTCTCTTTTAATATTTTAAATTATAATATAGTCTTGTTTCTATATAAATTCTCAAAGTATTCCCTAAATAGATTTTTGATATCTTTTGATCTGTGATTCTCTTTCCATTATGATGTAATTCTGTAATGTAAGATATCCATAGATTATATTAGCGGTAGTAATGATTTAGTTGCTATGAACAGATCAATTCTTGAAAACAAATCATGTACCTCTGGGGGGAAAAGTATAATCTCTAGCTTGGTGGTATTTGTGCCTCCAGACATTTGACATAGAGTATTCATCCAGTAATTTGAAACAGAATTTGAGAAGTTTGCCTTGATTTTTCCTAATATTTCCCCCCCCCCCCCCAAGTTTGAAGCTCTATTCAATTCAGGTTGAATTACAGCATTAAAATCACCAAGCAATAATATGTTGTCATAGTTTGTGTTCTTAATTTCATTATGTAACTGTGTGAAATATTTATTCTCATGTGGCCCTAGACTCCCACTGCCAATGTTGTTATGCTCTTTAACTTCACCTCTACCACGATATATGTACCTTCTTTGTACTGGTGGCGCAGTGGTTAAATGCCTGTACTGCAGCCATTCACTCAAAACCACAAGGTTGCGAGTTCAAGACCAGCAAAAGGGCCCAAGCTCGACTTAGGCTTGCATCCTTTCGTACCCAGACAGTTGGGGACAAATTAGCTTACTTGCTGTTCACCGCTATGATCTTTGGAATAGCGATATATAAATAAAACAAATTATTATTATTATTATTATTGAAAATTTCTTTAGACTCATATTTTTTGTTTGCATATATTGTTATGCCTTTCTTTTTCTTTTCTGCTGCTGATGTGTAACAATGTCCAAATTTTGGATTTCTCACGTATTTTGTTTCTTTGTCCCTGATTTTTGTTTCTTGAATACAAATTATGTCACCCTTCAGTTTTTCTAATTGACGGAAAATAATGCTGTGTTTATGTTTAGAATTTATACTTTTTACATTCCATGAAATGATGTTTACAACCATGCTTTTATTTTTTTCCCTTTTCTTTCCTCTTTTTACCAATAAAAAAAAGTTGCTGTTCTTTTAATTTGCCTCTGCTTCCATCCTTCTTTTGATTTTTTTATTAATATTATTCTTGTTAAAATGTACATGTATAAATGTATATGTATCCGTTTGTTTTACGTTATTGTTATATTTTGTCTTTTATATAATAAACTTTAAAAAATGCTAAAATAAGAAAAAGCTCAAAACCTGGCAATAAAAAAGTTAAAACACAATTGAGCAAGCTATCATATTAAAGTGCTACTATGAGAGACAGTCTGGTGTAGTGATTTGAGCATTGGACTATGACACTACAGACTAGAGTTCAAATTCCAGCTCAGCCATGAAAACCCACTGGGTGACTTTGGGCAAGTCACACTGAGGATGGCAATGGAAACTTGCAAAGACAACCCCATCATATGATTGTCTTCAGGTTGTCATAAGTCAGAAGGCACACTAAAACAACAATATGTTTTGAAAATTTTAAACAGCCAAGTGAGAATTAAATATGCACAACAACTATGGAGTGTGTCCACTAGAATAATCACTAGAAAAGAAAAATGGGGAGATGGATGGAATGACCTGTTTTGAGTTTTTAATTGGCTCACAGTATCCTGGAAAGTGGGTATGAGTGGCCAACAGGGGTAATGAAAAGAGGCACTCTACCAAGAAGGTAGGGATTCACTACAACGTTTTATTGCAGGTCCCATTTGTATAATCCTATTCTGTATTCCTCAGTCATTTGTCCTAAATAGCCCAAAAGTGCCAGATCCCGTCTGATCTTGGAAGCTAAGCAGGTTCAGACCTGGCTAGCACTTCAAAGGGAGACCAGATACTGTAGGCTATATTTCAGAGGAAGGAATGGGCAAAACCGCCTCTGAGCATTCCTTGCTTAAGAAAACACTATGAAGTTCATGGACTTCATACATATGCACATTTATTGCTCCATCACACAATCCTGTTTTTCATTATTATCAATCCATTCAATCAGTGAACTTCAAATGAGAAGGCCAAAACTAGATGTACGTTGGAAGATCCTTGTTTGGATCCCACCTTTGAGGGGGGGGGGGATAGCGGCTGGCAGTTAAAGTGCTATCAAAGTGCTATATAGGTGTAGCACAAATGAACTCTAAGACAGTATTGACTCAACATCAGTGCTCTTCTGTGAACTGGCTTCTAGTCTGGGGAGCAGATAGCAGGGCAGCCCACAGGAGGCATCTTTCACTGTCTTGCAAAAGCAGGCAGGGATGCAGACACTACTAGACCCTTCGGTATAGACACATCAACTGCATGCTGCCACTGGCTCATCATTTATGGCCACAGTGCTGCACGTGGGCCACTTATGGCTTAAGCGCATTGGCTTTGTTAGTCACTGTGTCTGCCTACTGGCTAAGGGAAGAGGAAGAGTGATGGCAGAGGCAAGTAAGAGGGGGCATCCGGGGGCCATCTGTTCTGTTGGCTGTTGCCACAGAATTTCCTAGAAACAATACATGGCAAACAATACATCTTTTTGATCTGAGCTAAGGTCCCTTTGAGCCATGACTGGACCAGTACCACCAGATCATCATCCAGTCTGGCTGATCCCAACTAGTGGTTATTGGCCTGCATCAGCCAAACAGGATGGCATGAGGCTGGGAGGCTGGGAAGATCACATGCCTTCTGGCCTATCCATACAGTCCCTAAGACTAACTGCTCTCCCACTTTACTCAGGACAGAATTTAAGTAGACCAGTATTACTAGTTTTGGATTTATTTTCCTGATCTATTGTATACATCCTCTTTCTCCCTGTAACCTTTACTTCCATAAATTTTCTTTAGTGGGACACATCTTCTGAGTTTGGTTGTTCCCGCACACATTACCTAGTTGAAATGGGATTATAAATACTGAGTGTATCTCAGTGGGGGAAAAGGAAGACAGGCTGACTGCATTTAAGAAATGTGTCTTTCAGTACATAGGTGAATCCTATGAGCTTCAAAAGAGAAGTAAGCATGAGATTAAAGGATGTCTTGAATTAGGTATGAAGAATGAGGTGAGATAAGTCAATGGCAGTTGTGCACTGGAGAAGAAGTGAGGGACAGCAGCTCCAATAGTATTTCCACAGCAGGAACGGACAACATTTCCAGGGGAGGTATTTGACAGTGTTGTAATTCAGCAGGAAAGGCATAGGCATGATCCCTTTGTTGGGTAAGCTTGGCTCTGATAGTGACAGGCCCATGTTCAGAAAATGAACTTCATGACCAAATGGAGATGTGAACCCAGTTCTCCCTAACCAAAGCCCAAAATGCTCACACTATGATGAATGTATGTTGTTGTTGTTGCTTTTGTATGCCTTCAAGTCATTTCTGACTCTAAAGCTGGGTTTTCTTGGCCAGATTTGTTCAGAGGAGGTTGCCCTTGCCTTCATCTGAAGCTGAAAGAATGCAACCTGCTCAAGATCACCCAGTGGGTTTTCCACAGCCAAGCATGGATTTGAACCCTAGTTTAAACCATTACATCATGCTTACTCACACTATGAATGAAAGTCAAGCCTAATAATTTTAATATCATATTGTGTTCTGCTGTTCTTTGAGATACATCAAAACAGCATGTTTGGACTTGCCTTACATTTGTGACTATAAGGGCTGTCACAATGGGCTCAGGCATTTTATGCCATTGCACACATGGACCAACAACAAAGGGTCAGAGATTTAGTTTGTGTTCTGGGAAATGGTCCAAGACATTTCAAGCTTTTTAAAGGAATCTTCCTCTTGCAACTCTTTCTTTACCATTTTTTTTTCTTTTCAGATAAAATTAATGAAAAATAAAAAAAAATATGCCTCTCTGGAGCAACTGCAAAAGGAAGAAGTCTCATAATGCATGAAAAAAGGACATGGAATATTAAGTTAGTTCTTACTTCCAAGGGGGGAAACAAACCTTTATAGCTCCGTGGATACTTCTGTTTAGTTTGTTTATCTTGAATTGGGACCTCAGTGACTGTTTGACTGCCACAGAATTTTAAAAAAAGAAGGAAGGAAGGAAGGAAGGAAGGAAGGAAGGAAGGAAACCTGAAAATCCAATTTTCCTACCTAGACGATTTAAAGGTACTGTATTAAATATTAGAAGGTTTAACCAATCTTGTTTAATTTTATGACTGTCTAGAATATCAACACTTAAAATTTCAGTGTCTTGGAAAAATGCACCACACATTCTTGTGACTGCAGGTTCTTTCTCCTGCAAGACTAAATTGGAGGTTGGTCCCTTTCTCATGGTAAATTAAAGCAGCCAGCCCTTCCCCTCTGAATGCCGTGTCAACTGCTTCATTTAGCACAAGTGTTATGTTAACTAAATCCCCCCACTACCCAATTTGAATGGGGCCTTTGGCCTTGCAAAAGCCTCATTTCCATATAATTTACATTGGAAGGTTGCCAAAAGCACCTCTACTGTGTCACCTCCTCCAGATCATTATTTATCCACCAGCCTGCAACAGAGAGATATTCCAGCCAGGAATATCTAATATGGGAGAGAAGGTTTGCTCAGTGGATCTTGTACAGAGAGGAGAGGAGGGAAAGGAAGAAAAGGAAGGAATATCAACCTCTCTTTGGTTACATATTATTGTTGTCGTTGTTACTGTTACCATTACTACACTATATCATCATGATCATGATCATCTTCATCTTGCCTTTCTTCCAAAGAGTTCAAAGCAATGTCCATGGCCTTCCTTCTCATTCTGATAGCAAATCCATCCCTTCTCATGATGCCTGGGCAGAGGGAGAAGGAGGGAGATTTTTACTGGGTCAAATGACACAACATAATCTGAAAGTAGTTTTTTGTGGTTTTTTCGGGCTATGTGGCCATGTTCTAGAAGAATTTATTCCTGACGTTTTGCCAACATCTGTGGCTGGCATCTTCAGAGAAAGATGCAAATCACAGATGTTGGCAAAATGTCAGGAAGAAACTCTTCTAGACCATGGCCACATAGCCCGAAAAAACCACAAAAAACTATGGATGCCGGCCATGAAAGCCTTCGACTTCACATAATATGAAAGGACTGTTCAAAACTTTAAAACATTTTGATTGCAATCCTGGGTGCACTCACCTGGGAGTAAATGGCACCGAATCAGCTGGAACCATTTTTTAGTAGAAATGTGTAGGGTTTAGCTGTTTCTTTCTCTATAATGGAATGTTAGATTTCCCAGCCATTTTGTAGCTGTGTACAAAGGCTAACATACTGTACTATATAAGCTTAGAAATGGACCTGGGAACTGGGAAGTCTCTGGTTGAAGACCTGCCTCCACCATGAGCGGCCTGGAACTAGCCATTATTGTTTAGCTCCTGCCCTATCCATCACTTCCAATAATTGCAATATGAGAACAATGCCATCTGATTTAATGTACCAGTATATAGTTATCAGAATTATTACTGATTACTGAGATAATATGCATAAAGCACACTGAACATTCCAAAAGTGCTATATAATGCTATCTATTCATAGAAAAGCTGTGAATTTATTTGCTTCTTTTAAAAAAAAATAGTTTGCCATTTAAACAATAAGAACGCATGACTTCTTGATAATCTTTTTTCTCTTTTGTGACTGCCCTTTGTGCATATCTAAGTGAGAGCACCCACTGCCTGCTTTCCTATACAGTGGGCCTTTGGTATCTGCTGGGGTTTGGTTTCAGGACCCCCCAGGGATACCAAAATCTGGGGATGCTCAAGTCCCATTAAATATAAAGGATAATAAAATGGTGTCCCTTATATAAAATGGCAAAATCAAGGTTTACTTTTGGGAATATTTTTTTAATATTTTCAAGTCTTGGGTGTTTGAATTCATGGATAAATAATCTGTTCTTTAACCAGCTTCAAAACAGAGCTGAAGACCATCCTGTTCAGAGAAGTGTTCCCAGGCATTGCATAATTGTCACTTGCTTTTTGTTGTTCTTTTGTTGTCTGTTTTATTGAATCATTTCCTGTATTGCTTTGTATTTTATATGTATTATCCTACTAGAGAGGCCCCTTCCTCACCACCTTTCCCTTCTCCTTTTGTGTCATGTCTTTTTAGATTGTAAGCCTGAGGGCAGGGAACCGTCCAATTAAAAAGATTGTATGTACAGCGCTGTGTAAATGTACAACCTTTTATAAATAAAGGTTAATAATAATAATAATAATAATATTGATATGGAGGGGTGACATCATACAGTATTGCAGGGCTATAAACAGAACTCAATCTCAGTTCTACTATAGCTTCAAATGATGAAATAAGGGCAAGGCCTTAGAATTATATCCCCCTCCAGAAGTTATTGGGTTGCACTTCCCAGCAGCCCAAAACAGCATAACCAAAGGTGAGGAATGTTGGGAGGTGCACTGCAACATCTACAGGGCTACATGGATCCCATCCCTAGAGTAAGGAGAAGGTATCACCCCTACAGCACACATGGGAAAACATATTTCCTTGCTGACTTTTTAAAAATCCATTTTTGGTCTACAATCTTGACTTAAATAAAGCAATTCATGACCATAAGATTTCATTGCCCTTCTAACTGACCCTATTGGAGAATGATACATTAATAGTGAATCATTAATGATTTGGATCTTTTATAAGCACAGCTTCTCTTCTTCAGTTAGCAGAAAGAAAAAGCTGGATCTGAAACATTGTAATTTCATCTTTCATTGTAGATTGCTATTGAACTCCTTTCTTAATTTAGAAGCAAGGTTAAAATGCTTAAATAAATCAAAGTGGCTCTTTTCTTTTCTTTTTTTAAAAAAATGACTAACTGCATTCATTCCATCAATATGGGATAGCATATATCAGTCATGGCGAACCTATGGCACACGTGCCAGAGGTGGCACTCAGAGCCCTGTGGGCACACATGCTGTCACCCCAGCACAGAATGTGCCAGAGTTTCTTACTAGAAAGCCAGAGGGATGTGGCACTTTGCAATAAATAAGTGGGGTCTGGGTTGCAGTTTAGGCACTCGGTCTGTAAAAGATTCACCATCACTGGCTTATATGGACCCTCCATATTCAGAGGCAAGGCAGCATTGATTATCACATCCATTTTCTATATAAATCATATCTTCATATGCCGTTGGGAAGCTTGAATGACCACTGCCAGAAAGAAAATGCTTCAGCAGATGGACTTTGGATCTGATGCAAAAAGCCTTTTGTTTATGTCCTTATTCTCATATACCCTTGACTGTTAAGTTTCAAACTTACATACTGTGGATCAGTAGTTGCAATTCCCCATTACCACGTATGGATGTGAAAACTGGACAGTGAAGAAAGCTGAAGGGGGTGGGGGTGGGGATCAGCTCATTTGAAAAGTGCTGAGGATACCATGAATGGCGAAGAAATATATCAAGCCTGAATTTGCCCTGGAAACCAAGATGGCTAAACTGAGGTGATTTTACTTTGATCACACCATGAGAAAAGATGATAATGCTGAGAAGAATAGAAGGCAGTAGAAAGAGAGGAAGACTGCATGCCAGATAGTTCAGCGCAATCAAAGTGGTTGTGAGCATGAGCCGACAGGACATGAGCAGAGTGGTTGAACACAGGAGCTCTTGGAGACGTCTCATTCACAGGGTCACCATGAGTTGAGGTCAACCCAAAGACACTTAACAACAACAGTTCCAACAAGGCTGGGAGCTTCTATAGGGAAATTTTCCCCGTACGTGCCAAGAGATCCTTCCTAAGTGCTGAAAGACCTTGTTTGCGCACCCATGAAGACATGTGGAGCCTCTTGTCTGTCAGGTCAAAAGAAAGAATCTCCTGCTAGTTAGACATAAAAGTGAAATCTTACTGTTCCTCCCAGGAAACTATAAAGTTAACTATTACTAATTACACAAATCCAAAGGTCAGGCACAGATGGTTAACCACCATGCTATGATTAATCAATTAGCCTGCATTTCTTACTTGTTTGTCTCTGTCTATAAAAGGAATGGACTTGCCTAGTTTGTTGTCAATTAAATTGGCCAAGTGTCAGTTCAGTTGATCAGGATCAATTAAACTGTTAATACTACACGGCTGGTCTTGTCTGATTTCTCTACAAGCTTCTATATAGCACAAAGTCCTATTAATGAACAATAAATCTTTTAAGGAAATATTTTTATATTTGGTTCTTCTTTTGAGTAAGACCAGTTTATGAATGCTAGGAAATCGACTTTTCAATCAATTAGAAATGTATTCCAAAAACAGACTTAACACCTCGTGAGCTCTTTACAAGAATATAACCAGTGCCTACATTCTAAAAAGTTTAGACAAAGTAGTTGCAATGGGTCACATCACCCTTCCATCTCAAGCGTGCAAGAATGGGCACTGGTTACTGAATGAAGAAAGGATCCGCATAATGTTTGTTTGTTTGTTTGTTGGATTTAAACTCCACCTTTCCTCCAGAATGGGATCCATTCTGAACTACCTCAGATTCAGGCACCAACCATTGGTTTCAGGAAAGAATTCTCTTCTCATGATTTGCCTTATAGTGTGAAGATACTACTAGGAAGGTAATTGGCATCATCTTCTATTATAAATTCCCAGTCATGTGGAAGCTCTGTTCATCATAGGTGGAATGCTAAGGATAGCACACACAGTGAAATTAAATCCCAATGGATGCCAGTGTACTTCCCACATATAACAAATCGCAGATTATCTACTTGACGCTTTAATAAACTGAATGCACCCATCTACCCTCTGTCATAACAACTGCTTCAACATTAGCCTCATCTT
This sequence comes from Sceloporus undulatus, assembly GCF_019175285.1. NCBI lineage: Eukaryota > Metazoa > Chordata > Lepidosauria > Squamata > Phrynosomatidae > Sceloporus > Sceloporus undulatus. The sequence continues at coordinate 211,020,478 of NC_056523.1, forward strand.
TCTTTGTTGTGATGTTGCCCTACAGGGAAGGTTGCTTCTGTATTTAATTAGGAAAATAACTCAAAGCCTGCAATTATAGCATTGCAATGTGACGGGTACAATGTGATGGATTTTGTTTTACTCACACAATGAATGTAAGTAATGTGACTGATACTGCATATCAGTCACCAAGCTAAAGGGTGGTTATCCTAATGTTAATACCTATGGAAGTTAAAAGTCCATGACTGCTATCCACGTTGTCCCTACCTATTCTAACAGAGATAATCCTGTACATACTTAGTTGGAAATAAATAATATTCAATGCACTGTGGCATACTTCTGAGTAATGATGCATAGGATGAAAACATGGCTTACCTAACTAATATCCTTACTCTCATTATACCAGTGGTATATACCAGTGGGTTATACCAGTGATGTAGCAAAAGGTGGACAAGATTCAAAAATCTCTATTGCTACAGCTCGGTTCCTTCATAAAGCATCGCTGTTGAGATCTAGATATGTTGGAATGATTGGTGTTAATTGTAAGGGGGATGAACAGATTTGATGTATGTCGACGGATATTTTATGTGACTTTTGCCTCCCATTTCAATTCCAATTTTAATTCTGTTTTATTCCCTATGGTAACTATCTTACATACTATTGTTTAATTGTTAACTATTTTATTTTATCTGTTTACTAGTATATCCTTTAGCACATATTGTATATCTTTTAGATATACATAAGCTGTAGACAAGTAGTGCATGTTCTGGTTCTGGTGCACGCTTAGGTTATGCATATGTATTTATATTGTATGGAGGTTTATTGCACCTAGTGCACTGTATTTACATTTTATATATAGCTGTGTGATACTGCTTTTTATTATGTTACTAGTATTTTGAAACGGCCCTTGGGCTACTCAATAAATTGTATTGTATTGTAGCAAAAGGTTGCTCTTAAATGTAGAGTATAGATTTCAGAACGTGGCCCACAGTGATTTTTTCCCCTCTTTCTTCTTTATATTAGATTGTTAAAATATCAAACAACAAAACAGTAACCAGTAATAAGATGCAGAACAGGCCTTCTGAAGCTGATCTTAGATGAAAAAAACAGGAATAAGTCTGGCTTTCTTCCCTTCAAAATAAATGTAAATGTAAAAACACTGAAAAACTTTATACTGTGTGTGGACTGTGCTCCATAGTGACATCAGTGTAGGGCCAGGGGCAGATGGAGTCCTTGGTGGGTGAGACAGGTTGGGTCCAGAAACCTGGTGTGGCCATGCTTTCTTAGTGCAGTATATATATACAGGCCTGAGATTAGCGGTGAGGGGCTCGATCGGGGCACTCCCTCCCTCTTCTTCCTCCTTGCCTAAGTGTTGTGTTCATGTTTACTGCTTTTACTCTTTCCCCCTCCTCTGATCTCACCACTACTTTCTTCGAGCATTCACTGGTTTGCTCACTCATGAAGCGATCTGCAATGTACGTATGGGGGACTGGAGAGTGAGTGAGTGAGATCTCCGCATGAGTGAATGGGTGAATGTTTGGGAGGGAAGGTCAGAGGAAGGAGGGAGAGTAAAAGTATTAAACATAAACACAACACTTAGGCAGAGGGGAAGAAGATGGAAGGGTTTCCCAGTTTAATCCCTCACCGATGATGCCACTTTCATACATGAAAGATAAATAAGATGCAATTTTGAAATGTGACCCTGAGTATGAGACATCTTCAAGCCCCGCTATCCTCCACTGCTCTGCTTAAGTCTTGCATATTCAACCCCTGACCAACCTGATAAGAGTCGATCCAGCTGGCGTGAGGTCTTCCTCTTTTTCTGTTGTTTTCTACCTTTCCCAGTATTATTGTCTTTCCTAATGAGTCTTGATGTGGCCAAAGTACAACAGACTCAATTTAATCATTTTGACTTCCAGGCAGAATTCAGGGCTGATCTCTTTGAGAACCCATTTGTTTGTCTTTTTGGGTGTCCCTATTATTCCCGGCACTCTTCTCTAGCACCACATCTCAGATGAGAATTTTCTTTTTACACACTTTCTTTACTGTCCAGCTCTCACATCTGAACATGGTGATGGGGAAATACAATGAATTGGACAGTTCTAACTTTAGTACTCAGTTGTATTTCTTTATAATTTAGAATCTTGTCTAGTTCTTTCATCGCTGCCCTTTCCATTCCTAGTCTTCTTATGTCTTCACCGCAGTCTCCATTCTGATCAAGGTTTGATCCAAGGTACAGGAAATATTTAACTATTTTGATTTCTTCATTATCTAGGTTGAAATTTATGTAGATCCTCTGTGGTCATTAATTTTGTTTTCTTTATGTTCCGCAACAAGCCTGCCTTTGCACTTTCTTCCTTAACCTTCCTTAGCAATTGTTCCAAGTTCATGATGTTTTCTGTTAGTAGTATGGTTTTATCCACATCTCTTAGATTGTTGATGTTCCTTCCTCCTATCTTTACCCCTCCTTCTTCTACCTCTAAACCTGCTCTACCTATGATATTTTGTGCATACAAGTTGAACAAATAGGGTGATAAAGTGCAGCCATCAGCTATACTATTCCCATATACATACATCAATATCTTACTTGATAACATGATAATTTATAATTTATAATAAAAATTCAAAAACCGTTTATCTTATTAAAATAGCCATTATTTGCCAGTTAGTTTCACTTGGAAGAGCATTCCACAGTCTCACTTAGAAGATCTTCTTTTCTGTTCTTACAAAACATGCCTGGGAATGTGGATGCACCAAGAGAAGAGCCTCCCTTAATGATCTTAAAACTTGAACATACTCATATGAGGAAATACAGTCCTTCAGATCACCCAGATCAATCCCTGTAGTACTTTATAGACCATTCACAGTTATTTTGAATTGTGCCTGTAAATGGACAGGTAGCTAAGAAAACTGTTGTAACAAGGAACTTATATGTTGCCTCTAACCACATCTGGCCCACAATTTAGCTGTAGCATTTTTGTCTCACTGACATTTCTAAACACTTTCTAAAGGCAGACCCACATCGGAAGTTATTTCAAAATACAGTTTCTCATTCTGGTTCAAAGTAAAAATGCAAATATCATAGTTTGACATTTCAGATATCATTTCATAGAATAATTTGCTCCTTAGTGGAAGTCAGAGAAAGAATGACAAGAATAAAAGAAAGAGATGGGAGCATGCCTGCCTAATAGCCAAATGATGATGAAACAGCACTAAATGAACCAATTCAAATATAAGAACTAAAAAAGCAAGGAAGAAGTAGATTCTTTAAAATAATATCCTACTCTTTCTCCCTCTCTGCCATATATCCTCAAAACTTTTTTTCCAAGGGGCAAGACAATGCATACCTGCCAACATTTCACAGATGAAGGCCAGGACATGTGTGGCCAAGCCACATCAGAGTTATTAAACATTATTAATGAGGAAGAACACACAAGTTATGAGAGGCTGCCACAGTTTGCTTTTGCTTAAGCCTATTGGGAAGGGCAAGATTCCACATTTCCTCTCTTTTCCTCTCTGCTGAGTTTATTGAGTGCAAATTACGTTTGTACTTTGAACTCAGTTTGCAGCAACTGAAGTAAAAAGAGGACAAAGGGGGAAAGTGGGAGGAGGAGGAAGAAACTGGGACATTTTTAAAACAGCTGAAAAGGTGGAATGACAGAGGATTAATATGGATCATCCCTTCCAAATCAGGGCAGTTAGAGAGGATGGTAGTGCCTTGTTTCATGTGTCTACATAGGGTTAAACTCCCCTGCCTCTACTTTCTTCTATTTTCCCCGTTAGGACATTTTTCAGAAGATAACATGGGTTTCTCTTTTTCAGGTTGTCAGAGTAGCAAAGGTAATGACAAAGAGGGAGGAAAAATAATTGGAATATATTTCCAATTAATTCCCCCACCCTTCACACACTTTTATTCATTTTATCTCTCCTCCCATGTGTGTAGGACTGCATAGAAACTAGGTGCCTTATGTTAAGTAATTTGCTACAATTCAGTTAGATGTGATCCATATATTTAAGGCTTCAACTATCAAGGTAGGTTCTCCATTCTTGTTATTTTTAAACACAATTTGTTTTATTAATCTACTATGTACCTCCATGCTTGGCACCATTTTATCCTGATCTGCTCTTGCATCTTTCATAGCAATCTGGAATATGCTTAAATCAAGAGGCTGAGGGTTTTTTTTGTGTGTGTGTGTGGCATGGAAAGAAATGGCACTAAAATCTTCATCTACTCTATTTCTGCAGAGATGTGGGGTCAGTAAAAACATGGCAACCCTTGTTATTGTTGTTGGTATGTGCCTTCAAGTCAGCTTGGATTTATAGTGACACTATCATAGAGTTTTCTTGGCAAAACGTATTCAGAGGAGGTTGCTGGGAGAATGTGACTTGCTTAAGGTTACCCAGTCAGTTTCCAGCATTAAGCAGCTCTATACTGTATCCTCAGTCCATTTCATCCATGTAAGGAAACAGACTGTTGCCTATGAAAATTCAGGTCACAGCAAGTCAGTTAGACTCAATTCAAATAGTGATTTCGTGGTGAGACGATCAGTCGACTTCCGGTGGCAGAGTTCAAGTAACCATTCAAATGGCCTCAAATGCATACCCAGAAACATTTCACAGATGAAAAATAGGATACTTGTTGCCAAATAACATTGGAGTGTGGCCAAGATGGCAATAATTATTAATGAAGAAGAACACACAAGCCAGGAGAGGCTGTAGCAGTTTCTTTTATCCGGAGCCTACTGGGAAGGGCAAGATACCACCGCCATCTCTTTCCTCTCCCACTGAATTTAATGCAAACTGTTTTTACATTTAATTTTATATATTTCTGTATCACTTCCCAGCCCACAAGGGCTCTGGAGGCAATGAGCAAATAAACAAGATTCTCTGAAGATGCCAGCCACAGATGCTGGCAAAACGTCAGGAATAAACTTTTATAGAACATGGCCACATAGCCCGAAAAACTAAACAAAATTCAGTGTGCACCAATCAAAATAAACTGAGAATGGAGGGAGAAAAAAAAGAGGAGGAGAGAGAAAATGGGACATTTAAAAATCAATTGAAAAGTGGGGCAACAGATTATTAACTGGGACTGTCCTGCCAAGTTGGGACAGTTGTGGTAGGGTTGCAGTAATTATATTTTACAGCTATGGGACAGCATTATTTGCCTCAAGGTGGAAAGAAATAGAAATAGAAAATAGAAAATTTGGCCCATGTCTGACCATTATATATATATAGGCAGATATTGCATGGTGGAGTGGCACATGTCTCTCCCAGATATATAATCCCAACTCTTTCCTCCTGAGACCTATTAAAATGGCTTCCTGATTTACAGTTCTTCCGTCCCCAGAAGAGAGGAAGAAAGAAAATGTTGGACATGTTTTTATCCTTAGTAGGCTCCCAATGAAGTCTCTGTATCATGTATTATAATATGTGAGTGGTAAAGGGTGGTGTGAGGGCTAAAACCAGTCACCAGCTGCATGAATGTCTGAACCCAGACTAACTCTCAAGGGTATCAAGACATCTTGCCTTCTCCCCAATCGTTTAAACTTATCCAAGCTTTTATTGTGCCATCCTCAAGGATAATCCAAACTCATCAAATAAAGGTTGTGTACACACAAAATTGTCTGACTCTGATGGCTACCTCCTTTCCCTTTTGGCTCTGCGCCCCCCCCCCCCCATCCCTTCTTGAAGGGCTTGGCATCACTGCAGGTGCAGTCTCTCTCCAGCATGGTGAGAGCTATGAATAGTAAAGATTTTTAGCTCAAGCACACGGAGGCTGTTTAGCAGCCATTGGATAATCCCCAGTTAATCAGATTATGCAAATTCATCCTTCAAACCCCTCACCCTCACTCACTTTCCACTCTCTAAAATGAGAAATTGGGCCATGCTTTCTCCAAGAAAGACTAAAATGTCAAAAACAGGAAGATCTACTTATCCCATATTCCCTCCTGCAAATGTGTCCTCTCCTTTTTCATTTGTAACATCCTGCCCAAGAAAGAATTCTGTGCAATTCAAACGTTCACATACCATACAACTGATCTTAATAACAATATAGTTGTAGTGTCCTTTTGCGGCATCATATACTATTTGGAAGTATCAACCACTGGAAGACTCAGCCCAGCTCCATGTTCATGTGCCAAATTTGTGAGGCAACACACACAGCATTCAGGAAAGTACAGCTGTACAACTAGAAGTAGCAAGCAAGCCAAGGGGAGTGGGATCTTCAGCCATTATTTCCCACTTCTTTCACAAAACTGATTCCTGACTGGGATGGGTGAGTTGGGGGACATGTAACAAACATAACCAGTTCAAGGTAGAAGAGGATATTTATATGTGTTGCAGAGTCTCAAAAACACCATTCTAGAATGCAATTAGCCAAGGGGGCTTGGTTGTGCCAAAGCTGCCAATGTCCTGAAGATGCAACAAATGAAGATCTCATGATGGTTGTAGTACACAGCTATTGTGAGATCTGCCGTCTTTTTGTGACCTGATAGACTCATGAGATTTCAAAACCTTGTGAAGACCCTTCTTTTGTAAGACTTCATGGATCTTTATATTCACATGTATCTTGGCCTCTTTCATCAGACAGATACCTACTCATGTGTCATTAGTGTTTTGGGTTCCCCATTGCTGGCTACCTGTAGGGGCTGGGAAGAATCTCCCCCCCCCCCCCCCATATAATTGTGACATGTTTTTTGCCTTACCCGAGGATATACCCTTGGTTAGGTTGTTGTTTAGATCTTGTTCTCCTGCTATCAGACTAATTTATTGTCTGTCAAACCTGCACATGATTCTGGATGGCTCACTCAGTTTTTGCAAACATTGTTTAATTACCTTCCAGCTGTCCCAGTTTGGTAGGAAGAGTCCCAAATAATCTTCTGTCATCTCACACTGCTATTAAAATGTCTCAGTTTCTTTCTCCTCTTCCCAATTTTCCCCATGGCTTACTTCAGCAGCTGAAAACTGAGTTCAAAGTGCAAAAGGAGTTTGCGTTCAATTAACTCAGCAAAGGGAAAGGACAAGAGCAGTGGAATCTTTCCCTTCCCAGTAGACTCCGACAGAACCAAAATGCTGCAGTTTCTCCTAGCTTATCTATTCTTCCTAATTGCCATATTGGGCATCCTCATGTTGCTTACCCATGTTTGTTCTGGTTTCCATTTGTAAATTGTTGAATAGTATGCGAACACATAGATGGATCAAGCCAAAATTGATGCTTTTGTCACAAACGGCAATGACTGAGGTGAGTGGGGTGAACGTCGTATATAAAGAAGGGCCTTCCACTTGGCTAAAATTATAATTAGAAATATCAAAAGGCATGCTAGTGCAGGGAGATGGGTTAAGGGGGAATCTGAAAGAGAACACAATGAACTGCTATGTTTCCATTTTTTAAAAAAACCGACGCAATTGCTGCAAGAATGGGCTCATGTGGCAATGCCATCAGTCTGATTGCCCCCTAAAAGCAGTGAACAGTTTAAATCCCAACCTGGGTATCTAGCTCTTTACAAGAAGGTAAAGGTAAAAGGTAAAGGTTTCCTCTTTGACAAGGTTGTCTAGTCATGGCCAAGTGTAGAGGATGGTGCTGATCTCCGTTACTAAGCTAAAAGAACCAGCATTGTCAAAGATGACTCTGTGGTCATGTGGCCAGCATGACTAAATGCCGAGGTGCATGGAACACTGTTACCTTCCCATCAAAGCGGTATCTATTTATCTACTTGCACTTCTACATGCTTTTGAACTGCTGGGTTGGCAGAAGATGGGACTAGTGATGGGAGCTCACTCCTTCACATGGCACTTGGGTCTTAAACTGCCAACCTGGCGATCTTATGGTCATAAAAGTTCTTGTAAATATATTGAGAAAGAGACAGCTACCCAGTTTGGGATTTAAACTGCCCACTGCTTTTAGGGAGCAATCAGACTGATGGCATTACCATATGAGCCCATTCTTTACATCAGTTAAAAAATGGAAACATAGCGGTTCCAAAGTAGCCATTTTTGCACATATTTGCTATCGCATGACTGGGCTACTATCTCCATTATATTCTCTTCCGGATTCCCCCTTAATCCCATCTCCCAGCCCTTTGGTATTTTTAATTATAATTATAGCCATATTGAAGGCCCTTCTTTGTATATGTTAAGCCACCGCATCTGGGAAAGGGTTAAAAAAAACATATTCAGCTTCTCTATGATTAATAAAAGGCAAAGACTAGACAGGGCTGGAAGATCAGCTAAAGAAAGGAAGGCCACATGAGCCAAGCCCCAGGGCTGATTCTATCATTAGGCAAAGTAAAGAAACTGTCTCAAGAGGCAGGTACTGGGAGTGGGTAATAATGGCAGTTACCTAGCTGATCCTCCTGAGATTCCCAGCCAATCCCCTCTGTTGGAGGACAGGGTTGGTGTAGCCAGCGTACTACTGGTCCTGTTCCCCTAAATTGGTTTGTCACCCTCAGTTGTGGAGTATGCTACCTCGACACCACTGTTGATGTGAGATTAACTACCAGGCCAAGTACCCTTATGTATGTGATGTGAGAAGGGGATGCCATCTTGTTCTTCACCGTATCCATTAGGATGTTGCCATGTCTCCCTTTGGGAATTCTCCCCATCCATTCAAAGAGGAGATGAGGCAACCACAGCCTCTTTGTTGCCCCGATCACAGCTTTTCCTGCTAACCCATCTTCCACCTGTGAGGCAGAATACCTGCTTGCTACAGCAGAAGATGACCCAGAAAGATATGTTGAGGTCAACATTATCCAAAACAGTAGTTCAAAGCACACCTGCAACTTCCGTGGATGAACCTACAAAGCAATTTGTTAACACATTTTTGCATCTGCCAGTGGGACACTTGTTCCTTTGATTTGCTTTTCTACATGTTTTGCACACAGGTGTACTTTTCTTCTATGTACGTAGAAATAGCCTTTGGCATTCCAGAAATGAAGGGGGGCAGGGATGTATAACACACACGTTGGCAAATCTTGAGGCTTAGAAGCTTTCTCTTTTCTCTTGCTGGGGGGATCTCAGAATATATCCTGACCCACATTAAGAAAAGACAACAACGATGCTTGTTCAGATTAAACTTTGGCTTTTTAATATGAGTGTTATGGTTTTATTTGATGAAGAGCTGGAGATTTTCCATTATTTTAGGTCCAAGTATTTCAAAATTCTTCAGTGTCGAGAATTGCTTCTATGTTAAGCATACATTGAGGTGTGACTGCATTTTGCAACACATTCCCCGTCACATACTTGAATGAAAACATGGGAATGACAGGCAAGCTAATCTCAAAGGAACCCTGTCTGTTATTTTACTTATTTTAAAGCTGAGGAATCTCAGATAAGCCTCCAAGGATAAACATAACTAGAACCTTCTGTTAATAAGTACTAATTGAATAATTTATAGATCGTTCAAATAAAGAAGAGATCTTGTTTAAATAAAATTAGCGATATATATTACTCCTAAACCAGCTTTATGAAATCTGTTAAAGCAAACTGTTTAGTGAAATACATAAGATGCTAACCCTGTTACTGAATGATACAAGATTTTAGAGTTAATCTTCCATCCCCTTTAAGTATTATTATTATCTCTGCTTTAGCCATTTGAATATTTTGCAGCCATTGTTTAATTGTGGTTTATAATGTTAATAGTTTCATATTCCCATATCAAAATATATGTTAAAATGAAAGCAAGAAAATGTCATGCTATGGCAAGGAAGTAAACAAGTAACTTCTTTGAGTCTTGTCTTTCCTGTTAAAGACTTCTGCAAATATTACATGAAGAATATCCTTATTGCACAGTCACAGCATTTTCCCATCGCAAGGACCAAAAGACAGAATCACCCCAAATACTTTGCTCCATGAGACAAAGGATAAGATCATTCCCAGCACTCCACTCAATACAGATAAACAAACTGGACTAGCCATTGTATTTGTTGAAACTCGGGGATGGGACAGTGTCCTCCACTGGAATTAGGGACAGAAAAAATGTTGCTGGATTCAACAATTGTAAAGCCTTTTTACAGTTGGTTTGAATGTTGGACAAGGACTCTAGGAGACAGGAGTTTGAATCACATCAGCCATGGAAACCCACTGGCTGAGCTTGGGCAACTCACACTCTCTCAACCTCAGCAGAAGGCAAAGTCAGTCCTCCTTAGAAGAAATCTTACTAAGAAAAACCTAGGCTAGGGTCATCATAAATCAGAATTGATCTGATGGCACACAACAACAAACTACACCTGAGTACAGGAGACTTCTTTAGAGGGTCTGGGGAAAGCCATATGGCACACTATATTCTGTCATATAGAGAGATTTTGTAGCACCTTTGGGAATAACTAAAGGAAAGAAGTTGGCAGCATGAGCTGTCGTAGACTTCAGTCTACTATAGACTGAAGTCTATGAAAGCTCATGCTGCCAATTCCTTTCTTTCAGTTAGTTTCAAAGGTGTTACAAGATCTCTCTACATACTGATTCCACAGACTAACATGGTTATATCTTTGACTTCTATATTCTGTCATCTTCAGGAGACACAAAATAGAGATGGGAAGGGGAATGAAGGGGTTGATAATTTGGTTTCAATTAGCCAGGTCTTTTGAGATACACACTTTGGGTAATAAGAAAGTGGGTTCAGCCTCCAATTGGTTTTTTGATTTGCTGGCTAGATCACTGATATCAGAAATGGAGGCGATCACACTACTGCATAATAAAATAAACAGTCTTGACAGTTTTTGCTGGACTCAGGGTTCTGTAAAAGCAAACGTTTTCCCATTCCTCATGGTCTTTCCTGTTCACATCTGACTGGAGTCCAAGATGTTCCCTCTCAGACTATGCGCTGCTCAATTACCTCTGCACATGTTCTGTGACCCAAGATTCTACTCAAGAAAAGAAGATGTAGTAAGCTAAGGCAGACAGACTTTTAAAAAACGTATTTGAAATCCTATGTTTGTTGTTGCCTCTTGTGTCCTCCCTGGTTCCTTCTTTCCTCTAATAAAATTTGACAGTAGTTTTAAAAAGAGAGTCACCACCGCAAAACTCTTGAAACTCACAAAAGACTGCCCAGTTGCAAACTACCCCTTGTGTTCTAAGGAGTTTCACCAAGGTTGTTTGTTCATTTCTGTTGCAAATAAAAATTCAAAGTGCACCACCAAAACCTGTCCGCCTAAGCTGGGTGGACAGGATGGTTCATAAACTCCTTGAGTAGCTGGACCGATTAGGTTTAATCAGGACATTTGTCCTGACTTGTGGCAGCTCACAAATAACTCTTTTTGTGAATTCTTGCAAAGAAGTGGTGAAAAATAACAAATGTCATCCCTTTTCCCAGATTGATTGCACAAACTGTTGCTTCTGAGCAGTCCTCAAAGGCAGATCCTTATACACTGCTTTGCAATAATGTGAGCAAGATAAAGAGTAGCCATTACTGCGACCAAGCTATCAAACTATATATTAAAAAGAAGAAGAGATCTGTTTATCAAGCTACATTGTTATTGCAGGTGTCATGTCTCAGGGCAATGGCTGAAATGTCAGAGAACTGCTATGCTTCCCCAGGTGTACAAGTGATGTTAAGGGACAAAAACCTTTGATTTTATTCTGTGATGTGACTTTAAAGCCTCAGTACTCTTCTCCTTTTCCCAATGGAGATGAATTGATGCAATGCCAGTTAAAATAGGGAGTTTCTGGGTTGATTCTTTAAAGGTTGCAATATCTAAGAAATGGACAGATATCTTTGGGGATATCAGAATTACAGCTCTTTGGGTCATATCAAAATTAGCATGGATTTAGTAGTACTAGCAGCAGCAGCAGCCGCCTATATACTAGATCCCCTAGACATCTATCTGTTGTACCTAAGATCTGTTTAGGAGCTGGTGCCAAAAATCTACTGTCTGTCTTGCTTTCTAATACCCTCACACACTATTTTGCCATTTTTGCACAGGGACCAGCCATCCTATCCCGAGTTTTATCTTTGAAATCTTTGGGAACATGAAGCTATAGATTTAATAAGACTAATTGTAATCTAGAACATCCAAAAGCATGAAGTGAGGAATAGCACTGGAACCATGAAACCACCATTCAGCCCATGTACAAAGCATTCCCAAATAGCCGTGTTTTTACTGCTCCTTTTTGTCGTTGTATTTATTTATAGTTCACCTTTTCCCCAAGAGTGGGACTCAAAGTGACTTTTGAATTGAAATCATTACAATCCATAAAAGTCAAGATTAAAATAGAATTGAACTATTAACACTATTCAAGCAATTTAAAGCATCCACGTAGAAAGGATAAATAGCAGTTAAAACAATGCAATTTAAAACCTCTGGAAACCATTTTCCTTAAAAAAAAAAAAAACCTTGGTGAAAAGGAGTTGCTGAAGAGCTAAAGGCAATCTGGACAAGCATTTCATTGAAAAGAACCTCTCTCTGGCAAGATAGGGTTTAAAACAACAAAACAACATATAAAACTGCATTCAAATAAGTAAGTCCTACTAGGTGCAGATGGATGATGCTCAGAGCTTGAAAATATTACTACACCTTCCAGAAGCCTCTACCCAGCTTGGCCAATTTTAATCCAAAACAGTAAATTTTCTAACTTCAGGACATGATATGGTTAATACATGCACCCTTACACCCTTTTATTCTGTTAAATGTCAGCCTTGCTGTAACAGCATAGCTGTTATATAAATGTGATTCGAAGGTGTATTATAGATTTTCTGGGAAGCCCTCAGATGTCTTTTGCCACCTGCCCTCCTACCTCTGATTTAGCTGAAGTGGCACAAAAGGCACAAAACCCACAGCAGATAAAGCAAAGATTCACTTGCACAGCAGGTATTTTTCTCACCATAAATTCCCAACCTCTGAAAGCCTGCAGTCAACAGCCATTGCTTCCTCACACACCGCACACATAAAAGCACAAGGCACTGAGATCACTGTGCCAGGAAGCCCATCCAGCAGCAGGCCAAATGGTGACAATTTCAAAGAGCATCTGCCAAAGGGAGCATTCAGGGACCGTTTCTATAAACAGAGCTACCGTAAATACTGCAGGCTGCCATTCTCCCAGCCTAGAAGAGAGTTTGTGCTGAAGGAACCTAGCAGAAATAAAATCACCTGTTAAATCTCCATTTAAGCCTACTACGGTTGAATTTTGAGTTTGGGACCAAGCAATACTGATTCAATAAGCTGCTTGATTACAAAACAAAAACTGGGTCGCCTTCAGGAAATTGTCATTTCTCAGTTTGCCTTATATTACAGGCTGTTGTGAATCTAACCTGTCTCTCTAAACCTGTGTTCTCCAAACTTTGGTCCTCCAGATGTTTTTGAGTTTAGGTCTCAGAATTTCTGACTGTTGCCTAGACTAGCTGAGGCCTCTGGAAGGTAAAGTCCAAAACACCTGAAGGACCAAAGTTTGGGAAACACTACTCTAAACTTATCGGAGAAAAAGTAGGATATACGAATAGCATCATCAACAACAAAATCTATGGACTCTATCACATGGGCAAAAAAGATGGGAGCATAGCGGGATGCTCCCGTCAATATCATGTGAATTAAGAATGGTGTCAGAATTCCTCTTTATTCACGCGATAATCACCAGATAATTGCAGTATCATGCAACGTTGTGTGATCATCTTCGCGTTATTCCGTGATATTGATGGGAGCATCCCTCTATGCTCCCATCTTTTTTGCCCATGTGATAAAGTCCTATTATCATAAAAATACAACTGTTCCAACTGTCCGAACTATCTGCATTCAAATTCTTTTTAAAGATTAATTTCCCTTAAATTTATAATGCATTTTTTAAAAAAAATCAGTAGCAAATATTATCCATATATTTCATGATGCATGGCTTTGCTTGTTATAGTCAATGGCCCTTCATGCTTGCAAATGCATAGATGTATAACCAAGCAAACAAATAACTTTGATACATTATCCATAAAATATGGCCACTAAGCCACACAGGATGCCATGAGTAAACCTTGACATAGTGAGAAGCTTCCAAGAAATACGGTGAAGAGAATTCCCTTGCATTCTTCACCTGCAGGATCACAAATAAGGAAACTGCTGCAACCTTCCTTTTGCTATAGAATTCTCATTTTTCCTTTCTGCTAGTTGCTACTTTTGTTTGTTGGTAACTGCCCTCAGGTCAACCCCAATTCATGGTGACCCTATCTGTGGATGAGAAATCTCCAAGTCCCCCTATCCTCCACAGCTCTGCTTAGGTCCTGCAAATTTAGTCCCATGACCTCCCTGGCTGGAGGAAGACTACATATCCATGTAGTCCTCTTCACTTTCTACTTCCCTTTACTTTTCCTAGCATCATTGTCTTTTCTAATGAGTAATACCTTCTCATGATGTGGCCAAGATATGAGAGCCTCTATTTCAGTGATGGCGAACCTATGGCAAGCTTGCCAGGGGTGGCACTCAGAGCCCTCTCTGTGGGCACATGTGCCGTCGCCCCAGCACAGAGTTTGCCAGAGTTTGTTACTAGAAAGTCAGAGGGACATGGCACTTTGCAATAAATAAGTGGGTTTTGGGTTACAGTTTGGGCACTCGGCCTCTAAAAGGTTCACCATCACTGCTCTATTTGATCATCTTGGCTTCCAAGGAGATTTTAGGTTTGATTTGTTCAAGGGCTCAGTTGCTTGTCTTTTTGGCTGTATGCTCAGAACTCTTCCCCAGTTGCTACAATAAGTTGCAAAAACACACCCAGAGATATGCTACCAAAGGATGATCAAATAGATGAGTGGTGTGAGCATTGGAGAGATAGGGCCAGAACTGCTTTCCATATGTACAGTATGTGATACATCTGTCAGAATCAATAGTTCCTACAAGCACCTGGCAATTTCTTACCCCATGAAGATTCAGTTCACAGGCCTCTGTATGACTTGGCCAATAATGAAATGTTATGTTTGTACAAAGTGGCAAATGGAAAATTCACAAACATTGTGCAAATAAGCATACAAACTGAAGGTATGAGTTACCAACAATATTTAAGATATATCTGTTGCAAAAACAAAAAGTCTTACAACTTATTCGTTATAAATATTAGGCATAAGCTTTTGAGAACTTCAAGCCACTTCATGTCTCCATACATAGCTGATGAAGTGAACACTAGTTCACAAAATCTTATGCCAAATAGCAACTGTTAGTATTCAAGAATTTCCATTATTTTTGCAATAATGCTAAGGCTTTATTTTTAAAAAAAAAAACGAATGAAGAATTAAATCTAAATGAGCACGGCAGCAAAATCTCAGCAGAGAAGTCTTTGTGTGAGACACTGGAGGAAGGATAAGAGAACCTCTACTAAAATAAACAAATAATAGGACATTTTTAGGAATTGTCATTTTTAGTATTTGCTTTTTAATTTTCTACCACTTCACAAAACCAGAAAACAGACAAGCATGTTTAATTGTAAGGCCATATTTACAACCCAATTAGTCAATCAAAGCTTGCAACCCTGTTTTTCTTTTCAATAAAGTGTTTCACAAAATGTCAACTGGCAAAAGTAAATACAAAATCAGACGACCTCTCCTTCCCTCAAAATACAAAATGAACAGAAGGTTTTAAAAGGGTCATAGTGATGCCTAGATTTAATTCACCATCATCTTTGATTAACATCTTTGGGAAGGTTTAATAGAACTGGTCCATGATAACCACAGAACAGCAGATGATGCTCTCCCTCCAAGTTGAGATGCATTGTACCAAAGGCCTATCACATTATTTTGGATGGTACCTGCAACAGAAAATTCCATTGACTCTTGTATGAACATTTCCTATCCTTTTCTGACACCCCAGATCAGGTGCAAGGTCTGACTAGAGATTTGGGCAAGGTAAGGTAAATTGAATGTATCTATATACACCATGAAGGAAAGTAAAACATCCCTAGAGAAACTACTGTCTCCAACCTGAAGAGGCATTGGGGATAAATTATGATTGTATAATTTGTTGGAAGCTTCTTTCAGAGACCCCTTTTGGTTCTGTTATATGCCTAGTAAGAAATTTACCTGGCACTGGCCAGGCTGAAGCTGAGGATTTTGCTTAAGATCTGGATGAAACAAATGTTTCACTTGGAATACCCATCACCCTTCAAAATGTGTTTTATACAAAGATCCATACAACATGGATTAAAAACAGCAACTTTCTAACCAACACAAAAATATTTGGGATGTCAGCCCAAATATGTACGTACGTATGTATGTAGTATGTAAATACTACATTTGGTTAATATCAGTTCATAAAAGTGCAATCTGGCAGTGGGGAGGAATTACACAGATCCAAAGTGTTCAGGAGATAGCTGAAGTAGTGGATAGATTGGGTCCAAACCATTGAGTACAGTCTTTGCTTTGGTTCGATTTGGTACCACACACCAAGGCTAGAATTGTGTTGTGTACTATGTTTGTGTTAGTATGCTGCGACAGGCAGTGAGTGTAGGAGAAAAAAGGCCATGAGCCCAATGGCTATGGAGGGAGTAACTGGAGAAAGAGGGTGCTCAGAGGGCAGATTTTGCCTGTCTTCCTTTATCACCATTGCAGAACCCTGGGAAAAAGTGCAAACACTAGTGTTAATTCACAACAGGCTTCCAACTGAGATCATAACTGTGATCAAGCATGTGGGTTTGTATACCATGAAAGACGAACATTCAAAATGCTTTAAACGGAATACTTAAAAACCACATTTTTAGATATACACTTGTGTGGCTACCTCACTTGGTTCATGTCTCGTTCCTTCCAGTCAGCTTGCTTGCAGTGCTAAGCAACAGTTCAGAAACCATAGGCCAACCCTTGTGTAATACAATGGGAGCTGAAAAATCAGAATCCTCATCCAGCTCCTTGCCAGTAAATGGCAGAATTGCTGGGGGATTTGATGAAGGCGGGGGAGAGGAGCAGAAGAGTAAAAGAAAAGGAGGGGCTGGAAGAAGAGGAGAGCTTGCGTCTGGCTCTTCATTCCCTATTCATTGTAAAATGGGGATCACTCCAGCTAACTGGCCCAGAGAGATAAGGATTTTCAGACAATCTGCCTTCGCCTGATAAGGACAGCTCGCATTGCGGAAAGATTATTTGTTAAGAACCTCTGCAGAGCAAAATATACAGTCAAAGGCCTTATCACTGGAACTCATTATCCATTCACACACATGGTCACCATCACCAATTTTGCTATAAACACAAATCATCTGCTTGTAGCTGAACTACACAGGGATGATACAGGCATTGGTGGGGGGGAGGAGGACCAAAGCTGGAAAGAGGAGGAGAGAACAGACACACGCTTCAAATCCTTCAGCCACAGCCATTTGTCCCATTGTTTGAATCATTTTGCTATTCCAGATCTCTTATAGAAAGGGGGCAGATTCTTAACCTCTTGTTTATTCTCAGAGCTTAAGAACAGAGCAAAAGCTGAAGACTGTCTCGCACTTTCATTTCCCTGAGTGATAGGTGGATCCAGGGGAGAAAGCACTGGAGGTCTTAATAGAGTTATAGAATCATAGAATTAGAAGAGACCCCAAGAATCATCCAGTCCAAGCTCCTGCCAATGCAAAATCCATAGCTAAAGTATCTCCAAGAAATAACCATCTAGCCTCTATCTAAAAACCTCCAATGAAAGTGAGTACAGTACAATGTTTTCTGGATAGCCAGTTCCACAGTTGAATAATTTTTACCACCAAGGTCTTTCAAATGTTTAGTCAGAATTTCCTTTCTTGTAATTTGAATCCACTGGTCCTGAGCTTAATCTCTGAAGCATTCCAAAGCCAGCTTGCTCCAGCTACCACATATCAACCGTCTTGATTTTTGAAGATGACCATCATAACACCCTTCAATCTTCTTGTTGCAAAGTTAAACATACTCAAGTCCTTAAACCATTCCTCACAGGGTTTGGTTTTAAGATGTCTCCTCTGAAATGTCACAGCTTGTCAGTGTCCTTCTTAAACAGTGATGCCCAGAGTTTAACACAGTATTACAAGTGACCAAAATAGAATTTGTTGTTGTTTGCAGTCAAGTTGACTTCAGTTTATAGCAATCTTATGCATGAGAGATCTGCAAGACCCAGGAACATCAACTACCCTGATCAGGTCTTGAAAACTCAGGACCATGGCTTCCTTGATAGAATCAATCCGCTTGTAATGTGGTCTCTCTCTTTTCCTACTGCTTTCCACCGTACCTAGAATTATTGTCTTTTCAGTACATCATGTTGTCCATGATGTTGCCAACGCCTGTTTAGCCATCATCATGTGTAGTGAGAGTTCACCCTTGAATTGCTCTGAAACCCATTCAGTAGAACTTTTCCAGTGCCACATTTCAAATGGGTCAGCTTTCCTGACTGCCCAACTTTCACAACCATATATAAAAACTGGAAATATTGGATGATTCTGACTTTGGTATTTAATGTTATGTCTTTACACTTAAGGATATTATCTAGCTCCTGCATAGTTGCCTTTCCAAGTCTTAGGGCTTTTCTACACCAGTGAAAAACACTGTATGCACCTTGAAGTCGGTGAATACTTCCGGGGAGGATCCGTGTTTTCCTGCCCTTACCCTGTTTTTTCTCTGAATTAAGCAATGTTGAGGAAAACCCCAGTGTTTCCTGGAAAAATTGGCCCGTTCCATTTATCCAGCCACCAAGAGCTGCACCACCCTTGTTTCCCCTGCTCAGCAGCACAGGGAAAGGCGATGGCCTGGTTTTGGAACCACCACCGCTTCCTCATGGGCAGGAGTTCTGAATAAAGGAAGCCTGGTGTGCCAGTGGTCAGGCTTTACATGGAGCTTCTGCCTGTGAAGAAGAGGCAGTGGTGGCTCCAAAAACAGGGGACAGATCAGCAGGGCCAATGCAGTGTTAGCCCAGCTGGCCTGTGTGCACAATGATGCAGTGTCACGCTGAATTTGGCCTAGTGCATGTGGTCACCTTCATGGTTGATCTAGGACTGGTCTGGGCATAATGTTCTAGACTGACCCCAGATTAAGTGGCCAGTGTAGACATGCCTTCAGTCTTAGTCTTCTTTGGACTTCTTGACTGTAGTCTTTATTTTGATCAATGATTGATCCAAGGCATAGAAAACCTCTAAAGTGAGCCTTCATTACTCAAAGTTATTTAAATCTTCTGTGGTCATTATTTTTGTCTTCTTAATAGTGACCGGTAACCTTGATTGTGCATTTTCTTCCATAATTTTCCTCAGTAATTGTTCCAAGTCTTTGCTATTTTCTACAGGTAATATTGTTGGCTAGAATAGTGTTGTGGTTTGGGCGTTGGATTACAAACTGGAGAACAAGGTTCGAATCCATGCTTGGCTATGGAAACCTACTGAGTGACCTTGGACAAGTCACACTCTTAGCTTTGGAGGAAAGCAAAGGCAAACTCCCTCTGAACAAATCTTGTCAATAAAACCTGTGATAGGTTTGCTGCTGGGTCACCCTAAGTCAGAAATAACTTGAAGGCACACAACAACAACAACAACAACAACAACATGTCACCTGCATATTTTAAATTGTTGATACTCCTTCCCCCAATTTTCACATCTACTCCCTTTTAATCTAATCCTGCTTTTGATATGGTATGTTCTATATATAAATGCTCCCCAACCGATGGGAAACCATTCTATGTGTCCATACTGCGTCTTAACGATGACTTCTTGTCCAGATTGTAGGTTACACATCAGGACAATCCAATACTGTGGCAGTCCCATTTCTTTTAGAGGAAACCAACATTTCTCATAATGTTCACAGACAAAAGCTTTGCTGTAAAGCACAGGTTAATTTTGTTCAGAAATTATTTAATGCATTCCATTATCCAGTGTATGACTCCTGATGCTTCTTCCTTTTCTGAGCCTTTCTTGCTCCATATGTGGTAAATGCCTTTCTTGTAAAATCTTGAACAACACATTGCTTGCATGGGGGACTAGTGCAATATTCTGATGTTTACTACAATTCTTTTGCAGAGACTGGAATGTATACTGAGAATTTCCAATGTTTGGACCATTGTTCTTGTTT
The DNA here is from genome assembly GCF_019175285.1 of Sceloporus undulatus. Taxonomy (NCBI): domain Eukaryota; kingdom Metazoa; phylum Chordata; class Lepidosauria; order Squamata; family Phrynosomatidae; genus Sceloporus; species Sceloporus undulatus. The sequence goes on from NC_056523.1 coordinate 211,040,405, forward strand.
CCATCTCTTGCTGATTATTTATTTCACCCAAGTGTTTTGGGAGTGTTTTCCACTTTGCTTTCCCATATTGTGGGTTCATCTTCAAAAGGTTCTTCCCCAAAGAAATCTGTCAACATTTCGTCTTTTATATAGTTCCTCAGTGTACTGCTTCCTTCAACTTTTTATTTTGTCCCGACCCCATAATGTGTTCCCTTGTTGGTTTCCTTTTCGTTTCTCAAATCCCCTTTCTTGGTTTCCTTTTTGTTTCTCAAATCCTGTGGAAGAGGTCTCTTAAACAACCTTTTTGATGTTTTCTTCTATTTAATAATAATAATAATAATAATAATAATAACAATAATATTTATTTGTATGCCATCTCTCCCTATATTGGATCGAGGCGGGTAACAGCAAACAAGAACAATAAAATCAAACATGAATATCAATGGAAAAAACATAGCAGGACATATTAGATCCTAGTTCCCCTATCTCCCTCCCACCCTAAAATACCATTAAAAACAATTCCCACTAAAATGGTTTTTATAATACCTTCGTTCATATACACAAGTTGCTGAACAGTTGCATTCAGGATTATGGCCCAAACAGAACACAGTGATACTATTCCATCCCTTGATTTGGATGATACTTCTTTTGAACTGGGGTTTTATTTTATAACCCATCATATCACACTGCTGATGTATACCCTGTGGCCTCCAAAAACCCTCCTATCTCCTTTTCACATGTACTCTAGTTTAAGCCAGGTGTGTTGTGTAATATCTGTTGATTTACCAAAACACTGAACAGCACCCCTATACTTCATGAAGATATACTAGATAATACTTGATAATGTGAAAAATGTATTTAAAATATGGGGAAAGTGGCAAAAACATAGGGTCCCATAGTTTTTACCATTCATATGTCAGCCTCTATTTGTTGGCTAAGACAAATTTTCTCAATGTAAAAACTGGGAAACCAAAAACCTGTATCATTTGCATGATTTATTTATAGAACAACGGAAGTCAGAGGCTCAAATAAAACAACAGGGTAATGGATTGCTTCATGGTTTCAGATTCAACAGATTTTACATTTTATATCCCTTCCTCAAGTAAAGCTTATAATAAACCATTCATTAACTAAATTTGAGTTACTGGTATTTCAAAACAACTGTAGATCTGCTGGATTAACACCAAAAATATACTCTATCATGAATGACGATACTTATGGTAATGTGTTGGGTTCAAAACCGGTATTGGAAAAAGATCTAAGATTGGTAACAGAAGATGATTTATGATCCCACTGATGGAAAGCCTCAATTTGAGCTAAAATACATGAACAATGTTGTAAAATAATTTATGAACAGTATAGTACTATAGTACTATTTGTTGCTATTGTGTGCCTTCAAGTCGGTTCCAACTTATGGTGACCCTAAGGTGAACCTTTCATGGGGTTTCCTAGGCAAGGTTTGTTCAGAGGAGGTTTGCCATTGCTTTCTTCCCCTGAGGCTGAGAGAATGTGACTTGCCCAAGGTCACCCAGCGAGTGTTATGGCTGAACTGGGAATTGAACTCTGGTCTCCCAAGTCAAATCACTACACCATGCTGGCTCTCACTATAGTACTAACTGTCAGAGAAACTGTTATGCTGTGGGTGCTTTCTTTCACATGTGGTGGTGGTGTCCAAAACTTAATTTTGGGTGGAGGTTTTCAATGAATTGGGGGGGAAAATACATTTTAAAAAACCACTTTATCAGCACTGAGTTTAAACTCTTTCTTTACACAAGAAAAAAAAATCTTATTTGTAAAAAACTTTATTTTTTTCCTTCTTTTCCCAGAATCCTCAATCAGTGATCCAGTTTAGAAATTTGAAGGGAACAAAATAGGATTAAAATCTTGGAACGGGGGGAAAGGGAAAGGAGATTTCAGGCTGAAGAAAATGAGAAAAATACAAGGACAGGTGATCTAAGAGAATGAAAACCGAAGTAGAAGAAAGACAAGCGTAAGATACAGAGGTACAGATGCAAGGAGAGCTTGAAAAGATGGAGACAGAAATGGTGTAAATGGTGAACAAAGTGGGTGGGAAAAGCAAGAAGAGAAGGAAAAGGTTAACATAGAGAATCCTTTAAAAATTAAAATATCCCCCAGAGATTTTGTGGCTTATGCACTCTGTGATGATTTGGAAATGTTCTTATCAACTTTTGAAATGACTTTGGGAAATATGCCCTAATGATTACATGGAACATATTCCAAGTTTGATTGAAGCAGAACTGGCTGAAGTATATCACAGTTTTACCACAAATCAGCTCTTTAACTTATGTATTTAAAGAGACTGTTTAAAGATGACCTTTGAAAAGGTCTGTTTAAAGATTCAAACTGGGGACAGACCAGTTCAGAAACCACCACCCTGGCAAGACATACATAGATTAGGAGCCCCGCTATTTTATTTGATAAATGGATGAATATTGCAAAAGCCAAATAAAGAGAGGACATAAGGAATTAATGATTTTGGATCAGTTTGTGTTTCTGCTGCACTCAGAAATCAGATAAGGGCCCGCAGATAGTTGAAGAAGGTGCAGAGCTGGCAGATCAGTTTACTTTGGGAAAATGGGTGAGGGACAGGCAAACTGCCCAGAGAAAGCTGAAATGGAGCAGGAGAGTAGCAGTTTTCTCTGTGCCTCTATGCATGACACCGTAGCACTTCCATTCTCTTCTCAAGGGAGATGGTCATAAAAGTGTCTTTTGTCACTCTGGAAAAATCCATTCAACAAAAGGCATGCTTTTACAACTGTCTCCCTTGGGAAAAGAATGGAAGCGTTAAAGCGTCATGTGAAGAGGCACAGAAAAAGCTGCTACTCTTCCACTCCATTTTGGCTTTCTTTTCTCATGCAAAAAAGGTAAAGGTTTCCCCTTTAACTAGTTGGTCAAGTCATGTCTGACTGTAGGGAGTGGTGCTCATCTCACTCAGCCGAGGGAACCAGCATTGTCAAAGACAACTCTGTGATCATGTGGACAGCATGACTACACAGAATGCTATCACCTTCCCACCAAAGTGGTACCTATTTACTTGCACTTTTACATGCTTTCGAACTGCTAAGTTGGCAGAAGTTAGGACTAGTCACGGGAGCTAATTCTGTCCTGCGGTGCTTGGGTCTCGAACCTTATGGTATGGTATTGCGGTTGTCAGAATCAGCATCTTAACTGTTAAACCACCCTTTTCTCATGCAAAAAGGATCTTAATCCCTCACAAAACCATGAACATTACAAAAATCAAAGGGAGAGGCAGGTAATAATCATAATAAAAATAATAATAAAATTTATTTATATCCCACCTTTCTACAAAATGCAATCGGGGCGGCTTACAAGGTTAAAATATACAGTCCAAACCCTCAACCCACCCACACCTTAAAATACAATTAAACAATGTGGAATTTAAAACATAAAACATACTTTAAAATAATTCAATACTCTGTAGTGAAGTCAGAGGTCAGCAATTAGATTTTCCTAGGTGAGATCTATTGACTTAGGTAGATTTCTTGGAGAGGAAAAGAAGGACTCTATGAAGTGAGTATAAATTCTGACCAGACTGATGCTGTGGTATTAGAGATATTATGGGATACAATGCAAAGGCATATATTGCCACTAAAGGACCAATGGCTAAATCTGCACGGAAAAACTTGGGGCCCCAAAGTGATTGTGACAATGGATCTGCTAAGACAGAGAAAATGCCTATTATGCAGATGGAGGGGAAGGAGAAAATTACAGGGTCAGAGCCAGATTTGAAGGTTCAAAGCGAGGGTGACAGTGTATCTACTGTGACAGAAGTGGCAGTGGTTACCATACCCTACACCCCCTCGCTGAATATGGGGTTTCATATTTTCATATTTGATAACTAGTGTCATGTTTTTGAGAGGTCACAATGACCTTTGGAACACTAGGAAGTTACGCATAAGAAGGCATGCTGGCCCAAAGGCATATGGGAGACCGAGATAATACTAAAATAAAGATTGAATGGCTTTGCTGTTTATTCCATCCTCCTCTGGGCTCTCCACATATCCTCTCACAATGGAAACTAAGGAAGTCCCATTGCAAAGGCAGTTGAAGACTACCGTATGTCTCTACTCTCCCCCAGGATCTGACTTTCTATTCAGTGAAAAAACCCAAACCAAAATAATTAAAATTAAAAATGGTAAAATCAGCCACAGGGCCATTGTGTACTGGCTTGGTAACATTACATGAACAAGGCTGGGGACGACAATATTGGCTGTCCACCTTGATGTGATTATTCCTTTTCTTGCTTTCTGATGTTTTTCCATGGAGAATGCAATTTGTGAACGGAAACCACAAGGAAAACAAGTTCCCCAGGAGACCTGGCCCCATATATCTGATCCGTCAGGGAGTCCAACCTTAGACCTGCCAACACTGCCAGTCCTTGAAACAAACATTTTGGCCTTCCTTTTGTCTTCAGTGGCACCTATTACTGTTTGCTCAGAACTCCCTCTCTACCAAGCAGCTGGGAAAACGAACGCTACTGCCATTACCAAAAAGCGCAACAAAGTGGGTAACCTAGGCCAATAATAGGAGTCTTAAAGTGTAAACATGGAGACGTTTCATCCCAAAGAAGCTGCTACGGAAACAGAGACCGAGGCGGCTGACAGGGAGCACGGTGTTAAGTGGTATAATGTCAGTTCAAGATGAGAGGCTACAAAAGTCAAACAGCAATTCGAGGATACTATAGTAGCACTTAAGAGCCTTGACTTTCCAATTGCCTGAAAGGCCAAATGCATCATTAATTAGCTAATTTAGAGGAAAGAGGCTATTTATTTTTAAAGCAAGCTTGTGAGTGGAAAGACGCTGGGGGAGGGCTTTATTAGGAGTGCTTTTTAGAGCATCCGTGGGGGGACAGTGTTGGAAGGGGACCTACATTTAGGTATGTTCAGGTTTAAGTGATCAAAAACCCAGCATATTGAAAGAGTGGTTTTGTTGGCCTTATAATAGCCAAAGATATAGTGAGCTTGAGTAATGTTTGCTTTAAAACTGAGGCTAATAGTAGACCCCTTATATGGGGTATTGGGGGTTTAATTGCCACTCGAATATGGTTTTCATGTTTATAGCACTCCAATCAATCTCTTACCTAGAGTGGCAATGGTTGTTGTTGCTGTGTGGCTCCAAGGCATGTCCAAGTTATGGTTAACCTAAGGCAACCCTAACATAGGGGTTTCTTGGGAAGATTTGTTCAGAGTGGTTTTGCCTTTACCTTCCGTTTTGACTGGGAGTGTGGCTTCCATGGCTGAGAGAGGATTCAAACCCTGATCTCCAGAATCATAGTCCAACATTCAGTAATGTCTGCTAAGGAGAAAAACTAAGATGGCAAGACAATCAAGTAGTAGATCTGAGTGCTGTTAAAAGGAGACAGAGTGAGCAGGCTTATAAATCCAACCCACAAGAGAGCATTCATAGTGAATCCCCATCCAAGTCTGTTGAAATTAATGAAAGCTATGCATTTCTATGGAACTGAACTCAATTTTTAAAGCTTCAGTAAGGAGGGAGGAAATAAATTTAGCATATACCCAAACAATCAATTTTTTTTAATTGTGTCACCTGGCAGAGGTTGGAAAAGAGGACAGGCAGACCTGTCTCTTAAAGCAGGACAGATCCCAAGGCTTAGGTAGCAAATGGGTCAGTGTGGCAGCAAGGTGTGAAATAAGACAAATCTATGTACCACACTCAGCTGACCTTGCCCTCTACAATAGCCTTCAGACTGCACCAGTCAGCTCCCAGTTCTTTAGCGTTTGCTTGTCAACATGCGTGCGTGTGTGTCTTTTTCTTCACCTCAGGAAAGAACATGTTTTTAGCCAGCCTTGATGTTTTTTCTATGTTGTCATGTTAGCTTTGGATTATGGTGATCATATCAGTTGACCACATCAATGAGAGGCCTCCAAGAACCCCAGTCATCAGTTACCCAGCTCCGTTCTTGCAGACTCAGGGCTGTGGCTTCCTTGATTGAATCAATCCCTCTCTAATGTGGTCTTCCACTTTTCTAACTGCCTTCCACTGAGACTCACAGTCCTGATAGAGCCATTTAAATGCAGACTGTGGGGGAGGCTGCTGAAAGTACCTTCTCTGTGTTGTATTCTCTCTCATAATTATTACGGACATCTATACTGCACTTTTATCACATGGCTGTTTTAACACATGGTTGGGAGCTAGAGTAGAAAACATACATGACAGCACAACATCATGGTAAACACTCCCATACCTAAGGGAAAAGGAAATGTAGGAATAGAGATGCTGTCTGCAAGAACATTAATATAATCCATAACTATGCCCCAAGTACAGTCGTCCCTCTGTTTTCATGGACTTGGAGTCTGTGTCCCTCACCCATTCGCAAGCATCAAATGGGGGAGACAAAATGGGGCATGCACCACCATTCAATCCAAAGGGGCTTGAATATTGGCAATGTTTTGTTTTTGTTGGGGCTCTGGAACGGACCTCCTGAGAAAATGGAGGGGCGGCTGTAAATTGCTGCTGGATCTGTTATCCTTTCAGTTTACTTGCTAAGCACAAGAATATTTTTAATAGCACATTAGAACATACCAGTGATACCATATATTTAGATCATGGACTTAAGTCAATCAAAGAAGTCATGACTGTGAGCCTGCAATACTGGAGCAAGACAACAGATGACAGGCTCTTAGAGGCCTCTAATTCAAAGATTACCAAAATTAGAATTTGGCTTGACAGCAAAGAGGAACAGACCTGGGTTTGCATTTATAGACAGCCTGTCCGTTTCATGATAAATGTCATTGTTGCCAAGGATTGTGTTTTGCATACTCCTTCCCTGGAGCAAGCAGATTCATTATTTTGAAATTCCAAGCAGGAAGGATTTTTAGTGATCAAATGTAGGCAAAAATTCAAATTTTTATATTTAGTTGCAGAAAAACATTATGGCAACTAGGTGATCAGATTTCTGGAAGTGTTTGTTTTGCATCTGCTGTCACCTATTAAACATTCATAATGATACAAAGGATCATCTTCAAAATTATGTAATTATATTTCCTTGCCCATGTCAGTTTCTCTCAATGGGACATATTAACAATTGGTCATGTAGACTTATTTGTGTCAAGAATGCAATCCCCCCCCCAACCACATCCCTATCAATCCCTATCCACCGATGTCACCTCAGTGTGGTAACCCATGCTGTTATCCCCAGGCTTGGAGTTGCCAGGCCAATGATCCTTTAGGAGCACAATGGTACTCTATGGAAGAGAAAGGATATGGTTACTTGCCCACAGTTGGCGGACTGGGGCATCTGAAGGGCCTGTCCATGTACCAGTCTACATGTCTTGTTTGCAAGTCCTGAAGGGATCCAGGTGCCATTTGGCAGCAGGAGACAACTCCAGTTTACTATGGCATTCCAACAGTGTCTCAGCAGCCTCCTTGCCAACTCTGAGTGAGTGAAATGGATCCCTTCAGTCTCTGGAGTCCCAGTCTACCTGCAGAGAGATGCAGTGGTACCTCCACACCAGAAGGCATACCACCCCCTATGATGTGCCATCTAGTTCAGTATGTACCCCCAGAAACACCCTGGTTATATTGTAACTTCATATAATGAACAAACAGGTTGACTTTATTTTTACATGTTTATAACAAAGAACATTTCCATAAGAATGAAATATGTCTTTTAGACGTCTCAAATGTCTTGAGATTGTTTTGTAATGATTAGCATCCTAAACTGCAAGTTAAAACTGTACCATGACATAAATAACATAACAAGTATATCCTAAACAAACGGTCCCAATCCAAAAAAACCCTAACTTCATTCATTCCAATGGGACTTAATCACAACTAACTCCCTTGATTGGCACAGCTGACTAGATTATATAATGTACAAAATAAACATGTGTCAATAAATAAAACTCAATTAAATACTGTTAGCCAGTGTTATGTATTAGTTCCTTCTCTGTTAATTATTCTCTATAACAGTACCCAAGAACATTTTGAACATGTTAGAAAATATTCTATTCACATTCTCTCTTCTCAGAGAGCTGTTATATTATTGTGCTTTGTATTATAGAGCTCCAAATAATTTAAACATACTTTAAGTCCATGTTAACACTTTATAATAAATAATATATACTAGGAGAAGTTTCATCCAGCACTACTTAGAAATTGAGTTTCTTGGTCTAGCTTTCTCTGTTTCAAATTTCTAAAATTGCTACTCTTAATAATGTGATGTGACAAATTGACATTGTAAATGAATTTCAATACCATGACCAAATGCAAAACAAGTTGGAACTAGCAAAAAGGCTGAACTGTCAGTGGCACTCAATCACACATGTATGAAAGCTAACTGGGGCAGGATTTCAGGGAACGTCCTTAAAGAAGAACCAGAGTGAGAACAATTGGGTTCCTTCCAACACTTTAAAAATGTAAGAGTCATGCTGGATCAGATCAAGGGCTCCTCGAGCCTCACCCACGTTTTTATGCAGTAGGCAACCAAATGCTTCAAGAACATTCACAAGAGGAATATGAAGGGCACACTGTTAATTCTGCTATTGCTCCTTTGCGACTCAAAGACAGTCTCTGAGTACAGAGGTAGCACAGAGCCAAGAAAACTAACTGCCGGTACAGACTGGTAAAAAGAGCTAGCTTCAGGGTGGTTGGCCCACAAGCCAGCATCATGCTGCCCCACACAGGGGGCAGCATCACGGCATTTCTGTAGCACAGCATTTACATACACCATGCCATAGAAATGGGGAAAAGTCACCACTGCAACAGAAAGGGCAGCTTTTTACCAGCTCAAAAAGCAGCAGCATTTTGCTGCTTATTTTGGGGTTAGAAAAATGCCAGATTGGGGCTGTGGCGCACAGTCTCTGTGACCCCGATCTGGTGCTCAAAGGCGCCCCTTTACTACCATCTATTTTCAGCCTAAGTTAGTGATAGTCTGCCCACCCTATCAGCATTGGTTCTTACTGCCAACTGTAGTCTGCCCACCTCATCAGCATTGGTTCTTACTGTCAACTTGCTGCCAGCTAACCTCATCAGTACATCTTGGGCCAACAAATTCTATTAATTATGCAGAGGGTGGGCAACTCTGCTACGTGGAAGCCATTTTTTACCCCTGTGCCCTCATGGCTGGCCATAGGAATGCATTCAAAACAGTCTGAAGTGACATCACTTCCAGTTTGGGTCTTTTAGCTGAAATCACCTGCTTTTATTTTGAGATAGGTTTGGGGGATAAAGAGAAGAAAATCTTCTCATGCCAGTGATTCTGATTGTAGCTGCTTGAGTGGTTTAGGAGAATTTTGGAACTGAAAAGTGTGTTTTTTTAAATTGGGATACCTGAGTTTGGGGAATGGGTGAAGGGTGAGGCACATGCGACCTGCAGGCTGCATTTTCTCCACCCGATTTATACATTGTGGAAAGTAGCTTTTCTTTTCTCTGTCTTGAATAGTTCATCACTCTTAGCCACTAGATGCCCCTATGAGTTCTACTATTAATTGGGGGGGGGACACCTTTTCCCTATTCACTTCTTCCACTCATTAGTAATTTCATAATTCCCTAAAATCCTTAAATATTCCAGTTCTTTCTTGTAGGGAAGGAGCTTCCGTTCTCAATCCATTCCTGTGACTCTCTTCCAGCTTTATACTATACTTCAAAGGACAGGGTGGCCAGAACATCAGACTGTTTTCCAAATGCATCCACATCTTAGCTGTGTATCAATGCTTGGTGACACCAATTGTTATGCTTTCAAACCCTTTTTTGAAATAATCTGTAGAAGGAGAAGGTGGAATGATGGAGACTTCCATAGGTTTACGCAATGGGCTGTTGTACCAAGTGATTTATCCCTGTCCCTTTCACTTTTTACAATTCTAGGCTGACAGGAAAACTTGTGAAATTTAGGCAGCTCTGATGGAATATTATACATGGTTGTGGGGTCTGGCTGGCTTTAGTGTGGCACAAAGTATAGTGTACAATTTATTTCTTAAGTCAGTTTGACACAATGTTGTGTGCTTTCACGTCGTTTCCGAATCATAGTGACTAAGGTGAACCTAACATGGGGTTTTCTGAGGCTGAGTGTGTATGAGTTGCCCACGGTCACCCATTGGGTTTTCATGGCCAAGTGGGGAATCAAACCCTAATCTCCAGAGTCATAGTCCAGGGCTCAAACCACTACACCATGCTGACGCAATACTATTTCATCAAAAATCCTGCTTCATGCTGCTCTTTTCCTCACAAATAAACTGTTGTAAAACTTCTCCCCAGTTATAGAAACAACTGCCAAAAACATACACTAATCCTCTAGCTTGTTCTACCTCCATTTCCAACTAGAATGAAGCATCCCAGAATTGAGGAGGACTTCTGGGCAAGGTGCAATTCAACTGGCAACAGATACATTCCAAAGTCTTGCAAACAGATCAGTACAGCTGAATGACTTCGTCCCATTCATCAATAGGCCACATCCCATTGGGCTGGACATTGGGTGGTGAAGTTTTCCAGTCCCACAACTGCACAGGGATCTTCCAATCTTTACCATAGTTCGCTTCAATGTAAAGGAGGGTTTCACAGGGTACACGTACCTTGAGTTCTATGAACTCAGTCCAACACAGTGTGAATTTGGGAAACAAGTACCTGTGTTACAGAAAGTACAAAGAGGGTCAATATAAGGCAAGTAAGGTGCTCACCAATCAGTGCAACCTGGGGTAGAAAAATGCCATGCGAGATACGTGTATGAAGCAATGCATGAAGAAAATGTTTCTGCAGCCAGTAAGATCAGATTTTGCAATCTGTAAAGCTGATTTCTGCAACTGATGTAAATTATGCACACTAAATAGCTCTTTATGATTTATATTTATTTAAAGCATTTATTTATAGCTTCTCAGCCTGCTGGGACTCCTATAGTGATGCACAATAGACATTAAATATAAATGGATAAAAACCTAACTTGAAAACAATTTATAAAAATAAAAAAAAAATTAAAGAGAACAACACATTCAAAATACAGTGGTGCCTCGGGTTACGAAATTAATTCGTTCCGCGGCTAATTTCGTAACCCGAAAAACCTTCGTAACCCGAATTGCCATAGGCGCTAATGGGAAAAAAAGCCGCGGCTCTGCCGCGGCTCCATTTAAACAGCGCCAGGGTTTTTTCGTAACCCGAAAAAACCTTCGTAACCCGAAACAATAAATCCCTATGGGATTTATTCGTATCCCGAAAAATTCGTAACCTGGGTAATTCGTATCCCGAGGTACCACTGTAGTCAGACCTGGAAATAATAAGCCTAGCTCTGAAGACTCAAGTGAGATAGACCAACTTACTGTAACTTCTTTTAGGAGGGAGTTTTACAGCCAACTACAGTGAAAGCCCTGTTATGTGTACTCACCTAAGTAGCCTCTAAATATATTATAATCCTAATCATCCTCATTATTATTATTCCAGTTTTCAAAGTTTTCAAAGATTAGTGTGTTTCAGCACATACAAAGGATTCTAGAGCACCTTTCAGATTAAGTGCATTGGTGCCTCAGAGAAAGAAACCTCTAACAAAGCGACTCCTGTCTTTTTACACCCACCTCTTCCCTTTTATTTTTTGTCCTCTACTTAGCTGTAAGTTTTTACATCCATCCAGTTCCTTTCCTTTTTCTTCTTGTCATCTTTCTAACTGGAAGCTTTTTAAATGAGCACCAGAAGGTTGGTGAAGAAGCACAGGAGAAACATAGAACTTTGGTATCAGGTTGCAGCAGCATGTCTGCAGTAAATAATACAATCCAAGCTTGAATTGGGAAAGAATGTGATTCTACTCTAGCCAATCCTACTCTATCTAGTTTTATGTTTTGGCCAACAAAAGGCAAGATAAACATCAGGTCCCTCCACAATCCCTTACAGAGCATGTGTGCACAGCTAAATAGACATAAAAAGGGGGAACAGATAGATTTATATAACACAAGCATGTTAAAGCAGTGTATGCCCACCTGATTATGTTCTGATGAGACTACTGCAGAATACATGTATACATGAAACACTTAAAAGGTCTGTGCAGGCTGAGCAATCTGGGGCAACAACTGTGACTAGTAATGGGAACTCTACAATAAGTGAAGTCCAGCTACAAGGCCCACTTTACCCAGTTCTTGCCATTGAATTCTAGACACAGACACCATTTTGAAGACAAGGTGCAGATGGAGTGTGCATAGCTAAAATAAAATGAGGCCTCAGGGGTGAAACATGACAAAAGAAATAAACTCAGGGGGGAAAATAAACAAGAATGTCACATTTCTTCTACCTTGAAATGTCGATTTAGATATACAACATTTCTCCAAACCCACCTGATTCCAAATCCTCAGCAGGGCTCTCAAGAATTCAATCAGTACCCCTAGTTTAAGAGCACTTCGTTGACTTTTGCTCTCCTTCTTGCTGCTCCACGAATCACTACAGCAAGTACCTTAGTCAAATCAGTGATTTTCAACCTTTCTACTTTCTGTGAATCCATGTCACACTGATTCTTCTGCCAAGGAACTTCTGTCTGCCCACGATAGCATCCTTGTACTTTAAAGATTATTCTAAATGTTGATCTAATGAAATCACTGTTCCAATAGAGCACTGATCACTGTCACAGGGCCCTACTTTATCTTCAGGTCAAGATAATTATCTCCAGTTCAAGATAACGGCTTGGAACTGTGGATTTCAAGCATAGCTTGACCTTTTTAGCTTCACTTCCAAGAATTCCTGACTACTGGTGGGGACTTCTGGGAATTGAGAAACAAGAAGATAGGGAAAGAAGGCCGAAGTTTGAAAAGAACTGTCCTAGGACATAAAAAGCAACCACCTGTAGCTATACATTGCAAAAGAAATCTGGTAAGGCTTAGCTATACAGCAGTTTGCCCCTAGTTATCACTGAGACCATCAGTGTTCTTCAAAAAGACACAAAACCAACTGCAGAAGACTCAACCAAGTCTTACTTGAATTTCTTGCCTGATTTCGCCTGAGTTCCTCCATTCCACATATGGTCATTCTCTTCATAGAAGAAAAAAATATCAAGTTTTACATCATCACCTCCTGCCTGGAAGGACAGTTCCAAACTGTCTTCTACCTGTCAAAGAAAACAAACATATATAGTGCAGAACACAGAAATTGGGCCAGGGGTGGGAGGAGATGCCAAATAAATAAATATTATAGGTATTCAAGATTGACCACTGTGAACATGCATCTTTTACATACAATTTTATGACATGTTATCCATTTTTAAGAAGAATGCTTAAAATATAGCTTAATTTAATAAATATGTGGGAGTTGATTACAAAATATGTGCAAGACTCTGGACCAGTTTCCTTTTGGGGGGGACCACATCCTTTCCTGTTTTTGCAACAGACAGCACCTTTTGGTGGAAGAGACTTTGTCAGAAAAGTGGTGCAGGATCTGATGTGAATCAGGAGAGAATTCTAGTTTGAGAATCTATAACAGCTTTTTCTTCAAAATAAGCGTGAATGGTTTACGTGCACTTAACCTTACAGCCCTTGTACAGAAAATATTAAGAAGATGGCACCAAGGCATACAATTAGGCCAATGACTAAACCAAATCCAATTTATTTCAATCAGTGAAAACCAAGCTACTGAGAAAAAACTTCTGCCTCTCATTCATACTCCAATGCAAGGGACATGTTGGGATGTGGCTCGCACAGAGACCTGACAACTAGGATACAAACTATTAATTTTGCCTGCAAGAACCTCAAGTTAATGGACAGTTCCTGTTCCCCTCTCCATTTTATCCTCACAGCAACTGTGTGACAGGTTGGCTGAGGAAAAACCCGAAGTCACCCTAAGTAAGACTCAGGCCTTATTTGCATGGGCTAAATACAACGGCCTCCCCCTGTTCCCTCGACAAGACCGATCAAAGCATGGGCCAAAGCTGAGTTCTGGTGCGAGTAGACCAGACTATGTCCAGCCTGCTCAGTACCAGAACTGGGTTTCACCCCTCTTGTTCTAGATTTCAAAAATTCTCTCATTTCTCTGGATCTTCAGTTCTGATGCTTGGCAGTTGTTTGGAATGTGTCCTGCTGAGCTGCCCAGTGCATCCGCACCAAGAGCTCACTCTGAGGTCAGACCATGGTATCTGGCCATGTGACTGACATGAGAAATCTTGTTCTGACCTCAGAGCAAAGCAACCTGCAGTGGTAGTGGATGTGCTGGGCAGCTCAGCAGGACATGTATGCGGTCAACTACCCAACGTCAGAACAATGGGCTTTGCAACAGAGGAAGGTCAAGACAGCTCTGGAGGCAGGTTACTCCAGGCTGCCCCCGCTTCAGTAAAAACAGAGCTGAGGAGAGATTTGAAACCAGATCTTCCTGGGTCCAACCAGTGTCCTATCCACCCTATTTCTCTAAGAAGAGTCAACACATGCTTCTAAGAGCTTGTTACTGCAATGGTTACAACAGAAACATGGAGAGAAAGATGAGAAAGATAGCAAATTAGCAGTCAGACACATTATCTACCTACCTTGCCAAATTTGTGCTTTAGTGGTAATCCTGCCTTCTGAAATGCTGAAATAATCTCCGGTTTATAGTCTTGAATAAAAATCCCCAAGTCCACATCTTTGCTGTAGGGAATAATATTGCACTGTCTGTACCAACCTAAAAATACAGCAGAACCATGAGCTTCAGGGCAAATAGAAAGGCTAAAGTCTATGAACTGCAAGTTGGTACAGTTTAAACCCACAAAAGTTGCTTTCCTCCAGAGGCCTTAAAATGTTTTTAATTATCCTACTGAATGCTGACAGAGAAATGGTAGAGAGCTCTAGCCCTTCCTCAGCAGCCAGTTACCTTGCTAGGTTGGATTAAGAAGAGAGGGGTTTTCGCCCTCTGAGTACCCAGAATAAGATCTCAGCCTATGTTCAAATGGAACAGTCATATATGAGAAAGTTGTGATTCTCTAAGCTTTTGGAATGTTTCTATGATGGAAAAGAGACAAAAGCATTTCTATATAGATCTGATTAAAATGTTTTGGCATATTACAAACCATCGAAGTGTGTTGGAATTATTTTATTCTCAGACTAAAAAGCCTTGTACAGAGAAGCAAAAGGTAAGTCATAAAGTGGGAAACACACCCTGTCCCCAATATATATTGTAAGATGTACAATATACTATGCTTCATCACTGGCCAGGCTGGCTGAGGCTGATGAGAAATGAAGTTCAACAAGAGTCAGAAGGCTACCCTGACAAATGTCCTAATCTCAAATCTAAAAAAATGAAGAGGAAACACAAATGAAGGAAACTGATGTGAAAAAAATCATGGGGAGTAAAATGCATTTAAATAATACATACATTCTATACAGTCAAAAACACCTGACTGAAAAGTAACTGAATCCCCTCCCTACAATGAGAGGATATCCCAAGACAGATAATCCATTCAAGTTATTTTTCTGTTGCTAACGGAATTGAAATTTTATTACCTGTCTTTTTTTGCCCTTTGTCCCTGATCCCCACATGGCCAAGAAGGAGAGTAATCTCTGACAGTATTGAGATCCCTCCAGAACTACAACAGAAACATCTGATACAAAATGTAGACACATGTCTATGACAAACTTTGCTCTCTCAAGGGTGCTACAAGATCACATTGAAAAATGTAGGCTTGTGACTCTACCATCATTTTTCTTCTCCTGTATGATTTTTACACATCTTTTGCCGGATGAAGCCACCAGCGAAGCTACAAAAGCTTGCATCAAGTATTTTGTGCATTTGGTTGGCATTTGAATATTGCTCTTTCTGTGAATTTTTGGATATTGTTGTATTTTGCCGAATATGTCTTTTGAAATGAGCACTAGAGAAGGAGAAAATGGAAATGTGGAGACCTCTGTAAGCTTATGGAAAAGGCTTGCAGCAAGCTGGTGCTATTTTAGACTCTTTGCTGTACTAACACAATTAATCCATTTGATGCATTCAGTTCTCACTCAACAGCTAACACAAGGGCCAAAATAGTTCCAAAAGTGGTAGTAAACTCCTTACCTAAGCAAGTTCCGCTGCTCAGCCAGAATTTGACTCCTAAACTATTTAATGTCAGAGCAGCAAGATGCAGCAGTGCCTTGGCCTTTTTCCTGAATTCCACTGCATCAAGAGATGCATCACCAGGGTACACCTTTAAAAAAAAACAGGGAAGGGTGATTATTTTGTAAATTATCCTGCTTTATGAAAAGAATAAAGTGATTTAGTAAACTGTCCTACTTTTTATCTTTCTCAGATGATTCATGGATTGCTGTGCCTTCAAGTCATTTCTGACTCATGGCAACTTAATGCAATGCTGTTCTTGTTCTCCTACACAAATGTGTTCTTCATAGTTTATGTTCATTCTTTGGCGCCACCAAGTGTTAAGCTGCATAGCAAATCTTAACAAGTAACTACCACAAGTGCAAAATATGGGACCTTGTGGCTGGCTTTTAGGCTGAAACTTTAAGTTACTGTTTTGATAGGTCTGAATTGAATCTCATTAGATCTTAACAGATACAGGACTATGGTCAAAATCAAAAGAACTATGTAGAAGGCACAGAAACAGGAAACCACAGCTATAAATAATTCACATTTTGAAGGTAACGCTACTTGGTAACCACTAACCTGGAAGAAAGAGCGAGCTTCTCTGTACCTACATTCAATAAAGCGAGACTGGGATCTTTCCTCTAGGAACACAGATGGTTCTTTTGGAATCTGGACTGTTAACCCATCAATGGCAAAACTCAGTAGTTCTAATCTATTGTGAAAGGAAAAAAATGTTACATTATCCTGGTCAGAAATCTGACAAAACTAATCACTTCCTTTCCAATTTGCATTATTAAGATTATGAAAGGAAGAGAGAGAAAAAACCAGTAGTGTAGGCACTATCACCTCAGACACATAAACGCTAAAGGAATCCTGTCCATTTTCATTTCAGCACTCAAAATCATTCCATCCATCCACATTAACATGATGCAAAACTATTCAACCCATCATCACCAACAAGCAGCAATCAGAAACACATGTGGGCTATTTTAAGCCTTTTCCCTGAATCTATGTTATACAAGTTAAAGAAGACAGATGTATTTGAGTGGATTCACCATTGAGAAATCATAAGTTTTTTCAACATTCATGATGTACATTATTTCTCTCTTATTTTGTTTGATGCCCTGTCTATATTCAAAGGTATGCCTGCCTTTATATAGAGAAATTCCATTTAATTATAATAGCTAATGGCTACGGATAGGCAATTGTGTATTTAAAGATGCATTTCTTTTGTCTGTCCTGAACCTATTGCCAAATAGTTACTGGATGATTTCCAGTGTTGGTACAGTATTATGCAAAAGAATGAGAAAGGAAAGAGAATCAAGTTGTCTTATAACTTGCATTAACATATGTAAAAGTTTGTTTTACTGATCTAGGTGCCTTCCCATTTGTAACCCTCCCCATCTGATCTTAATGGTATTTCAATGATGCTGGTAATTTTTATTTGACAACTAAAGCTCAGTGATTGAACACACTGAAACTTACTGCCCAGCCCTCTCTTACTTGTCATAGGCTCCAGGATAGCGGCCAAACTGTAACTTCTGGAAAGGAACAAACTTCCGGTCCATGTGTAATTTTAACCGCAGTGGCCCATGCCAGAGGTAGTTTCCACTTCTCTCATAAAAAACAACCAGGTGAATGGCATGAGCAGCCAGCCTGAAGATGTAGTGCAGGGGGATCTCAGTCCCAGAGAGGTCATCCATCCCTTCCAGACGTGGGTCTTTGTTCTGAATCTTTAGCCACTGGAAGCCCACTCGCTCAGCAGCTCGAAACAAGCCCACCTAAAATTGACAGATGGCATTTGTTCTGGCTCTGCTCATATAACCATCGTACTGCTTTGGAAAACATCCTTAGCTTTCTGCTTCATTCATTCTTTACTCCAAAATCAAGAAGTTCACCCTTTTCTCTCCCCTGCCAACTCGGTTTTAACCATAACCAGAGAGTTCTAGTTAGAAGTCTCCCATCTAGTGACTCAAACTGGTACTGCAAGCTTCATATTAATTTGAATTAACAAATCGACAACAAAATAAACCTGAGATGCACAACCTTAAGGTTTCTTTAGTATGTGTACCAAGTTTCAAACTGCACAAGTTTCTTAATTTGGGAGTTATGACAGAGACATGCACACTCACTCTCTCCTTTATTACTACAGATTATAATGTCTGAATCTCTTTCCGAGGGTTTGTTCAAACACCAAAAATTTGAGTGTGTGCACGCGTGTACACCTTCAAGCCGTCTGCTGACTTATGTCAACACCATGAATTTCACAGGGTTTTCTTAGGAAAGGAAAACTCAAAGGAGGTTTTGACAGTTTTTCCTCTGAAATATATCCAATCCATTTAGCAAATCAGTCTTGGGCAACTGCCCCTCACTTGCACTTTTAGTTATATTGTGCAGAGTTGAGTTCTCTCTCTCTATCACTCTCTGTCACACACACACTCAAAAGTTTCCCTACAGACATTTTGAGGGTTATCTAATCTCTTCTTTTTGTCCAACACACCTGGCATCACACATATCATTTAATCTTTATTTTTTGTTGTTTCTGCATAGCATCACTCTCTTCAGTTTTTCTCCAATTTCCCTTCTAAGTACTAATATTATGCTTAAGGCAAAACGAAGTCACACAATGACCGGATTGCAAAAGCAAATAATGCTTAAGTGAACCTTGCAATAGCAGAAGAGCTCTTGGAATTCATATTTGGAGGTGGTATCTCTTTCTGAAGGCCAAAGGAAATAGGAATCGCCATCACAGGCAAACTACTATGGCATCCTTAAGAGTTCTGATGCTATGGCAGGGTCAGTCTAATCACCTTAAGGATGAGATCACTTTATGACTTCCCCTTGCCACAAAGACTACTGGAAAATTAATTGTGAGCTACAAGTCTCCCATTGTTTCATTTAGTATTTCATTTAGTATTTAGTTAGTATTTAGTCTTTAAAACTGCTGTCAAGTTTATCATGGTTAGATAAAGCTGCAGGAAATGATCTCACCTCGTGTTTCCAAGCTTTGTCCAGTAGTGCAAATGTGGTGCAGTCCCGGGGAGTACAAAAGTACTTGCATTCTGACTGGCTGCCATCAGGGGAGGTCCTGAGCTGCTCCAAGTCTACATCAATCAACCCCAGAAGCATGGGATCAATCAGATGCACAGCTATGTTGTGACTGGACACCAAACTAAGGAATTTTCTAACCACGTGCTGTTTAAAGAGACAAGAAGGAACATTTTTAAAAGGCTATTTTCAAAAGCTGAAAACTCTGCAGCAGAGGAAGCTGCTTTCAAGTGCACAAGTTTCTTGTTCCACCCACCATAATGCCATGTATATTATTGGGCAATAGCTCTACTGGATTTGTGGCAAAGAAATTGTTGGCATGCTGCAAAAAACAAGAATTTATCCATGAAATGCAATCCAGATGAGAGACTTGGGAGCATCCAGTTTCTGTACTGCTTACAAAACCAAAGTTATTTTGGACTATAACTCCCCAAATCCTCAGCCACCATGGCCCCTTGCTGAAGGATTTTGAGAACTATAATCCAAAAATAAACTGCTTCAAACCAAAACTAGATATTAAGGATCCTATCTGCAAAGTGCTTGCAAAAACAAATAAATGAATGAATGAAGAACCACAGTGGAACAGGGATAAGATCACATATATATAACCTGATCTGTTTAAAAAAAAAAAAGCAACAACAGCGTATGTCTAACTAAAAGGTGCTGATTTTACTTGAGGTGGTGAGCTTCACCCTGTGAACCAAGGAATACTGCAATGAATTTACTCAGGAGAAACAAAATCCATCAAATTTACATTTAAAAGGAAAAGACGATGAGCAGAGTAACTTACCCATCGACTACTGTCTTGCCCCGTTTTGGTCCCTTTAATCTTGGGGAAAACAGCTCCATTCTTTAAAAACAAAAATAAAAAAAATAAAAGAGGCTGTACAAGTCAAATCTCAGCGATAAAAAAAAGAGAGAGCAATGAAAAGTGAAGCTACAACAGCATTTCCCTTTATTATTGTTTATCAGGATCCAATCATCTTTGTTTAGTAGCCTGTCTGGTGATGGTTTCAAATCTCAGGATAATTAACCATCATGCTCACACAAAGCAGGGACTTAGCCAAGGGGGGGGGATTCCATGGGGTCCGGACCCCCCTTCCATTAGATACAATGAATGGTGTGTGCCACTGCGCCGCTGCACCCAAGCCCCATTATAATGGTGGCACTTAGTCTGGACCCCCCCTCTTCCCAAAATCCTGGCTATGTCCCTGCACAAAGGAGGGCCCAAATATGACATTTAGTTCTCATGTGTCAAATCTGTACCTTAAAAACTGCTTTTGATCAAACTGCATTACTTCTGCAGTGCAGTTGCAGCCAATGACATTTTTCTTGACACCTTGCCTTTCTATGGTGCCAATGAAGTATATGGCACTTTACATAATAGTAGGCATGACTGATCTCCTATACTCAGGGGTTTACAGTCTAAAACTGACCCAGGGAAACAACAGATGAAAGGGATGGAAATGGTGGAATAGCTAAGCAGGGAAAGAATAAAAGAATTGCATAGTGTTCCTGTTGTTGTTGTTGTTGTATGCCTTCCAAATTATGGCAACCCTAAGGCAAACCTACCACAGGGGTTTCTGGACAAGATTTGTTCTGATGGGGTTTGCCTTTGCCATCCTGAGGCTGAGAGAATGTGACTTGTCCAAGGTTTCCATGGCTGAGTGGGGATTTAAACTCTCTCCAGAGTCCTAGACCAATGTTCAAACCATACTTTGATTTAATTACAATAAGGTATAAAGACTAAGGGGGTGATCTAAAATCTTGCCGGAAAAGTGATTTTGGAGGAACGCAAAGAAAATAACAGAGATGGTCAAATGGAAAAGTGGTAAGAGACAGGTCCAGCTGTAAAGCTGTATTGAAAATCCAAATGTTAAGGAAGGCAAGTATTGGTGGGCAGAACTCTGTATCTTATTTTTTAACATAACTTGAAAAGATGCAATATGGGAATGCTATAAATACAAACACAGAAAATGGTCCAAGGGCTACTAAATACCAAAATTAACAAGGTTTCTCATCCAATCCCTTAAAAATATACTGTCTGACTATTCCTACTCAGATTTTTTTTAAAAGATCACAGGCCTGTCAGAATTTAAGGGTAAGTTAACCATCAGTAACTCAATCTAAAAATTACTAGCTCTAACTCTAACCCTTTTGTTTTTATATGCATATATACATTGCAGTGGGCTTTACATCAGAAAACACCTTCCTTCATGTGGGCAAATGATTCTTTTACAATGGTTGGGTTTTGTTACTCGTGAAACCTCAAGACAAGAGCCATATTAGATTCTCTGCTCGCAGCCATAGCAGTCAGGAAAATGAAATGTATAATACCTGAACTAAACCATGTTTACGTGAATCAGTGGAATTTACTATTGAAACAACTGCTTTGGAGTGCTGCTTTGCTCACAATTACTACTGATATTGGCTGCAGAAATAATTCAGTTTGACACCACCTTAACTGCCATGGCTCAATGCTGTGGAATTCTGGGAATTGTAGTTTGTTGTGGCACCACAGCCCTCTGACACATAAGGCCAGATGTCTCAGAAACTACAACTCCCACAATTCCACAACACTGAGCCATGGCCGTTAAAGCGAACTGCATTATTTCTGCAGTGCGGATGAGATACAATATATTCAAGCAATGCACTTTGGATCAGAACAAACTTCTTTTAGATTAGGTATGCAGAACTTACATTTATTTATGTATTATTTAATTATAGAGCTGCAACAATTCTTACCTTGGGGGACAAATAATACTTATAATAGTACAACTGGAACAAGAGGAAGACTGAACTGGTTAAAGTCAGAAGACCCAAAACTACGTTCTTGTTAATCCTCTGCATCAGTCTTCAGGACCTTCCTGGCTGTCACTGGAAAGCAGCAACTTGGTTCTTCTCATCTTTTTGGATAACGGATTACGTCTTCACTGCACAAAACAAAGCTGGGAAAATGTAAACAGCAACAAAAATATATATCCTAAATCCTTGCAAAAATTGTATACATTGTACAAACCACTTCATTTACTATGTTTATATAGCTGAACCATTACACAAGTCTTTGCATTCATGGAAATGCAACTTTGAAAATACAATCACAGGTTGAGTTTCCCTTATCCAAAATACCTGCTCAGTGGTTTGGATTTCAGATATTTTTCACACTACATAATAAAACGGTTTTCAAAGTGGTTTGGACCACTTTAAAGGGCCTTTGTTCACACTGGCACCAAATTTCTCTGTTGCACTTTGCAGGGGGCAGTGCCAGACCCAGTTCTTCTAAATCTGAGGCATTTACCACATCTTTTTAAAGGATTCAGTTCAACGTAAGCACAAGCGTGTTGTCGATTGTATTCAGTTCCCTGTGATGCGATCATCTCTGTGACGTCACACATGGAGAACTCATTTTGAATCAGTCCAACAGATAATGTGAACATGCATTAAACTGAATGTGGGTTAAATTGAAATGAGCAGGTTTGATCGCGACCACCAAAGACTGAACGTCTTATTTGGTGTTGAATCACTGTATTGATTTGAAACAATCCAATGGAAAAATCAGTTTATTGTGTAATGCGAATGAGGCGTTTGATAGTTAGAAAACATTGTTTGCAGAGCGGACTTAGAGGCCAGAGAGTGAAAATTGAAGGAAGGAACATTAATAACCTAAGCTACGCAGATGACACCGTACTACTAGCTGAAACCAACAAGGACCTGGAATACTTACTGAAGAAAATCAAGGAAGAAAGCACCAAGGCAGGCTGAATGAATTAAGAAAACAGACATAATGATCATGAAAGAGTGACAAGAATTCATTTTCCTTGTTGTCATTTTGTGCCTTCGAGTCTTTTCCAACTTATGGCAACTCTAAGGTGAACCTATCATAGGGTTTTCTTGGCAAGAGGTTCCTCATTGCCTTCCCCTGAGGCTGAGAGAGTGTGACTTCTTCTTGCCCAAGTTCACCCAGTGGGTTTCCATGGCTCAGCCAGAGATTTGAACCCTGGCTTCCAGAGTCATAGTCCACTGTTCAAAGAACTGCTCCAAGCTGTCTTTGTGCTTTCAATACTATAAACGACTGCGCTGCAATATGGGGTGCATCTACACTGAAGGAATAACGCAGTTTGACACCACTTTAACTGCCATGGCTCAATCCCACAGAATGCTGGGATTAGTAGTTTGGTCTGGCAGAGGAGACTAAGGGCCTTGTAAAACTACAAATCCCAGAATTCAGGGGACAGAGCTACAACACTTAGGCTGTATCCGCTCTGTAGAAAATAACCCAGTTTGAGACTGCTTTAATAATTTAATAATAACAATAATAATTCAATAATTTAATAATAATAATAACAATAATAATAATTTAATAATACAGTTTGGACACTGCTTTAATAATTTAATAATGATAAAAATAATAATAATAATTTAGTAATTTAATAATGCTGTTTGACACCACTTTAATAATTTAATAATAATAACAATGTAATAACTGATCCCGCTTTAAGCGCTGTGCCTCCTCCGTCCATGAAGTGGGTCCCAAAGAGCATTATGTCAAAAGGGGGGGAGTGATGGAATGAGGCCCAAAAAAGGCACCCAAGAGCCCCAACATGGCCCTCCTGCCTTGAGCAGAAGCCTTAAGCTGGGAGTGTTGATCATTATCATTATTACTCTTAAGAGCAGGCAGAGAAGGCAAAGGGCGGGGTGCATTACAGGGGAGTTTACCTTCCAGGAAGAGCCCCCCTCTCTCTCTACGATCTCAAGAGGGCGTGCTGCTTTACGGCTGCTGCAATGTCGCTTAATTACGGCTGTCGCAAAACCCTCCCAGGCGGCCGGAGGGCGAGGGAAGGAAAGGCCGACAAAAAGGAAGCCGAAAGGGCAGCCAGCCAAGCGACCTTCTGGCCGTAAGCAGCTTTATGGTTACGTACGACGCCTCCGTCGTCATTTCCGGTTTGGCTTCGAACGCTACTTCCGGGGTGGGAATGACGTCACCCACCGACCCTCAGAAATGGCCTCCAAAACGCACTGCGGAAATAACCCGCTCTAACTGCCCTGGCTCAAGGTGAGGGAATCCTGGGAAGTGTAGTTTTGTGGGACACTTAGCCTTCTCTGTCAGAGAGAGCTCTGGTGCCACAATAAACTACAGTTCCCAGGATTCCCTAGCACTGAGCCAGGGCGGTTAAAGCGGTTTCAAACTGGGTCATTTCTCCAGTGTGGATGCACCCTCCAGTCTCCGAAGCGAAGCTCCTTTCCCCCCCTTCCTCCCTTTTTGTACAAATGCTACTTCATAACACCCATGGCTCCATCCTGGGATTTGTAGTTTGGCAGACGAGGCTAAGGGCCTTGTGGAAACTACAAATCCCAATGCTTAAAAAAAATGGCTCCCCGAGAGGCCCATCCAAGCTGCGCCCGCCCTGTCGAAATAATCTCTCCTTTCACTGCCATGGCTCAGTGCTGTGGGGTACTGGGAATTGTAGTTTGCCAGAGCTGAATGAACTACACTTCCCAGAGTTCCATAGCACTGAGCTGCAGCGGCCAAAAGTGCATTGAAACCGGATTACGCCGGCTGTGCAGACACAGCAGCCCTAAATCAGAGTGACCAGACTATCATAACAGTAAAGGAGGACGTTAACAAAATTAACTCTTCTATGAATATAAACCCATGCTTCTTATTCATGCTCAAAATGGAGGACATAATGGAATTCCTCCTGGAGAGAAAAGGAGGACACATCCTGGGAAAGGAGGACCTGTAGTCGCCCTGCGCTTAGTAGCTGTTGTGTGCCTTCCATTTCCAGCTGAACGCTGCCCCCAAAGATGGACCTAGTATCATCATGGGATTTTCTTGTCCAGAGGTTTGCCCTTGCCTTCCCCAGAGGAGGCTGAGAGAGTGTGACTTGCCCAAGGGCACCCAGTGGGTTCCCAAGGCTGAGCTGGGAACTGAACCCTGGTCTTATAGTCCAGACACTCAAATCACTATTGGCTTTTTATGGAGATCCCTTTACATGGTCTAGACCAGCGGCCTCCAAACTCTGCTCTTTGAGGGATATTGGCCAACATGGCCAAGGCTTCTGGGAGCTGAAGCCCAAAATCTCTTCAAGGGCACAGTTTTGGGACCACTGGTCTTGACTGTGGGTCCTCCACATTTAGTGGGGTTGGGGACCCAGGACCCCCCTGAAAGTGGGGGGGGGGGGAGACAAAGGTACTGGTTTATTTTCATTTTCACCTAGAGAATTAACCTCTAGGAATCTCTTGATCCTCCAGCACAATTATATTGTCAAAATCCACCAGCAACTGAACACAGAATTGTGTTGGAAAGACCTACAAATGCCTTCTTGAACTCTAGGAATCCCTAGGCCTCCCAGCAAAACATCTGGCAAACGCTGGCCAGAGAGCCAGGCTGGAGAGGACCCAAATGTTCCTAGAAAAGGTGTATTAATAATAATATTCATTTGTATCAAATAACCAAAGCCGCAAAAGTCAAAGCCACAAATGCAGAGGGTCAACTGCAATTAGAAGTGAAATGGCACCAACTTGAATCACCTCCAGCATTTTGCTATTCTACAGCTAACATGGAAGCAATTTTAAAAAGTAATTTATAGATGGCATTTCACCTTCTTGGTAAGATGAAATAAACATAAATTTATCATCAGAGTCCTGGAGGGCTATGGGGCAATGGTACTATATATACCTTTTGGAGATATATATAATTGCCAAGATGACAAAACAAACATTAAAATGTGTGTTGCCTTATTACTATCTTTGCTCATTAAGGCTATACCCACCCAATTCAGTGCTACCTGAAGGCTCTGGTCCATGGACTGGTGCCATCAGCTGCCTCTCTGCAGGTAGTTTACTGGAATGAAATAAACAGGTGTAGCCAGTGGGCACAAATATGGCACTGGTCCCTGGCACATTTGGGGGGGGGGATGGCTCTCTCTCACATCAAATAACCTTAGAAGCACTAATCTGAGTTATAAGGACATTATGTATGCCTTCTAGTAGCCAGAAGGAACGGAGAGAGGTCACAAATGAAAAGTTCTGATGAGATGAAATGTTGAATACTGGTTACAATGTCTGGCGATCTGCACTCACATAATCTTTCTCACAAAAGAAAGGGTATTGGAGGTAAAAAGTGTGATATATTCACTAACCCCACTTTTCAATTTATTTGATTTCGTAAAGAGAGAAAGTACATTAAAGTCCATTTCTAACTTTTTGAACTTTTATACAATGTTTATCCGCATGTGCCATTACCTTCAGGGCCACATTTGCTTTTACATGAGAAACCTTGGACCTCATAAAACCTTCTCCCTACAATGTTCCCCAGAGTTGTTCTTTCTGTATTGTCTCTTTTCTGCTTCCTTTGTATATTTGATAGGTTGTATATACCTTGATAAAATAAAATCATATTAAACACAAGGAATCTGCAGTCTTTAAAAAGTTTTATTAATACAAAACGCCTGTAAGATGTGTTTGATTTCAAGACACAGCAAATAAAAACACTCCATGGGGTCTAAGGCACCCGGATTTTACAGTGTTGCTATGGCAAGTAGGGCTGTTGTCTTAGGATACTTAACAAGAAGGAAGCACTGCATACCTGAGGTACTGTCAATGTGCAATCTTCCCTGTTCAGTAAGATCAGTATGATGTAACAGCAATAAGCATTCTAGCATCAACACCTTATGCCTCTAGCAAAGTAATGATATTGAGCCATTTTGAGAAGGCACAAGCAGAAGTGTTTATCATAGGTGAAAACTGAACAGCTCATGGGGCAAAACCTGCCCAATGCAAGGCATGGGTGTAGCCACACTGCAGAAATAAAGCAGATTGACACCACTTTAACTGCCACGACTCTATCCTACAGAATCCTGGGATTTGTAGTTTGCTGAGGCACCAGATCTCTGAGACAGACCAGGTTGAAGACCTCACCAAACTACAAATACCCTATTTTGTAGGATAAAGTCATGGCAAAAGTGGTGTCAAACCGTTTTATTTCTGCAGGGTGGAAGAGGTGCCAGAGAGGGTGAGCAAATTTAAAGGTCCCCTTCAAATCAATTAACTTTCAGAACACTTTACTTTAATCCCAGGGGAAAAAATAACGTCCAGAACAGGTAAGGTTAACAAGATGGACAACCATTATACTATTACACTCAGTTGAAAAATGACTATACAAAATACTAACTTGTCAATATTTGCCAGACTGTATCTTGCTTCCAACCTGTTCTACACCGCAAAAGGGAATAGAGTCCTAGCAAACAGGATAAAGAACAGAAGAGAGTGACCGAAGGTGGTGTTGCTAAGTCCTCGAGCTTAAAATTAAGTCTTTAGTTATTGTATAACATTCAAATATTAAACCTTGAAATCCCATTCATAATATTGGCTTGGGTGTTCAAGACGTTCACATTTGAAACTCTCAGCAAGTTCACACAGTCTGACGTTTAAATTCAATTTGCTATTGGATTCCCTAAGATGAAGCCAACTTTTGTTACATAATTATAATAAACGAAAGGTCATAATTTCTGAACACTAAATTAGTCATACACCTTAGGTTTTTTTTTCCTGTAAATATACAAAACAAACCCTTGCTTGCTACAAATACAAAAATACTTTAAATTTTACATTGGGTATGCGGACAAATTATGTACATACAGGGAAAACGCCATGCCTTGTCAACCACAACTGCCACTTGAAGAGTCAACACAATCAAACTGAGCAATCCTTTTCTCAATTGCACCAACATCAGCATGCTTATTCCAGAATGAGAACCAGTCAGGGTTGTGAGCGCATACATTTCACAATCTAAGAAACATGTCTAAAGTGCTTAAGGCATTTCCTCTCATCACTGTACCCTATTTCATTGAACTGATAGGGAACTACCCTGTTGAGCAGCAACAGAACTAAGCACCAGTGTCACAATTTCACAGTAGTCTTTCCATAAAGAAAAATAATAATAACCCTCAGCTATGTGTCAGTTTATGCTTCCAGATGCATGTTAGGAAACTCTAACCATGGAACTGCATCTGGATTCCTATGCAGGTCAGTTAATCTGTAGAAAATTCTTTAAGATGTTTGAACTAGATATACTGTGGGCATGTACACACCAAGGGAAAAACCATAACCTCAGTCCTGTTTTCATAGCTTACTTAGTGGCTAATAGGAACTTATACCCAAATGGTATCATTTGAACTTTGGGGATCTCACCACTATGCAGACTAACTGGATGTTGGTTTACAGGACTCAAAATATTCACTAAAGTATTTTATATACTCTGTTTTACCCCAACAGTAGCTGATATTTGATCTCGAAACCTGTTATCAAAACACCTTTATTTCACAGATCAAAAGTGCAAGGAATAAAAACTTGAGGTTAAGTGCGGCAAATACAAAAAGAATCGGCATCAGAAGTACAGGGAAGTGTTGCAGTATAGAATGTAACACTGGAATAAATCATGTGTTCTTTGATTATTGGAATACATGATAAAGCTAAACAGAGAAGGACATTTTAAGTGATCCGAATTCTGTTGAACATCCTTACTCTGATTTGCTGGTAGGGAACTCTTTTGCAAGAGGACAAGAAAGAACACTGATTAGATAAACATAGACACATAAAGAATTCTGTAGAAGCAATTTACATAATTCCACTGAGAAGGTAAACATCCAAACTGAATCTATTTTTCAGAACAAACAAAAACACATATCCTTTAATGTCCTTTTGTGAGGTTTCTCAGAGACCGCCAGCAAACCTACAGAAACTTTTTAAAAACCCAACACTAAGTGCTTTGTTGGAAACATGAGAAAGAAGCCAAGACAAAATTTTATAAAGGTGAGAAGAAAAGTACCATGAAATCTAGACATGCCAACCTTCATTTATGCTTCTGACTCCATAATATGAGCACATGAATTATGGGTCTTCAAACTGGAATGTATAATCTACTTTTTATAGCTAAAGAAAAAAGCTTTGAAATGGATCGTTTAGGACCAGAATATTTCCCACGTTAGAGAATTAAGGTATTTGACTATCTGGGAGTTCAACAATTATAGATTCCATCTAGTTTTAAAGGCTTAAGAACTAAGGTGTATATATGGAACAATCCAGTTGTTTACAGATAAAGCAGCATGGCTTGAGCAGACTCTGAGAGCAATGTTACCTCAAAGAGGTTTGCTCATTCAGAAAAAAAAATCTAGAGAACTGTTTTATCAACATAGTTCAGACTGAATTCAGCAATGTGACTTAATCTCCACCATTACAAGTATTTCACATAAGGAAAGCACTTCAAAAATTGGAGATAAATAACATGATCATACAGCATTTAATGCAAGTGACATTCTTCATTCCACAAAATATTCTATCTGGTTAATGGGACACTGTGTCCAAACACCAGTTCAAAATGTGGTCCATGACATGTTCCAAGGTTAACCGTAACAGTTTAGTAGCAATCTTAAACTGAAGGACACTGATCAAAATAGATGTATTTTAACCCTCCCCCTTTCTATTTTACTGGGTGGTAAACCTTTAGACTAGCATTAACAGGTTATTGGTGAAGCCTCAGTGCATGACTCCCTAGCTCAGCATCAGGAGTGAGTCTATAGAGAAGAAAAGCATTTAGGGCTTTTACAATAAGATCATAACTGTCTTGGCTCTACATCATGTTGAAGTGATCAGTTATAAGCATCCATAGACAAGTAATCAAATTTAGTCTAGAAGAAGCACATAGCTACAGCCTCAAATACTTTCTCCTCTAAAAAAAAGATGCCTATTTTCCTATTACACTGCAGATTCGCAGTACATTCCTGCTAACACTTCAGTGCAGCTCCAAACATTTTGCAGTAGTGGCACTCAGGCCTTAGAAATAGCAGGAACACATTAAACCGTTGCTCACAAACCCTTCAAATACTACCTGCAAAGAAAAGCAGTAAACCTAGAAGTGGAAACATCACTGGGCAACATTGGTTAGACTACTAGAAGAACCGCTTAATCCATTTTCACTCTTCTGCAGCGTTTTTACAGCAGTAGGAACTTGAAGTCCTGTTGTTAATGTAAGACCACCACACCAAACCTTTAAAAAAAGAAGCAAAGTGAAGGTTTCTTAAATTTGGACTCTCTTCTCACATAAAAAACCTATTAATACCCTATTCGGGAATTATTAAATGTATGTGCAGTAAGTAAATTATTAAATGTATGTGCAGTAAGTAAACCCAGCGAGTCACATGTAGCGTAATGGCTTGAGTGTTGGACTACAGCTCTAGAGACCAGGGGTCAATTCAACCATGAAACCCACCTCTGAACAAATCACTAGTATGTATGCATCATAAATATACTAATAATGCTTAGCAAACAAACCTATGGTTTGGTACCTGCTACTGATTTTAATAACTGGTGTGTTTACAATAATTTGTTATATTCTTACTGTTGGTTTATATATTGTTTTATTCTCTTTGGTGCTAATGCAATAATTTTAAATGAATGAATTTAGATTTTGATTTTACGGTCTGCAACATGCAACTACAGACTGCATGCTGTCGGCCACAGTAAATTAAGAGACTACAGCTGAAAATATCTGACTCAATTTATTATAATTTAACAATGCAGTTTCTCTCCAATGCTAAAAAATGGGTTTTAGCTTCAAAAGGAATCTAGCTCCCTAGACATTTTTAACATGAATAGGAAGAGAATTCATTGATATCAGACACCTATACGACACTGGATAGTGTAAATTCTTAGATATGAAGTGGTATGCTTCTTCTCCCTTAGTTCTCCAATTTCTTCCTCCCTCAACTGCCTATATTGTATAAGTCCCGAAAAAAAAAAACAGTTAGCATGAGTCCTTGAAAGACCACCCTGGATTTTATTTTCATTTTATTTGCAAAATAAAAAAGGAAATTAAAAATGTATATATGAGGTACTCCACAAGTATCCAGAATCTTTAAAAAAAGGAGACCCTGTTTTGCAACAACCTGCTAGAAGTATGACTGTGACAATTAACATTAAGAGGCACTTTGCAGTATTACAGCCTCAAAACCAAAGGTAACAGAGTTATCTTTTCGAAAGATGGCTCTTGAAGCATTAAACATGCATTATTTTTTTCTAGTCCCTAATTCTGCAGTATATACAAAGACAATTCAAACGAAGAAGTGTCTTGGTATTAACAGATACATGATTTACTTTATGTCCTTTCAAATATTACTAGCAAATGTCAATCCAACAACGCAAGAGCATAGCCAGGTTTAAAAAAACTATTCCAATATGATAATACTCCATATTTTTAAAACAGTAAGATATGTGCAATCAGAATTAATGTATCTGTTCACCTGGGTCAATCCAAATTCTGCAACCTGCACAAAATATGCACATTATTTTCCAAAAGTGATGGCTTGAACATTTTCTATTTTAAAACATAAACTAAAGATTCTCAGTTCCTTTAGATGTTTCTCTGCACTCTTGATCTGTGGCATGCCTAAAGCCCTGGAATAAGTAATGGTAACCAGTTTTGCCCCTTGGTGTAAACAGTTTTTAATTATATGTCATCATTACAAATGAAATACTGACACACTAAACATTTGAAATCAGTCCCAAATTTTTGTTCCAATAAGGGCATTTTCCACATTATAAAAATATTTTACTTGCACTTTAAGCAGTGAGTGATATAGACAATGCTATTTAAAGCAGTAATTACAAAAACTTGATTAGTTAATAAAAACTAACCATGAAGCCTGGTAAGAGTGGTTGGGTGAATTTCGTTTTGAAGGTGTACAGTAACTGCTTTGAAGTTGCATTATAAAAAGAGAGCTGACCTGAGGAGAAAAAAAGCAGATTGACAATTCAAATAAATACCAGTTTGCTTTCCTTTTAATTTCTCTAGTCATTAGGTTGTATATTAACAAATATGATTCAAGCTCTGTAGGAAAATATTTGACAACTAGAACTCAGATCATAAGAAAGCAACATGATTTGATTACGCTACAACAGTTTGCAATAAAATGGATCTAGATAGAAGGGGAAACGCTACCCCACTGACTTTACCACATATTCATGTGTTAAATCCATTTTAATTCCAGGTAGTAATTGACATTGTTGTCACTTGATGTACATGAGATACAGTGGGCATTTGGTGTCTGCAGGGAATCCGTTTTGGATCCCCCCACGGATACCAAAATCCGTGGATGCCCAAATCTCATTGTCCTCAGTGGTGGAGTGGCCACATTGCCACGCTACCATTGGGCATATTGGAACTTTGCCACCCTCGCCCCCAGAAGTCGCTGCCTCCCTTCCTCGTCCGGTTCTTCCTTCTTCCTCCTCCTCTTCCCCCACCACCTCCATTGCCACCGCCACTCTTCCTGCTGTCTCTTCTTCTTCCTTGTTCCTCCTCTTTTCCCTGCTGCCACTGCCTCTGCCTCCTCTCATCCTTCCTCTTCCCCCTGCCGCCGACACTCTTCCTCCTCTTTCCTCTTCCTTCCTCCTCTTGCTCTGTGGACATGCAGACTGGCGTGCACCAAAATGGTGCAGTGGAGGCGAAGTCAGGGCATCCAGCATGAGGACAATGCGGCCTGACTCTGCCCACAGGTCAGCACAAAGTGCTGGTCTGTATAGGCCCTTAGTTTTTAAAAACCATTATAGCTCTGTATATTGCAATTGGGGGGAAGAAGGTGAGGTTGGGGATATTAATGTCTTTTTCTTTGAACATGTTTTGGCTGGAAGTCACCCAACTGCTATTTCGAACCTCAAGAAGAAATAAGCAATGAGGGCTTTCCCACTTTTCTGTTAAAAGCCACCAGAGCATCACCTGCAGTTTTAGGCCTCCTAACCCCATTTAACCCAGGTTTTCTTCCCCAGCACAAATAGAACACAAGAAGTAATTGTGTGGCCCTCCAGATGTTGAATTGCAACTCCCAGTTCCTTATTAATAGCTATGATGGAAACAGCAGTCCAACATCTATAGGGATGTAAAACTTGACTAGAGCCTCAAACCACTGTTATTTGCAATAGTCTAAATCCAACTGCTAAAATAAAGGCATATCACTGCCAATGCTTCAATGCCTCTACACTAGTTGGGAGTAGCAACTGCATTTAGGCCAATGCTCTCATCTCGCTCTGAAAAAAAGCATCTAGCAAATCAACAAAGATACAAGTTTCCAGGATTTCTTCACAACATTTACTTAGAATATGGGGACTCAGAATTACCTCCATCAAAGTCACAATAGACTCCTATTCTGTCTGGAACAATGACGTCTAATGTTTTTGCTTTATTATTGTGTTTGGCAGCAAATGTGGTCTGGAGCCAGTTATTTACATGTACACACCAGCTTGTATTAGTCTTTCCCAGCTGATCAAATTTCCCCATATTTTTATATGCTACTCCTACACTGTAGGATTTGCAGTCTTTCTGGGCCTTTACTTCCCAGTAGTGTTGCCCATTTTCAATAGTAGTATCACCTGTAAAAAAAGTACAGAGACATCAGTGAATACTTCAGGTATGTTTAAACACACAAACTGTTCAAAAATCAGAATTCAAATTGTTGAATGTGGTTTATAATTTCATGCCCCAGTGAAAATAAAAAATCATTCCAGTGTTTTCTATCCACAATGCCACAACTGCAAGTAAGAAAGCTTGAAAACACCTTACCTAACACTGTGTACGATTCCCCAGTAAATCTATCTCTGCTTCCTCTTATCAAAGGTGAACGTGAGGTAACTGATGACCGTTTTGGAGATGGAGTGCCACTTCTGTAAGATGACAAGAAATGAATTGGTACCATGCTGCACCACACAAGCAATGGACACTATAGTATGTGAATAATGGAAACAAGGTAGCTTTGAAAAAACACAAGCATTTAGAGTAATATATGACTCATGCACTATTAGAGGCGTTTGTTCAGCTAGCCATGCTTAGTCAAGAGGTAATCAATATGAACAGCCATGCACAAAAGATGCTACTAGAAGGGAGATAAAGTCATGCTGTGTCAACAGAGGAGCTGCTATTACAGAAGATCAGACGGTGTAGGTGGATGGAAAAGATTGAAAGTGAGTATTCTGGTATATCCACAGGGGAGTGGAAATGACACCTTACAAAAGGGACCAAGGCCAGTCTGATTAGAAGTGGGTATCTTGAAATCAGACAGCTCCCCAATCTCATTACATCAGTAACTCTCCCTGCAATGCTGGCATAATCTTACCACTCTTTGGTATCACACTGACTGCAGTCAACTCATTATATCTCAAAAAAAATTTGGGGAGACTAGTCTGAGTCTTGGGGGAATTTTAAAGTGGATTCGTTTATTCTGTAAAGCAGAGTGTCTATGGTAGAAAAGTGGTATCAAAGTAACTGCATTATTATTTTCAGAATGAAATCCTAATGTGGATGTGAATACAATTACAACAACACTGAAAAGGTGCCTTGAAAAGACAAAGCATACTAAAGAAAAGTTACTTACCAAAAGAAAAAGAGAAATAAGGGAAGCATGAAAAGATAGCAAAGCCAAGAAATTAAAGCATATCTTCAGGGAAAAAGAGGGAACACATAACAACACTAGATCCTACTCTATGTTTATCTTTACTATGAAGCCCTTCTCATTTCTACCATAAAAGCAACCTTAGTTCTGCTGCCAGGTAAGGAAGAAAAATAGCATGCTCATTAACACAAATGCATTTGTTACAAACAGGCCAGACGGCAATTAATCCTTCCCACACACCCAGCAAATCCAACCCAAATGCTGTCATGCTATTTTTCAGGTAAGTGGTCACAGATCCCTTCACCGAGAAGACAACAGTTACACTAACAGCCTTTACTAGTATACACAAAGACATGTACCATATTTTAAAATAGTTGGTGCATTTAAAGAATCTGATTGCTCACATGAAAATAAATGCCAAATTCTCTGTAACTGTTCAAGGATACCATGTACACCAGTGTTTCTAAAGCTATCTGTTGTGGGAGACTGGCATCATATTTATGTCCATGGACTGCAACTGTTTCTTGCTTTCCCGGAAACTCACTAGGGACTGGGAGCTGATGGCATATGGACTAGCCCTAGTTCATGGATCATCACTCTGAGTGGTGCTGATGTTCACCGTTTGATTTCTTAAGGCAAAATAATTGTACCATTGCCATTTCTATAGTATTTTATTTGTTCAACTAACAAAGAGTAATAGTTTCGACTGCATCTCTATGAGAGAAGACATACAAACTGTTAAGACAACCTGTTTAATTCTCCAGAACCATTACTTCAGCCAGGTTGTCAAAGGGCAAAAGGTGATATCCAAATTACAGCAGACATGTGTCAGTACATTTAGTAACTGTTCCCTTCCTAGTACTGTTTAGTGATACAAAATTTAAGCATCATGTTTCAAGCTATACCTCACTTCACCAGTTGCTTCTACCAGAGAAATAATAGCACCCTCTGTTATTAAACTGAAATTATTGGAAGGAGGCAAATTAGATACAGTACTGGGGTATTAGGTGGCTGTCCAAGTCTGTTCTAGCAGCTAGCTAAAAATTTAAATCCTCTTTCAGGAAAGAGATACTGTATATTAATTTCACACAGTATCAAACAAGGAGCCAGGGTGAGGAAGAATAGAATCTGCTGTAGCACTGTCTCTTCAAGATGACTTTAAAGAGCAGCCATGCTGTTAATTTTGGCAGTATGAGACCCAGTGGCAACCCATATTTTAAGTAGCAGGGGAACATCTAATCCTGTGGCTGTGGGATGAGCTCCCACCCATCCCTCAAACCACAGCCACTGCTATTAAGATCCCTTCATTTACTTCAAATTAAAAAGTGACAATCTAGGGTTACAGTCCCATTATGGAGGACATGACGAACTACATATCATAAACATCAGAGAGGCCAACTCTGATGGACAACTGATGACTTTATATTTCAATTTTTGTCAGTAGTTTTCAAGATGTAAAAGGCTAAAATTCAATAGTGCCTTCTATTCTTTTCAGAAAGAGTTTAAGTGTTAAAGCAAAAGATGGCATAACAAAACTGTAGGATCTACAATGGAACATAGCAGTTTGTCTACTAGTAAAGGCTGTTGAAGTGATTCATGCTAAGTCTAAAGAGCAAGAACTGAAAGAAGAACACTAAAGAGTAATGCTGGAGACTAAATCCTATGGCTGGAAGAGGCACATTATCACCTTGCATTGTTCTTCAGATGGGTGATCTGGCCACTGTTAGACAAAAATAGGCAGTTAAAAGCTACTTCATGGCTATGTACAGCCATATTTTTTAAAAAGCAGAAATATCTTCTTTAGAACCAACAGTATTTGCCTTATTGTAATGTAGCCACTATTATCTATACATATTTATCCAAAAAATGCTAATTTCTTATAAAATATAATGACAAGTATTTTAAGAACTATATTTCAAAGCAGGTTTTAAATGTGTTAAGCCTTGCTGGAATTTTACAGAAGTTTCATCTTTGTGTGTGTATACCTCTAAGTTGCATGCTGACATGGTAACTCCATGAATTTCATAGGGTTTTCATAGGCAACGATTTCTCAGAGGTGGTTTTGCCAATTCCTTCCTCAGTAATATAGCCTACGGTACTTGGTATTTGTTGGGAGACTCCCATCAGAGTATTAACCAGAGCTGACCTTGCTTAGATTCCTAGATTAGACAGGATCTGATGCCTTTAGGGTATTTAGGCCTTTCCAAGTTTCATCCACTGCACTCAGTTTGTTACCACCTCCTTTTACACATGGTGGAATCTACTACTATTGAGATCAGAGACCCATGGAGCTGACCAGGCTTAGGATGTCCTCCTTCACACTTGAGAAAGTTAACATACACTGTAGGCATTTAATTGCTTCTATTAATCATGGAGAACGTTTATAGCAAATGCTGTCAGCATCTGAACAGCCCTGTTCAATTACAAACAGTCAATACAGAAACACTGACCATAGCAATGATTTTACTAGCTGCTAAGCATGTGGCTTTGCCTGAAATTTCACAACACACACCTGTGGGCTGCTGTGTATGCTTCTCTCCTACACACCCTTGTGGTTCCCCCAACTGCTTTTTACTTCCCCTATGGACCACCAATTGCTCCACTAAGGTCCAAAACACATTACAGAAATAATCCACTTTGAGACTGCTTTAACTGCTTTGGCTCAATGCTAGGGAATTCTTGGAACTGTAGTTTTGTGAGACATTTAGCTTTCTCTGTCGTAGTGCTCTGGTGCCACAATAAACTACAATTCCCAGGATTCCCCAGCACTGAGCCAGGACAGTTAAAGTAATCTCTAACTAGAATATTTCTGCAGTGTGTTCTGGACCTAACTTGAATGAAAGAATGGTTTTGTTTACCTATCTGACCATCCCCTGGACCATGCTGTTCCTTAGGTGTAAGTGTGAAAGTTTACTGCATGCCAATAGATTGTAACTTCAGTACCTTCAGCCTTTTTTTGTAAGCACTCAGAAGGATGTTGGTTACAAAGATGCTTAAAAGAACAGCTTTGCTTTTTTAACATGCTAGACGCAGAAAAGCCCCAAAAGTTACGGATGTGATATTCACATGATAAACAGAACAGCAACCATCTATAAAGGAGACATTCTTTATGTCTAAAACTTTCTATCTTACTAGAAACCCCAAACTGATGTTTAAAAAACAATTAATTCCATTGTTTCAATTCATTCTTATTTGCAGCTTTACAAATATAATTTTCAAAAAAGCAAACCTTGGTTTTGCCATCTTTTTTCAATAAGGGACACCAGTTTACTAGGCCATTATAGTTAATGGGACTTGAGCATCCATGGATTTTGGTATCCAAGGTAGGGTGGGAACCAAACCCCAGTGGAAACCAAGGACCCACTATACCTACAACATATAAAAAGTTGCTTCCAACGAGTGTGGCTTTCATGCATGAGCCATATCACAAAAGGGGCAAGTCCTTAACCTTAGTACATACCTTTCTTATATATATATATATATCCATCTAAAATTCTTTGTGATAATACTTTCTTTCTATGTTATGTCACTTTTCCAGAGCAAAGGAACTTCTCATATCAATACAGGTGCCATGTTATTTGTTCTTAAAAGCTTCTTAAACTACTGGCAAGAATGTTTGGTATCAATGGCCAACACGTTAATTAAATTTAAGATTATACTTTAAATATCTTCAGCCAACAAAAATTACAAACATCTATTCACCATGTTGGACCTCTATAAGACTTGTAAAGCTACTTCTGAGGAAGAAATCAGTTTTCCTTACCTGCCTTTGTTCTCTTTCCCCTTTATTTTGTTTTCCTGGCTTTTGCCTCCTGTGGAGTCCCACTCAACACAGGAATCTTCAACTTTCAAATTAATATGAGATGAAGAACCATCCAGATTGAATACAAGAGCTGACCAAAGACAAGATGCAGATCTTGTTATTCACAGCATTTTTTTTTCAGTGTAAAGGAAGCTAATGTTTCTAAATAGGTTAACCAGTCAAACAAATGATGTTTGTTCAAAATGGTCAAATACATAATGTTATTCTTTTTTTCTAACGCACGCTCAACTTGGTTGCTTGCTTACTTGATTTGTTTTAATGGCTGTGGAGATATGATCTGAATACTCTCAGTCAGAGCCTTTCACCATTTTTTCTGTTAATAACTCCTTCCAAATCTGCTGTTTACTAAAAGCAACACCTTTTGAGCAAATTATCATGGGAAGAGTGATTTTGCAGCAGAAGAAAGCTCTCACCTTTTCTTCAAAGTGAGAGCAAAAGGGTGAGCACACTTGTAAAATAAGTGGCTTTGGTCCAGGTGAGTTCATCCCAGTTTGCTATACAAAATGATATAAAGTAGGGCTTTATTTCTAGTTTAACCTTAAAAACAGTTATTTTATTTTTGTGGTAAGAGCCAATTTGTCATTATAGTTCTATGGTAGCCTTGTCTGCTGCAGTAGGCATTTAAACCTTGTGACTGAAAATGCTATGGAAAACATGTGGATTTTTTAAACGCTCACTTAACAAGTGTTAGGGTGATTTGTATGACACAGCATTAGAAGACAGAAGTTAGGAAAACGCTACCACCTCCAGATCTTTAACTGGTAAAACCAAATGCATCAAGTGGGAATAGATGAGCAATTTCTACCATGATCTTTCCCAATATTAAGTTTAATACAGGAATTTTCAGTATGTACAATTTATTCAAGAAGGCTTCCAATTTTTAGTGCTACAAAGGCAATGTCAATGAGGTAAATAATATTCTGGCCTCTGGGAATGTTACTATACAATCCAGCAGTCAGAATTGAGTCACTGTTCCTCACTGAAATTTGTTTTTGTGCAAATTTAATCTTTGTTACTGCCAACTAAGCAGAATAATTGAGCCTATGTTTCTGTGCTTCACTTTTGGAAGCTAAACAATAGCTGTCATACTAAACAGACCCTATTCAATTAGACTGCATTAAAAGCAGTTCTTTGCTATTTCAACATACAAGCTTTGAAATTCCTCTAGGAAAGGTCAACAAGGCAATGCTTAGCTTGAAGACTGTAACAAGAAACTATCAAGCCCACGTAAACACAATCCAGTTCTAGAGAGAAATAAGTAAGTTAACAATAGCATTAAAATGAAAAAGACATCTGTTAGGATTGGCACAGGCTGAGAAGTCATGGGTGATACTGGTGGTTATACAGTAGCTAAGGATAGTTTACTAACACCAGATTAATGCATCTTCCAAGCCAAGCCCAAACATAGTTGATGCAAAGCTAAGCAATGCAGCTTCCTAAAAATGTTTTGCAGTAGTTCTAATCTTAGAATAGAAACATGTGGTGATACAACCAATGACAAATACGTATATGAACATTTGCAAACTCATTTGTCATGGAGCCAGGTTCTTTTTAAATCTTAAAGTTGAGACTTCTTTCAAGAACTTTATATTTCAAGGCTTTAAAGGTGTATCTTTGCAGAACCCTCTATAGTAGCTTTCTAGGGATTCCTTTTCACCTGAATTTATGTACCTAGACAACTGGTCATTTCATACGCTATAGTAAACTGATCTCTGTATGGGCCTCTTTGATGATATCTTCAGTATGAACTCACATTTAATCCAGGCTGGCAAGAGATGTCACGAACTGAAATAAACTCCAAAGTTGTCTGAGATAACTGACTCTTATTCTAAGTTTTCTATTTTCACTTGATTAATGTCCTTTGCAAGCCTCTCAGTATCATAAAGCATGCTGTTCAGCTACAGAGCTAAAACATCACAACTGAATTATATTAATCCAACATGCATAGTGCCCAAAAGCACCCCCATAAATTCTGTTGCAAATGTAAGACTACTATCCATAATCAAGGTACTATACCAGGGATGGGCAAACTGTGGCCCATGGACTGCATTCACTCTCCCTTCACTGTCCTTTCAGGCCTTTGCCAGACCCCCCCCCCCCCCCCGACCCTCAAATTTAGAACAGTGAAAATCATCCACAGTTATCAAATCCCCACCCCAGAGTGATGGATAGATGAAATAAATAAATCCTCCAGGCCACTACCTGCATGAAAATGCACAAAAATGAAAACTGGACATTCCTCTTGTTCTTGCTTTTAGCAAACTTTGAGGAACAAAAAATTGGGTCCCTATCACAGTTGCCCACTGCAACACTATATTATGTTAGTACATGATTACATGCTTCTACCTTTTGTCTCTAATGTCACAGGATCAGAATAATCTCCAGCCACAGCCTTGTTACAAGCACGGACACGGAAGTTCATATATTTCGAATCAAACCTCAAACCTGCAAGAAGGAAAAGTTTTCTTACGAACTACAATTATGCTGAACAGGAGTACGAAAGGAACAGACAAAGATATTTAGGTTTCCTCCTGTTACATGGCCACATGCACATTCAGGTATTAATGACATCTGATGGTAGGGAAATTACATGAGACATAGAACCTCTGCATTATGACATTGGAAGCATAATGTATTTGTGAATGTAGTCTTCCTATTTCTAGGGAACTTAACAATAAAATAAGGGGGGGGAGGGAATCAGTTGACTCTAATACATATACAGTAACTAACAGACTTCAACTTGAATGTGATTATAACTGTTAGCTCATCCAAAGACTCTGCTTTGTCAAAGGACTGAGATTTATAACAACTGTATACACAAGGGTTGGACTAAAAAGCAGATGATGTACTTAATAATTAAGAGTGTTGGGCTAGTCTCCAAAATATTGTTTTAATGAGGAAATTACACAAGGAAACTCCATAGACATGTTAAGAAGATTACCCATCCTTGTCATCATTCATTGTTGTTTTAAAAATATCAATTTGATATTGTGGTTTTATTGTTATTGCTTTCCCAGAACACAGTGTAATATCCAAGTTAATGAGGACACACTAGAAAATGAAGAAATGCATAGATTAGGGTTACTATACACCCTCCTTTTACTGGACATATCCTCTTTTTCAGAGAAAAAAAAATCTGTTTGGTCAGATTTTTAAAATGCCAGGGGACTTGTTAAATGTCTGCAGCTCCTTCACTTCATGCTCGCTCCACTAGGAGAAGGGATGCAGGCTGACCTAGCAGAGAGAAAAAGAGATAGCAATTTGGGAAGTGAGGGACAAGGGAGATGGTCCCAGAGGGAGAAGGCAAGCTAGTTGAGGGAATCCCCAGGTCTATGAGGAATGGATTTGGGGGTGATGGATCAGGGCAGTTTGATGGAGCACCTGTCAGAAATGGTGGAGAAGGGAGAAAGGGACGGCAAAGTTGTTCTTTAAGCACAATGAAGGACAGGAATATTTCTAGTAGCATTTGTTGAAGCTTATACAGTAGGGGTACTGAAAGTGAGAGTCATCATAGTGATTAATGGTATGAAGTAGTGAGTTGGTAAATGCGTCCTCTTTTTTGCTTTTCACAATATACAGTCTGCCCTTCTTATACACAGATTTTTTATACACAGATTCAAGCATCCACGGTTTGAAAATGTTCAAAAAAAGTATAAATTTCCAATATCAAACCTTGATTTTCCATTTTTTATAAGGGACACCATTTTGCTATGTCATTATATTTAATGGGACTTGAACATCCACGGATTTTGTTATACACGGGGGATCTTGGAACCAAACCCCAGCATATAACAAACGTCCACTGTAGTAAGTCTAGCATAGATGAAATAATAATGGGCTTACAAAATTACAAAATTATAACAAAAGCAAAAATGCTTAGGTGAAAAACATAAGAAACAATGAATAAAGGAATGTTTTCCAGTAGCCCATTCTTTAAAATTCTTTGACAATGTTACAAGAAAGCAACAATAATGCAAATTTGCATTGTGCAATTTTAACCCTATGTCAAAATAAAGTCAACCTGGAACAGACTGAACTCCCTGGGATAAAATTTTCTCCTGAGGTCCAATAACACCCTGCACTGTATTCTAATTGTTTTGTTTTGATATAAAAAGGATGTACAAAAAAAAAATCTAACTTGGCACTTTCAATGTGGTGTAATCAATTTATGATAACCATATAATAAATTATTTTCCTGTCCTTTTTTGTGAAGTTTCTCAAATCACATAAGGTGCTGGTATTTACATTTTCTATTTGTTTCAAAGGAGTAAATCAGATCCCAGATTGTTTGATGAGTTACTCTCTTTGACCTTCCTGTCGTAGAAAGTTCTGCCAGAATTCTAGTCAACTGGAAGAGAAAACAAAAATGAAATTACCTGACAGAGTATATTCTGTGCCCTTAATATAGTCTATAGTTTCCCAGCACCTCTCATCTTTTATTCGAGGAAGCCCATCAAAGTTGGTTTTTCTATATTCTAGAACATAGTGATCAATTTTGCTGTCTTCTTCTGTCATTTGCCAGGATACTGTTACAGAGTTGTCAGCTACGAGGCAGTCTGATAGAACTATTTCTGGAGCTCTGGGAACTGTTAAAGAAGAAAAGGAAATGAGAATATTGAACATCTAGGATGCTTATCCATATGGAATTCTTTCAAAAGGTCCAAATGATTGAGCACACACTTGAGTGTAAAAGAGATCCAATGTAAAATAGCAGTTTGAGTGCTGAACTAGGATTCTGGGAAACTCAGCCATGGAAATTCCTTGAGACACCCTGGGAAAGCCACAATCTCAGCAATGAGGGAAGGCAATGGCAAAACTCCTCTGAATAAATATTGCCAAGAAAAGCTCATGATGGTCAACATAATTTGGAGTTGAAAGTAAACCACAACAACAGACAGAGTTTTGGAAACACGTTTAAACAAACATGACCATATAGCCTGATGTTCACTTGCACTTAGCCCAATCGCTTGTACTTAACAGTTTGATTCCATGGACCTTGACAAAACTAATTTAGTAGACAGTTAGGTCAGGACTGCATTCTGAATGCTTCTATGAGATTTTAAAATGTTTTTAGAACATAATTCTAAACTATGTCCATTAATAGTAAAGTTACTGTACCTTTAAAAAGTTTTAATCTCCTGTTCTAGATGTACAAATTGATAACTTTTTAACTATCAAATGGCAATCTAGAACTGCTAAGAATTTACCTACTGCAGAAATGGACAACTGTGGAAGACTAGGGGGGCACATTGGTCCCTCCCATGAAATCTTGGGGGGGCTGGACCTCCCAAATGCACTACCCTGCCTGCAAAAACATGGGGAAACTGTTTTGCCCACAAATGCTACATCATCATCATCATCATATTTATTTGTATCCCACTTTTTCCCCATAATTGGGATTCAGAGCAGCTTAGTTTAAAAAAAAACAGTACTATTAAAAACATACAAAAGTGATGCATTAAAATAAAATAAAGTTATTACAATATTTAAACAGATCACTTGTTAAAAGAATAAAATAAGGTTTAAAAGATAGAAGTGTTGTACTGTACACCCTCTGGGGGGATTTCAGCCAAGTTTCAGGGGAGGGGCTGCAATTTTAGGCACAGGATAGCCCTTTTTTACAAAAACAGAAAGTGAGCAGAAGCCTCTCCTAGGCCTAAATTGGCTCTTTGAGGACAAACATGTAATGAAAATACATCCATTTCCCCTAGAGGAAATTTGGGAGCATTCTGAGGCAAATAAATGGCCCTGGAGGAGCCACACCTTGCCCAACCCTGACCTAATGGATCAAATATGCTACGCCAATAACTATATTCAAGATCGTAGGTGTCCTTAATTTAAGCTTGGGGAGATATGTCCAGAAAGACTAATTAAAAATATATCATAATGTTATACTCTAGGATAAATGCACCTCCAAGTTGTGAATTATGTATTCTACAGCTTTTGAACTGACACAAACCTTTCCAGCTCTAAATTTTTTGTAAACATTAACTGAATGTGGGAACACTGAGCATCCCATTCTGCTCTGGTTCTTTTGAAAGAAGAACCAAGTCCCTCACACTACAGGTATCAAATCACAAAATGAGAATCCCCTCCCTCTCCTCTAACTGAGGGGATAGAATTTCTCATTATGTACTGAACAATGCTGCATGCCACTGTTTTCCCATGGGTTAACTATGTTCTAGATATATAACAATGCAAACAGATATGGTTACATTCTTCATGAGGCTGAAGAAACTAACCACAACACAAGGGTTAATCCCTATAAAGCATACATCACTTACAAAGCAGAGCTCAGATCATCTGTATACACGTTTGAAAGCTGTTCATAGCTGTGTTCATGCAAGCCAATCAATACTTTTTTTTTAACTTGCAACAACTTTTTTATGCTAAGTCAAAAGATATAACATGGCCAAGTGAGAGTCTAGAGTAGACAAAGGTATCCCCAACTCAACTCCATTCACCACATTAATACTCCACTATCCAAAGCCTGATGAAAGGAAGTATCCTGAATTTCAACATTAATACAATTACCATGCACA
The DNA here is from genome assembly GCF_019175285.1 of Sceloporus undulatus. NCBI lineage: Eukaryota > Metazoa > Chordata > Lepidosauria > Squamata > Phrynosomatidae > Sceloporus > Sceloporus undulatus. The sequence continues at coordinate 211,085,242 of NC_056523.1, forward strand.
CTCAATTATAAGTCAAAAAAAATCTATGCCCTAAAATATATGCTCTAAAACCCTGAGTCAACTTATATACAGGTCAATACAGTAATACTGCTTAGAAAGGTCCTGAAAGAAGCTTTGCCCCGATGCCCCACTCTCCCTGTCCTGGCAGTAGTTTCTGAAAGAGCTGCTAAGGCAGGGAGTGTATGTGAAAGAGGTGATTAACCTTCTCAATCTGATCGATGTGAAAACCTTCTCACCCCATTCTACTCCTCCTCCTCCTCCTCCTCCTCCTCCAGATCTCTCTAGATCTCTATGACCACCAAACATCCAATTTCCCTCCATTTCCTTCCCTTCTCAATCCAATGTTAAAACCTTCTCCTCCAGCACAAAGGGTGTTAGGTGGTCAGGAGAGGTCCAGAGAAGAAGAAGGCGGGAGCAGTGTCTTCTCTTTTAGGACCTTTATTACATGCCCCTAAATTTTACCCTCAGATTATCCACAGGTCATATCAAAATCTATGATTTTGGCCCCCAAACTTGCCTTCGACTTATAAATGAGGGTTGACTTGTACATAAATATATATGGTAATTCAGGAAAACTGAAAGAGTTGCTTCAATCAAATCTGCATGATTTATAAATCTACAGCAAAACGCTACTTTTGCTGTTTTTCCAGGGTCAGCGAATACAGACAGAAGGGAAGAAGCAACAAATAAAAGAGTTGACAAGGACTTAAGCCAGTCCTACCAACTGAATATTCTGGAGTGAAGTACCAGCAAGTCATTCAGTTACAAGTGCCAAAGTTAGATATGCCAGAAAGGAGAATCACTTGCACATCACAGAAGTCATTTAAAGCTCAACTATTTGTAGCAGTCTGTCAGAAACAATGTCCAAAGTGAAAACTCAGAAGTGCCCAAAGTGTTTTGGACCTTTATAGCAAGAGATTCCAAACAATTCATCATCCACAAGATAAATCAGGTTTGATATTCTGACAGTTTTAATTTGACATTTCAGTACAAAGTCTTAGATTATCCTTGCATGAGCAGAAATAGGGTATCAAAATGTTACATGGACTTTGGCTTTGTAGGATAGAATTTTTTTAAAGGCAAAACTCACTGACTAGCAATTATACACGAACTCTCCTAAATTAGCAGGGAAAACTATGCCTCTGTACATGAATATCTGGCAGCGCCCCAAATCTCCTAGATCACACCAGACACAGTTTAGCTACCACTTTTCAATACTCATTATTTGATCAGTGGCTTCAGATAAGCTCCAGGATTATATGTGTGAACACACCCAGCAGGTCAACAGACATTGTTAAAAAAAATGAAATGCAGGTTATGTTATGATGTATACAACCATGATCGTAAGTAGGGGAAAGTGCCCAGTCCTCCTATAGCTTTAATATGCATTACATAATGACCTACGGTGGCAAGCAGCAGTAATTGTCCTGCATTCATTCATATACCCCATTTTTGGCAAGGCAAAGTCAGCCCCTTGTTTGCTGCAGCACAGACTATTTTTACCTGGCAAAAATTTTAGAGCCTGGAGCATTTGTCTTTCCTGAGAGAAGTCCACCATCAAATGCGTCATGTTGTCACTCACTTTGGGTTTCAAAGACAGGCGGAATGCTGGAGCCATTGTAACTCTAAAATAACAGAAATTACAAAGGAAAATTCTTTAAATCTTGAACAGACAATGGTCAGGCTGTGGAAGATGTAATGTTCATTTTTACCACTGATCTATTAATATGCAAACTGATTATGGTCATTTCTAAGAAGCATAATTCACTTAAAATGTTGATATTTGATAGCTAGGAATGCATGCTCCAGTAATCACTTTTGTAGGAAAATACAAAAAGCAATCAAGTGACAACAGTAAGATGTCTGGAAGTTACTGGAAAATATTAAATCCTTCAGTGGTTACTCCTTATTGTAGGGAAAAAACATGGTAGAATTGGCAAAGAATGGCTGCTTCAATCTGTACTAATTAAGATACTGAGCATAATAAGAACTTGTTTTTCAAAGAGGTCTCAGAATATATAGCGTTCTAATATCAGTTTTACATCCCTTACTAATAACATAGTTGATTATTAATGAACATTAATATACATTAATGAACACTATCTCTTCTGGTATTTGATGTGCCAAGTAGACCTGACTTATTTAAGTGTCTCTAGCCAAGTGTCTAACCTGTAAAAGTTCTTTAACCTTGGTATTTAAGCTACATATTATACAACCAAAAATCCAAATCTTTATTTGCTTTACTATCTGGCTCACAAAATATTAAGTATAACAAGTTAACCTAGCTCATAGTAAGGATACTGTCCCTTGTGACTTACAAATTAATCAAATGAGACAAGAAGAGCTGGGCCCTAGAATCATGTGAGTAAGCTCCAGTTATGGAAAGCGTACTAACAGTGCTCTCTAACAGAAGAGGATGAAGCAACCACCCCCCTGAAGAGGGAGATAAAATACACCCCAGAAGATGTTGTTGGACTGCTATTTCTGGCATTCTTCCCTATTAGTTATGCTGGACAACAGAGTCACATTTGGTAAGCCTGTACAGAAGGAACAGGTCCTCTTTGGACTAGAACAGGAGGAGATGTAGAGAAAAATTAAATTCTTCATAACCCACTCCCACCCCCCTTTATGGTTAGCAGAAGCCTCTGCTGTATCATAGGCACTTCAGTTCATTTGAGGGAACCTTAGAATCAATTCCTAAATCTTTATCACTGGAGTGAATGAACTCTAGAAAAACAGTTACTACTTTAATGTGCTGTTGAAAAACAGCCTTATAGCATTACAGAATTCAAGAGCTCTATTCAAAAACACGTTTTCATAAAGTAGAGTCTACCAGTGTGGTGTAAGGACTTGAACATTGGATTAGGACACTGGGAGAACAGGGTTCGACTCCTGGCTTGGCCATGGAAATTCACTGGGTGACCTTGGCAAAGTCACAGTCTCTCAGCTTCAGGGGATGGCAATGGTGAACCCCCTCTGAAGAAACATGTCGAGAAAAGCCCATGATAGGATCACCTTAGGGTCACAGTAAGACAGGAACAACCTGAAGGCACTCAACAGCAGCAACATGTCTACTTCACCCGTATTTTATGCTTTGGGAATTATATGACATGAGACTCTAGTCATTCTGAATAAACCAAATCTCCTTAAAATAGTACAGTCGGTCCTTCTTATACATGGATTTTTTATACACGGATTCAAGCATACACAGTTTGAAAATGTTCCAAAAAAGTATAAATTTACCTTGATGTTCCATTTTTTATTAGGGACACAATTTTACTATGTCATTATATTTAATGGGACTTGAGCATACACGGATTTTGTTATACACGGGGGATCTTGGAACCAAACCCCAGCGTATAACAAGGATCCACTGTATAAAGTCACAGTCTTAACTAAAAGAAAAAGTTAGGGTATGCACTGAATTAGGCTTCCTCAAAGCAGCAGCTAAGGAAGGAAATGGGTTCAAAACAAGGAGGATTAGATTGCTAAGTCTTTCTTCAAATGGAACTACTGTGGGGGGGGGGGGACTACATTTTCAGGGCTCATGCTGCAGCTTCTCAGACCTCTGAGCCAACTCACCACAGTGATGAAGACACTCCACTACATTTCCATCTAGACTGTCACCCTTACTCCACCTCAGGAGCACATACTTCAAAACCGCACTACAGAAACTAAACAGGCTCTTACCACCCATTTTCTTCTGAAGAATATTTAGTCTTGCACTGCAGGTTTCATAACCTTTATCTAAAGAACTATGAAAGGTCTTAATGTGAGATGAATCTCAGACCACTAGGAGACTTCTCACATAGGGTTTGTTCTATGTTTGTCTGTATTTTGTGTAAACTCTGGGCCAGGCTAAATGCTACATGTGAAAATTAAACATTTGTATATTTAGAGTGTCTATGTACCTTGTAGCACATGAGAACTGTGGGGAACAGATTTTGGCAACAGAAATAATTTGGAACCTCCACATTTGCTGGAGTTAGGTGCACAGGACTCCCATGAAAGTGGAAAAACTGCAAATAAAAAACCACTACTTTTTTTATCTGCGATAACAACTCTCTAGGAATCTCTAGGTCCTCCGGCACATGTCTATGATCAAGATCTGTCAGATGGTGACCATGAAATTGCACTGGACGATCTACAAATGCCTAGAGAGGTGTTCTCTCTAGGAATCTCTAGGTCCTCCAGTGTGACTTTTGGCAGAAATTGACCATAGAGTCATGCTGGAGGACCTAGAGATTCCTAAAGAGAATATCCTAGAGAGAGATATTAATCAAATAAGTGAATAATCAAATCCATAAGAGTCAAAGCCGCAAATGTGGAGGGATAACTGTAATAGATAGGTGTACAAATTTTTTGTTTTCAGACTTTCATAATAATCAAGTTGTCTTGGTTAAATTATGTACTAAATCTGAATTTTGCTGGGTCATGGCAAAGTGCCTTAACATGCAATGAAACATTCACACAACATTACTGAGCTCTAACAGTCAAAGGTTTCAGGGCTACTCTTACACTGCACCTAAAAAACTACAATAGTGACAACCATGTTTTTATTTGAAGTGTGACCACTTTCTTTGTGAATGGAAAGTTCACACACAAAGGCAGCAGGTGGTATAAAGCGAAATGCACTATATTTTGTTACCATGCAAATCTTATTTTTATATTCTGGTTGATGAATGCTAAATAAAAATGATCAGATGAGTGACTTGAAACTTGAATTCTCCATTCGTGTTAAGAAAAAGTAGGAACAGAATCAAAGAAGTTTGTACCGTACCTATCCTTGATCTGTCTGGCAGCCTTGAGGTGCATCAGGAAGAAGAGAGAGAAGGTAGTTAATGGTTTCATGCAAGTTTCATCTGCAGTAACATGCAAGAAAGGGTTAGCATATGAATCTCAGATGTCAACCAGAATTTTATCAAATATTTGCCCCATAAGCATTGTTAATTCATGGTTATTAGAAATCCAGCAATAAGCAAACAAAGTAATTTCAACAAGCCACAAACCAATTCTAAGTTAGGTGACATCAGAACACAGTACTGAACAGTAACATTAAAATAATCTGCTCAGTTCATGAACAGCCAAGTGAAATTCGACATACTGTTAGTCATGACATCAGTTGCCCTCCCACCTCCAGCAACCATATAAGCTCTGCATTTATTGGATACTCCCCACATTTTTAAAATCCCAAAGCCTCTAATCAAAGTATAGTTTTTTGGTAAACTAAATTTTATCTTCTGATGCAGGATCCTGTACTGAGAGAAATGTGAGATTTAAATTCAATAAATAAAATAATTAAATAAATAATTTAGCAGCCCAAAATGGGCAGATTACCATTATACATTGTAAGACACTGCAAAACACCCCCAAAAGCTGTTATATTCTAGTGAGCATGTTCAGACTCTAAAAGAAAGATAGTAGCCAGGCTACAAAATTTCCTTGGGGTCAGAGGAACCTTATGAAATATTACGGCTTCTTGTTGTAGGGAGCTGCAAAAGAACTAAATAAAAATCCTGTCAGTCATAACTGCTTGCTATGATTTTCCAAGTCAAAAAGAATGCCAAAAAAGTCAGAACCTCCTCCTGTCAACAAAAGTCTGATTTTAAAAAAATCTGTTGCCCTTTGTGAATCAAGCAACTAGTTCTTCATGTATATACTAAACAAAAGAGTAGAATGAATACCCCTCAATCACCACAGTGCAGTGTCTTAGCTCATGAGATAACCATGTGGGATGGAGGAGATTATAAAAGACAGAGCTTTCCTGACTGGGATTTCAGGTGTCTGACAAGGCTTTCAGCATTAAATGTATAATGCAACAAGCAATGGTATAGCAGAGCTACAGTTCATGGTGTTGAAGCCCTAGGACATTTTCATTAGCAGAGGAGGACTTATTCTGATACACACCCACACACTTGTGTTCTTTCTGAATCAATGGGCAATCCCTACAGAAGCTTGAGAAAAAAGGTATTTTTTTAAGTCATAATGTATTTGTAAGAGCTATCTCTGTTGCAATCAAAATATTTAGTGGTGGCTCCTGACTGAGCAAAACCCATTAGCTTTACAGACAAAGTGATAAAAACTGGTAGAAATGTTTTCGATAGATAGACAGATATACAGGCAGAGCAACAGAGGTGTTTGCATTTCCCCCTCCCTGGAAGTGTGTCTAAAGGGTATCAGGATGAAGGCCTGCACTCAAAACTAATCACTATAGCACTGGTAACAAGGCAATATGACATTTATCAAAGATGCAGATTGTGTGATGGATGAAGAAGAAATACTAATTTCTATACTTTCAGTATATGAAGAATTTTCTAATTACAATCATTGCATCCAAGGTACAAAAAACCACAGTGACTTCCCTAAGGCCACACAGTGAACTTTACATAATTGCAGTTCAGTTGCTTGTCATCTCTTATGTACTAGACAAAAACCCTCCAAGCTATTTTCTTCTACCATCTTCAACCAGACCACAGATATTCCTAGTCTACATGACGATTGCTTAAATTGGTTACTGCATAAATATTTAATGGAAAATGGATCAAAGATTAAATTACTCAATGAATTTAGCTAGAAGGGAAATGAACTCCTTCTATATATATTCTGCTACCTCAGCAATTAGCCATAAGTAGAGTTGAACTACTTTTCATGGCAAATTTAACAACCTACGTAATTAATTTTGATAATCACGCAATAGTGAAGAATAGCAACTGTATGAAGCAAAAGGAAACTGAGTATACTGCCATGACAAATACTGGCTATGGTCAGCAACAATCAGGATTCTTCTCTATCCAACTTGCTTCTTTCATCATTTGAACTGAAGCACTTTTAGAATTCCTTCTGAAAACCTAAATATGACATGGCCACCAAGAGAATGGTTTCATGAGTTTTGTAAACCAAATAAGCTTCATTTGGCTGTGCTCAGCAAAGAACTTTTCAATACAGAAAGTGATGAAACAGCAACTTTTCAAGCACTCACGTATTTAAGATTTACCAATCCAAATTATTTTGGATCTATGATCATTTGGCAAGCATAAAAGGATGGAGCAACAAGCAGAATTAGGATTTGTTGTCAGGCTCAGAAAAGCAGAAATAATCAGGGAACTGGAGACCAGGAATCTGGACAAAGTCCAGGGGAAACACTGCAGCAGATGGAAAGGAACTATAATCTAGGAGAGAATAAGACCAATTAACCAGAATCAAAAACTAGGATAGACAATAACTGAGGACAAAGGGCTGCCAGATGGGATGTGAACAAAGGGTATCTAAGAAGCAACTTTTACTATTGTGTTTTTGCTCTGGTTTAATTTCTAGGTAAGCTACCCAAAGCATCTCCAAACAAGCTGGCCAAACAAATCAAATCACATTTTAACTTTAAAACAGGTTTCACTTCAAACACTTGAAGCTAACATTCCAAGTGTTCCTTTGCAATTACTTCAAGTGTTAGTTTTAAAGCATTACATAATGGAACAAGCACCTCCCATTCCATTTAAGAAAAAATCTGGCAACAAGTATAAGGAAAAAGTGATAGGCATTGTTAGTATAAATAAAACATCAACCCAAAGTAATTAAAAAGCCAACATGAAAAATCCATGTTACAGAATTATTGGTACCACATTATAATGGAAACTAACGGATCATTTTATTTATATGTTTATCTCAAGCATTTGTTGATAATCTCTCAGCCCATTACTCTTTCTACTTCACTCCTGGTTTGTAGGTTTTCCCCTTCAACAATACATTATTATATGGTAACACTGATGCCTTTATGGTTTTCATGCTTTCTACCTTTTGAGCCTGAAGAGACAATGACAGTTCTCTGCAAAGTATTAAATATATATATAGCAGTAATACTGATTTGATCCTAGAAGTTTGGAGCTATAAGATGTTTTTAATACAATACATGCTATCATAAAACTTATCAATTCAGCTACCTCAGCAATCATTAGCTCTTTACCAACCTTCTACCTCTATAGTTCTTTCAAACAATCTACAGAACTTATTTTATGTACACACATGAAAGTTAAACCTGGCTACAAAATCATCATGTGTGTGGTTCTATTTTCCCAGAGCAGTGTTACTATATCCACATGAAATACTTAAAGTATAATGTTTAACGTTAAAGCGATTCCACTCAATTCCCACAGTTCTACCACAAAGTATTATTCATTTTAAGTTAGTTGCAGACAGACAACATACTATTAGGTAGCATCCCCTTTCTTGCTCACATTAGGCAATGTTTATACCTTTGAAAATTCCTCAGTGTCCTTTACGTCCAGTGACCGTGTGGCAAATTCCAGCAATTCTTCAGAGTTCTCTAGGGCACTACTACATTGGCTAAGTTGACTCTAGGGGGAAAAACAAACACTTAATTATACAAACTTGTACCAGGTTTATTAATTAGAAAACTCATTTTAGAGCTCTCCCTTTTCGATTATATGTTTTGTTCAGAACTATGGTGAGAGGCCATAGTTCAGCAGTGGAGGACATGCTTCACACTGGGAAGGTACAAGGTTTGATTACTGACATCTCCAGGAAAAAGCAGCAAGCAGCACATGATACAAACTTTCTGCCTGAGACCCTAAAAGTGCTACCACTACGATGATCAACACTGGTCCAAATAGACAAATGGTCTAATTGGGAATAAGGCAACCTCTTATATCATGTCTGCTGCCCCTTGTTGTATGCTAGGTCTATCCAAGATATTTTTGTTGTACTAAGATAAACACCTCCTCTGTACATAGCCACCAGGTATATGCAGACTTGTTCTAAAAGTAACATATGCCAGAAGTCTCAAGGACCTATAGAACACAGACTACCACTCAACATGGGACTGTTCCATTTAAGTCATCCAAACATACACTGCCCAAAATACTGGGCAAAGACATATGCTTCCACCATCATTCAGATACCCAGAACAGCTTATTTTATCAGCTCCTAAGGCACTGATTGGCTGGTATGAAAAGAGGTGATCTGTAAAATATCCTTCAACCAAGCTATTTACAACTTAAAAGGTAATCATAATTCTTTCCAATTGGGCTTGTAAAGAAACTGATAACTAGCACACCCAAAACTAGATTTATTTATTTAATATATCGCCTTTCTCCCAGGATGAGAGCTAGGACAACCAGCAAACTAGAACAAATGCTTTAGGACCCTAAGAAGCTGGCAGGTCCTACACACATGCATCAGCACATACACACAAATCATCTTATATGGTGATGCTATCTAGCTATAAGTGCTCCTGAGATGGGGAATGTAGTGTAAATCTCTTTTTCCTTGCTCTCTCCAAGCTCTGGTAATTTTACAACTCACCCTGGATTCATTTTTCACATGTGAAGAAAGTGAAGAGGTGAATGGCACATTGTGGACTGAAATTCTAGCCTTGGTCACAACTGCTGTAGCTGAAAGGATGCTGGCCTTTCTCAGGCCTGAAAAGGATTGGCTCTGACCCCAAGAAGGGTTTCTAATGGCCTGACACTGTCAAGCCTGATCTGCTGCCAGTTAAGCCTAGCACTCCAACAGCGGAATTCACAAACACACAAAGGGACACGATTTTTGCAATTTCTCCTTAGTACCAACCCCTTTAATCTGTCCTTGAGTGCATCCCCTGCTGCATTCTGGACCAACTGTGATTGTCAAAGGCTTCCCATGCAAAACCATTGCAATTAGTGATCAAACCTACATATCTGGCCAGGTGTGACTTCAGCCTAAGTTGGATAAGGGGACTCCTAGCTATAGTTTCCAAGTATACCCCAAACTCTTATCACAATGACTGCCTGTATCCTTACCAAGGGCATCCCTGTGTTTTCTGGATTAAATCTTCATTTATTAGACCTTAACCAGCCTCAAACTGACTCCAGACACCAGTTCAGAACCTTAGCAGCTCCTTGGTGACAAGATGAAGAATTAAAATAGAACTGGACATCATTCATATTCTGTTAACAACACACTTGAAATTCCCAGATATTTTCTTCCATGCTCCTATGAAATAATATGGGAACAGAGCTGAACCCTGTGATATAACGATGGGCAAGTGTTCAAACGTAAGTTCCACATCACTTTCTGTAACCAAAGAAAACCATTTTCCTTCTCTCATTTATCTCTCAGAAACCCTCACCTACTGTGCTACATGTTTAAATGTCTCTGTTCAGTGTCAGCTTCCTATCCCAAACTCAAGTATTTTACAGAGAGACAGCCATGCTAGTCTGAAATATCAGTATGAGGAAGTACACCAAGTCTACAAGAGCGTATGCTACACCTTTTTCACACAGTTAGTCTCAAAGAAGCTACAAGACTACATTCAAGTATTTTAGTGATATATACCAGGATGCTAAGTTAATAGAAACAGGAGATGGAGAACATCCTTTTTCCACAGGTGGATGGGAGCGTGCTATTAGACTGTTATATTGAAGAATGAGTAAGTCCACCTCTTTGGTTAAAAAAAAAAGAACACTCCATCATGTAAAATAAATCATATGTACACGAAACTAGCATGTCAGAATGCTATTCTCCAAGTGAATTGTTATCTGAAATACTGGCATCTCCTCTCTCTGCGGAAGAGCACTCAGTCATGTGAACCTTTATCTACAACTCAATGATGCACCCTGTAACCACCTCAAAAATAACTCAACCATAGTGCTGTACGTGTAAATGTAAACATAGCAAGACACACCTGATAAATCCCTGGGTGAGTGCGATGTACTTTGGTCTGCTGTATTCAAATACAACCTAGAGAAATCTACAGATGCTGCAGGTTACTGAAGTTAATAATTCATAATGAAGGAAAATAATATACTACTTATCTAATCCAATTAACTGTTACACCCAGTAGGGATATAATCTGCTCCTGGTAGATCATAATATAAAGTGGCACTTAACTGTGAGGCGAATCAGTTGTGAATGCCTTTTCTTAAGTTTGCTCAGCATTAGAAGATCAGCATTTCTACCCAGTTATGCTGCATTTGCTGTATTAACTCTAAGGTTCAGGGAATGTCATGTGCTATTAAGTGACAATCTAGTCATACAATATTAAAGTATCCTGGTCACATTCCTCAAGACAGCAGTACAGTACTGACAAACAAGGTTTCTAGTGTCAGAAAGTCTATTGTCAGTTCACAAAGCAAAGCTCTTTCCCCCGACTTAACTGCTTTGTCAGCCCACCAGAAACATCACTATGTAACTAAATGCTATAGGTATGCTTCATGCATGTTTCAAAATAATTCAGACTTGCATTGATCACTGGAGAAATACAGCAGAATCTGTATTATATGAAAATCTAAATTACAACTAGGCACACAGAGTTTGTCTATATTTAGATATAAACATTTTCATTAAAGGAACCAAACAAAACTACACAACTCATTACCAAAATGAATTCATCACAGTAAATTTGTGGAACAGCTGAGGACAGCTACATATGTATCTTTATTATCCAATGGGTTGCACAAAACTGGAGCCAACAAATTTAAGCACAACGTATCAACATCTTGAGCATGTTTGCCAGCTCCAAGTTGATAAGTGCAGTAACAACCCTTGGATAAAACATTTACTTTTCATGTACAGTATCTTACTCTGAATGCCCACGCTATCCAAGCTTACTGGCTTCCATTTCATTTAACTAATGTGCTGACATAGGGATTTAACATACGCATGGTACAAAGCAAGACCACAGACAAAGGGCTTTCAATTATCTAACACAGGCATGTTAGTGTTATTGTCTGTTCTAATACTTGCTTGCATTTTTTCTGGGTTGATGTGCCTGAATATACTATACATTAGGATCTAGCAATAGATATCTTGCATACTGTACGCACCAATACCAATAATTTTCTTCATTTATAGATGTTCACATCTGCCACAAAGGTACAGCAAATGTAGTACGCAAACATAGCCTAGCGACTAAAGAAATAGTTACAAATTCCTGCTGCCCTGCCTGAAGCTGACAAGTCTTTATATAAGCCACATAGGGCAAAATTTGAGTGACAGTGTTTTACTTTTCTTTCCACATTCAATAGCAAAATGACACTAGAAATAAAGCTCTCAGTCTAAAATAAAGAGCCATACTCAAAGGTGCATCAAGTACTCTCTTTTTTTCACTCTTGAGTGTTACAGGAATTTTTATAACGTACATCTGAAAATTCTTATATGCTCATTTATCTAGCTATATTTAAATAGAAATCCATACTTTTACACAAGTATGCCTTTAACAGCATTCAAAGTTCCTTTGGAAACTGACGCACCTTTGCTTACAGACTCCCAAGTAAGTAAAATCACAAAATGTGATACCCTAGAAGGGAACAAAAGCAAGTTAAAAATTTAATATAAATTAAATGAATTTGTTCAAGACAAATAAAATACTAGTCATAGAACTTTTAAAACTTATTTTTAGACAGCCTTTGTAGCACCTTTGAGACTGAAAGAAAGAAGTTGGCAACATGAGCTTTCATAGTCTTCAGTCTACTTCCTCAGATGCATCGTAAGCATCTTAGTTTTTGAAACACAGTATTTTTAAGAAATCATTTTAATATCTGAAGTTACCTGAAGTTCTTGGGTTTTATGAGCATGTTCCTGCTTGATACTAGTTGTCATGCTCTCCTTCATCTCATCAAGTATTGAATATAAGCCATCAAACTCCTCATCCAGCTCAGCAATTACACTAGAAGAATTAGCCTGTAAATATAAACTAAGTTGCATAAGAACTGCAATATGAAATACATAGATTTGTTCAGCACAACTGTGAACAGTAGCCAGTCTACATTTCCTAAACATCATGCTAAATGTAAGAGCACCACAAGTTAATACTGATATGTAGAGATAAATATGTGTAGGACTTGATCTAAGGCTTTAGTAAGTCTGGCCCAAACAGAAGTCAGAGAAAATTACAACCTAGCATAATAATTGGTTTGGTAGGGTTTGCTACCCCCTTTCCAGAAGTTACCACATTTATATCCTGCCTTTTTTCATGAAGCACTGATAACTGTACATGAGACTATCCTAAATATTCTATACTTATCTTCTGTGATAGTCAAGACACAGATAATGACACATTTGGAACAATTTCACTCCAGTTCAATTATAACATTATGACCACTATTAAGAGGCAACTAATGCAAGATGCTGTAGCCCTGTGAGCACATACAGACTAAAACTGGAGATAGATGTGAGCGCCACCCTCCAATATCCCTGAAACACATGGATGAAAGTCAAACCTTTTCAGCTCAAAACTAGCTGGGAAAAGTAATTGAAGAATGGCAACCTGTAATACAGGCTTGGGAAATTAATTTTGGAATCAAGAAAGATATAATGATATAAAAGGAGAGGTTATAGAGCCTAGGAGTAGGCATGTATATAATTGGAACAACTTAAGATTATACTATCTTTTCTTTGGGAATCAAGGGACTTTATTTACTTTTAAATGCTTTAACCAAAGAGTATTGAAACTCTATGTTGGAACAAATGTAAAAATAACAAGAAGAGAGATATTATGTAAATTGTGTTATACAAGCGAAATTAATGGTATAAAAGGGGGGGGAACTAGCTGGGTCATATTGCAGACACATAAATCTATTTAAACTAGTGCTCATTCAGGTGCTCTCTGGCAAGCCCATTTTTTACCTGTTAACAGAGCAGGCAGAGAAAGCACTGTTGCCTCCTCAGGATGGCAGATTCCACATAAAAGCAATGATGGTTCAACTCACCAACCATTTGAAACCTAATTCCTCTCTTTATATGCAAGGCAAATATACAAATGAACTCAGAGGGCTCATGGGTTTTTTTTGGCCATTAGTCTGAAAAATGAAGAACTTAGCACCAATTTAGAGAGGTTTGTTTAGCTGTGAACATAGTATGTTTAGCTGTGAACATAGTATTTTACATAATCTTTACAACATACCTGTACACCTTTTAGAGTGTGATTTAGTGTTTCAATGAAATTTTGGATTTCATCATTTTTGTGTGCCAATGTAGAGATAATCCTTTGCAGAGCTTCCTAAAAGAATAAGAAGAGGTTCATTACATTATTATTATTAACCTTTATTTATAAAGCGCTGTAAATTTACACAGCGCTGTACATACAATCTTTTTAATTGGACGGTTCACATTCCTTTTTCATACACAACTTGTTAGCCTTCCAGCTAGCCATTACTAGTGAGCAACTTGTTTGGAAACATAGTTTGACTGTGCAGCTACTGCAGCCACAAAGACCTATGGTGGCAGACAAGTTGATAGCATTTTTAACATTTTTTCTCACCCGTAAGACAGGAATGCATGTAATACCACTTGCAACGCTGTGAAGTAGTAATATAACAAAGTCAATATGGATACACTTCCCGGACAATAAGCACAGTATCAACACAATTATGGTTTGGATCTATAACATTTTCATTGTTCAATATCAATAAAAGTGATATTTTATCCAATATATTTTTACCCTGCCTTTCTAGTGGGAGAAGAGTAATTTTGTTGCTGCTATAGGGGTCTGAAACCCATGCAGTCCTACTTATCACCCAGATACCTCATACCAAATGTACCTTCTGTCAATCCTTACCCTAGTGACACAGAAACTCCATGTTCTCCAAGCAAATTCTTCATATCTGTATTTTTGTGTTGTATAAAACGTATATACAATGTTATGTAACAGTTTTTGCTGTTGTTGTGTGCCTCCAGGTCTTTTTTTACTTATAGTCAAAAGTCTGGGAAATTCCTTTTCTTGAGGCAAAAAATAAATACCCATGTTTAGTGAGTATAAATATTCATATTTCAGAAATTATCAACTGGATTTTTGCATGGAAAAGACCCACTCCCAATAACACCCTTTAACTGCTTATAGCCAAAATTTAACAACTGTCCTAAGGCTCTGCTATGTTTAACAATTTTTGCTTCTGGTGTATTGTATCTTCAAAACCCCTTCAGTTTCAGACTTTATATGCCATGCCTCTGCAGTACTGCCACTTCTGTCATTTTTTACCACATTGCTTTGGTTTGACAGAGTGCTTTTACCACCAGCCAGTCCCCTAGATGAGCAATGTGTGTGTTGGCCTGCAGCTAACCCTTAGATCCTATAAATATAACTGTCAGCTTGTTTCAGTCAGAAAAACCTTCCCTTACTTTGATTAGAACACATTTAGTGCCACCACATGGAAAACGTTTTATTTCCACGAACAGAGGAGCAATAACCGATTTGGGGGCAAAGGTTTCTATCTGAAAGGTGCCAAGACAGTTCAATATACTGTATAGCCACTCCTAAAATACAAACATACCATCTGTGCTATTTTACACTTACCAATCACTTCTCCACAAATAAAAGTTTGAGAAGGAAACTTGTTAAACTAGAGTACTGTATGACGTTTTTTAAAAAATGAAAGCAAATGTGAGCAGAGTCTCATTAGCGAAGGCACATTTACATAGCTGCTCTTACTTACAGCCCCGTAATTTTAACTCACTTGAGTTACAATGACTCCTCACCTGCCCAATAAAGGAATGCAATTACTTTTAAACTGACCTTTACTAATTGTTTAACGCTGAAGTAGTGTATTTCAAACAGTTTTAAACTCTTCTAACTTATAGAAGTAAAGGTGCTTGGTAGAAGGCAGGAAGAAACATTTGCCTTTCCACATTAACGTTGCCTTGGGTCCCATGCTGGGAGAAAGGCGGTATAGAAATAAAATGATTAAAAGATGGCCTGACTAGCTTCTGCTGAGATTTGGAACAAAGCTGCTATTTTCAGCGAAGATCATCTGTTACTATTTATACAATGCTAGTAAAAAAACAAGTTATTTCTCTGAAAATCCACATGGCATCTGTCTCAACTATCCAGGTACCTGGAAAAAACAGCCAAATTTCTGATATCCATTACCCACAATAAATATAATGTTTCCTTACATTAAACCAATATTTATAGGTAGCCCATACTTATCTCTTATAATGTTTTTCTCCCTGCTCTTCACTAGAATTCAGAAAACCTGCTACATCTAAACAAGAAAGTTTAGTCATGGAACTAGCATCCAAAATTAAATAATTTGATTATCCTATGCTATTTTATCTGTGCAGTTGATAATCTGCATTTGCTTCCAGTGATGCAATGGTAGCATATTACTTCTTCCAGAGGTACACATTTAACCTTGCTCAGTTTGCTACATACTGAATTATTGATAAGAGTCTCTTCCATTCTCTAGCACATTGTCCTACTTTATCAGGATAGCAAATTCACATATGAACACCAGCTTTAAAGGGATTTAGGATTATATATACACTGGTCTCCATCAGTGCATGACACAACCATCTCAAATCTATGCCACACAGCTATATATAGTTGTCTCCCCAAAACACCTCTGAGCTGAAGTATATATGATGTGGGAGACCCATGAATCGCCTAACCCCTTCTTTACCAAATAATACATCGATCTGTCACATTTGGAACAGGCCTGTGCCATCAGGACAAAATGACTCTGAGAAGCTGCTGCTAGCTATAGAAGGGGAGAAGAACAGATGCTTGTGCTTTTGTCTCCTAACAGCCACCTGCAACTTCAGGGAGGGAACAGGGGAGATGAAGTATTAGAAAGGGAAGGCATCATACTGATCAATGTCAAAATACACTCTTATTGTGAACTCTGAATTTTCTAACAGACCAACACAGTTGTTTATATGTTATATGTTTTGGAGAAAAACAAAGGTAGTAGTTTATTCACTTTACAATTGCAGCTTGACATTAAGTATAAACGGATTACGATCTGGCCATCCTAAAGGATTAGCTTTCTCCTGACTAGAATAAGAATACCTTCCAGTTCTGAGATCTTTCTGCACTAATAAACTCTGCTCTTTGTCACCCCAGAGAGTTGGGGAGAGAAAGGATGCTTTAGTGAGCCATTTAATCCATTATCAGATTGGTATGATGCACAGCAAGATGTTATGCCACTGGTAGCAAGGAAACACTATGCCACACACAGGCAAGTAACACAGAAATAATAACTTATACCATGATTGTAAGAATATTTCACAACTCAAAAAATAGAATCTGTAATACTCTTATTATGTGCAATAGAATAATTAATCCTTCACTCTTTTGGATAGTTACAAACAAGAAAAAAATAAAACCAATACTATTTAGTTCTGTAAGTAACATTTCAGAATTCATCTAATACTGAATTCATCAAGATGTTTAAATTGTCACAGGACCTATTATCTACTCTAACAAATGATATTGTACGGTTAGAGATAGTACTAGCAAATTAATATACTGGAAGAGTGCCAACACATCCAATTGTCCCTCTTGCTAGCCTATGGCTGCTTTAAGTCTCAAACCCAAATGGCTCAAAACTAAACACAATTTAGAGTCAACCAAATACTTCAGGGGTCTCTACTATTGCTTCATGGACTCCCACTCACTGACTCTTAAGTCTCACCGATTTCTTTCAACAAACTTAATGGTGCTCACTTTGAAGCACAATGCATATAATATAAAGTAAGTCAAATGCAACTGTCCATTTTCTTAGCCACCAAAATTAAAGATAGTTGTGCATTTTAAAACATTTCTTAAATATGCCAAACAGAACTGCCACATGCATCAGGTAGAAATGCACATGCTCTACTTTGGTTTCACCTAGTCAAAAAGAAATGTTATGCAGACTGGCCTAAATCCAGTAGCTAATCCCAATTAGAGTAGAATTAATAAATTGGTTTATATAATTGTTGAATGTTAAGTCAATCAATTATCTACTTTACCTAGGAACAGCTATCTGACTTAGACTTTTACTTGTGTTTATATCGGTTATATTTATTGGGGCTATAGTCAGTGCAAACCTAATGTTCTGGGTTGAAGGAGATCTTTCCTGAAAGTAAACCCCACTCATTTCAGTCACACTTCAAAGTGTGCATGCTTCAGATTTGCTAGATGCATTTCAAAGCATCCCCTCCCCTCACAGGTTTAACATTTGAAAAATACCACTATTTTTTTTTCCAAACCCAGAAGTCAACTGCTGGTCACTTTGGTTCATCTGTCTATTGGCATTTTGACAGCATATAAAGCCTACAGCAGTTTCCAGGGCAGAAAACTGCCCCCAGACACATTAGAGTTGCCCACCCATGCTGTAATGGTTGCTGGCAACATCAGCTGTCTTTCACAAATGTTTAAAGGCAGAATAAGATACAAGTATGTTAATAATTTGATTTGACTGTATTAGTATTACTAATTAAAAGAATGAGGACTGAGACAGGAAATACCTGGTTCAAATTTTATCTTCTGCCATGAACTCGCTGAAGGATTTTGAAGTAGCTTGATCAGTAGGAATATTACTAAGCTATTGTATAAACATACAGTAGTTTTATCCTAAGCATAGCTAAAATTGGCTGATACGTTAAAAATAAAGGCAGTTAAGACAGAAAAATGTTGGCTTAGATTCTTTCCCTCTACCCCAGAAACTTCATTTTTTATCTCCAACTATTCAAAAGGCTTTACAAAAGGGCCATAAGAGTATCTCTTAGGGGTGTGTGTGTGTGTGTGTGTGTGCCTTAAAGTAGCCTCTCAATTTATGGCAACCCCATGGATTTTATAGGGTTTTCTTAGGCAAGAATACTCAAGAGGTGGTTTCACCACTGCCTTCCTCTGAAATATAGCCTGTAACACCAGGAATGAATCCAATTACTAACCAGGGCTGACCCTGCTTAGCTCCCAAGATCAGGTGGGATCTGGTGCTTTAGGTACTGCTCTACAAAACTAGGAATGCAACCAATGGTTCAAAAATAATTTCCCACTAAAAAAATCTCTTTTAATAAAATAGTTTTAAGTTTACTTATATCGTGTCCTAATCAGATCAATATTGTGTCCAAATCAGATCTAGGCTTTCCATTTAGGGTTAAAGTCTAGGTACCAGTAAGACAGTATAGCTAATAAAGCCCCAAAGGTGTAGATTTTGAGATCCCTGGTTAGGTTCTATTTACTGACCAGGAAAAAAATGACCAGTGGATATGTACTGCGAATGATCTCTCTAAGGCGGCTGAAGGAGCAATTCACAACTAGTGGGTTATCCATCAGCTGACATAAAGGGAATAATCCACTAGCTGTGGATTGCTCCTTACCAGCCTGAAAATGCTCTTCTTCTTCAATCTTGGTAGAGGAAAATTCTTTCACAGAAATCCTTCACCACTATTTTATTGTTAGTTTCTTTTTTAAAGAAGAAAAAAAAGTTAGCTTTTTTCATAGATGCTCAGTGGGACTCATTTCCAAATCAACTGGCTTGGGCTGCATCCACACTGCAGAAATAATCCCATTTGATCCCACTTTAACTGCCATGGCTCAATGCTATAGAATTCTGGGAACTGCAGTTTGTTCATGCACCAGAGCTCTCTGACAGAGAAGGCTCACAACTGTCTGACAAAAACTACACATTCCAGAATTCCCTAGCACTGAGTCATGGCAGTTAAAAGTGATGCCAAAGTGGACTATTACTGCAGTGTGGATGCAGCCTTGGCCTTCCAAGGCCTGGCCATGCTTACTCAGAAGAAAATTCCACCAAGGCTGTCGCTACTTAGAAGAAGACCAATGAGTATAGGACAAGTAGGGTCCGAAACACACTGCAGAAATAATCCATTTTGAGACTGCTTCAACTGCCCTGGCTCAGTGCTAGGGAATCCTGGGAATTATGGTTTATTCTGGCACCAGAGTTCTCTGACAGAGAAGGCTAAATGTCTCCAGAATTCTCTAGTATTCAGCCAGGCCAGTTAAAGTGGTCTCAAACTGGATTATTTCTGCAGTGTGTTTTGGACCCAGGTGGTACAATTCAACAGCAAACAAAAGTGGAAACAGCATGATACCTTTACTGGGGCTACTATGAAATGCCACAAAGTGACTTGACAAAAGAAGTGGGAGGAGGAGGATTGCAGAAATGCCTCTGTTTGTTGTTGTTGTTGTTGTTGTTGTTGTTGCTGTGTGCCTCCAGGTTATTTTTTTAACTTATGGTGTCCCCAAGGGAAAGCTATCACAGGGTTTTCTTGGCAAGTTTCTTCAGAGGGAGTCTGCCACTGCCATTGTGACAAGTGTGACTTACCCAGAGTGACTCAGTGGGTTTTTATACTGAAGAGAGGATTTGAGTCCTGGACTGTGACTCTGGAGGCCAGGATTTGAATTTGAACTCAGCCATGTAAACCCACTGGGTGGCCCTGGACAAGTCACACTCTCTCAACTTCAGAGGAGGGCAATGGCAAACCCCCTCTGAAGACCCCCCCCCCAAATTTATTGGATTGTCATAAATTGGCAACGACTTGAAGGCACACAGCAACAAAGGTCCAAAACGTACTGCATAAATGATCCAGTTTGAGACTGCTTTAACCACCATGGCTCAGTGCTAGGGAATCCTGGGAATTGTTGTCTTGTGAGACATTGAGCCTCCTCTGTCAGAGCTCTGGTGCCACGATAAACTACAATTCCCAGGATGCCCTAGCACCGAGCCAGGGTGGTTAAAGCTGCCTCAAACTGGATCACTTCTGCAGTGTCTTTTGGACCAACAACAACAACTCCAGAGTCATAGTCCAACGCTCAAACCGCTACATCACACTGGCCCTGCAGGATGGGAATATCCAAGTTGACAATTTAAAAACAAAACAAAACAAAAAACATTTGTTTTTCACACTTGAAGTCAGCTTTGGCTATAGCTATGGAAACACCAAACATGACTCCCCCTCCACACACACACACACACACACACACACAAAGACACCACCATTCAGCCTCCCCAGCGCTTAAAAGGCAACCATGTACTTCCAATGCTTCCTAGGAAAAGCATTGCAACTATTGCTGCTGCTGCTGCTGTTAGGCCAGTGTTCCCATAACAAACTGCTATATAATGCACAGGAATGTGGCCCACAGTGCAATGCTCTCATGCCCCAAACTAGGGAGAGAGAAAAACCGTTCCCAGGAGGACCTTTCTCTCCTTCCCTGTCATTTCTCACCCAGCCAGAAGTGGACTCCCCTCACAAGGTGACCAGATGTCCTCCTTTTTTCAGGGTATGTCCTACATTTCAACCTTCTGTCCAGGAGGAATTCAAAATGTCATCCATTTTGAGCAAGATAAGAAGCCCACTGCTGTCCTTTCCCCCTTTGAGGATGCATATGCGCTATGCAGTGATTCCCAAATGTTTTGGACTATGGCTCCCAGAATCCCAGACCACTGGCCAAGAGGGCTGAGGCTTCTGGGAGTCCAAAATACCAGGCTGGCCAAAGTTTTGGGAATCACTGCCTATAGAAATAATGCAGTTTGACATTGCTTTGACTGAGGACTCTGGTGCAGCCACAAAACACGAAACAACTAATTATTATTATTATTATTATTATTATTATTATTATTACATCTTTTGCATGCAAAAATCCTAGATTCGGTTTCCAGCAGGTGGGCCTTGGCTGCATTTGCACTGTGGAAATAATCCAGTTTGAGACCCTGGCTCAATGCTAGAGGATCCTGGGAACTGTAGTTTTGTGAGACATTTAGCCTCTTCTGTCAGAGAGCTCTGGTGCCATGATGAACTACAATTCCCAGGATACCCTAGCACTGAACCAGGGCAGTTAAAGTGGTGTCGACTTGGATTATTTCTGCTGTGTGGATGCAGCCTGAAAAACAAAAGCACTCTGAGTCCTGGGTGTGAGTCTTGTCTGCTGCTGTTCCTCCTTGGGGGGAAAAACTTTAAAAGGATCCATCCTGGTCCCTCCTCCTTGCAGTGAGGACAGGAATATATATATATATATATATATATATATATATATATATAATAGAAACAATACAAGGTTGATAAAATATAGTGTATGTAACAGAGCTGCAAATAAACTATATACAGTGCATATACAGTACTGTATATATATTCTGCATCCGCGCTGCAGAAATAACCCAGTCTGACACCACTTTAACTGCCATGGGAACTGTAGTTATGTGACACTTTTAGCCTTCTCTGGCTGCATTTGCATTGCAGAAATAACCCAGTTTGACACCACTTTAACTGCCCTGGCTCAATGCTATGGGATCCTGGGAACTGTTAGTTCTGTGAGACGTTTAGCCTTCTCTGTCACTGAGCTCTGGAGCCACAGCAAACTACAAATCCCAGAACCCCACAACACTGGATTATTACTATTTATAGCAGTGTCAAACTTGATTATTACAATTATTATTACTATCAACTGTCATTATTATACTACTAATTATTATTGTATTAATAATATTAATATCAATATTAATATTATTACATTACTAATATTGACATTATTAATATTAATATCGTTATATTAACAATATTATTAGCAGTATTACTATTATTGTTATATTACTAATATTAACATTAATATTAATATCATTATATTACTAATGTTAACAGTATTAATATTAATATTGTTATATCACCCGTATTAATATTAGTAATATTATTATTACTACTACTATTATATTACTAATATTAACATTATTATTATTATTACTACTATTAGTACTACTATCACTATTACTATTCTTGTTATGACTGCAGTGTGTTTTGGGGCCATATTCAGCCTTCTCTGTCAGGTGCCATCCCAAACAAGCGCCCACCCCCAGCATCCCAGGGCAGCATTGGTGCCAAAAGCGGGTTATTTCTGCAGTGCGGACGCACCCTGTGAGCGTTCTATTCCCCCCAGCCCTCCATTTTCTGCTCCTTTGCAAAGGAGGAGGGGACCTTTGCAAGGGGAAGGTAGACCCCCCACCCGCCCCTCTAGAAAAGAAGGAAAGGGGTCTCCCTCTTCCACACCCTCCACTTACTTTCTGCGCCTCCATGGCCGAGAGAAACCGGGGAGAAGAGAAGGAGAGGAACACCTAACCCACCCCTCCTTCCCCACCGACTGACTGACGCTGAATGAAGAAGGGACTGGACTGGAGCAGCAGCCCAGGACTAGAGCGAAGCCCCGCCCACCGCCTCGCCCCTGCAGTGAGCACGCGCGGTGGGAGGCCGGGAGGCGGCGAGCTCAGCAAGGGCGGCTTTAACCTACAGAGCATGCGCGCCACTCTTCTGCCCAGCAACCGCCCTCTATTTACATTCAGTGCCGCTCCGCCTCTTTTCGCTACTCCCTGCTCCTAGCGCACTAGCTCCCCTAGTGGTGGTTGGTGGGAAGTGTTTATTTATTGACTTTTATTTATATTGTTTAATGTATAGGCCTCCCAGAACAGGACCCAGGTGTCCTACTTTTCCAGGAGGCGCCCTACATTTCAGACTTCTGCCCAGGAGGAGGTGTTTCCAAATATTTCCACATTGCAGTATATATATATATATATATATATATATATAATTTTAACTTTTAAACTTTATTATTTACACACAGTACATAGTACAAATTATATGAGCCATAATTTGTAATATGCTTTTACCCTCTCCCACAAACAAAGGAAAAGGAAGGATATAAGTGAATTAAATAGCATTAGTATCTTAAAAGCAACAGATCCTGTCTGATCTTGGAAACCAAGAAGGAAGGGTCAGCCCTGGTTAGTACTTGGCTGGGTGACCACCAGCAAGTTCCAGGTGCTGTAGACTATATTTCAGAGGAATGAACTGGTAAAACCACCTTTGAGTATTCCTTGAGTAAGGAAAAAACAGTTGCCATAAGGTGACAGGCAACTTGAAGTCACATGCAGAAAACTGAGCATCTGCACACAGTCCTCTAATGTTAGGAAGCTTATATGGGATTTATAATTGTTGCAGTGGTAATTACTTTCTAATACATTTCTCAAAAGATTGCAAGGCACTCTTCTGTCATCCCTAAGGGTAAAGATACTGAACTACCTCCAGAGTTGTTTCTAACGGTTAAATGCTAAGAACGGCAGATATACAGCCTGATTTAAGGTGACAAAGGTCTTCACGCATCTCAGTAATCTTTATGACAATCCTATAAGACACAGCTCACTTTGTCCTTACACACCCTTTTCTCTTCCTCTCTCAGTCTTTTAGTGTGTATGTCTGTGTGTGTGCATGGCTGTCAATGGGGCTACCGCATTGGAACAGGTGAGATGAGAATAAGCAAAATATAATATTTTCGCAGCTTGGCGGATTGAAAAAGATACACTCTAACTGTCCTGATTAATCCTCTGTCATCCTGCTTTTTCAGATGCTTTTAATATGTCCTAGTTTCTCTCACTTACCATTTTCCTCCTTTGTGATCAGCTTCATTCATAGAATCATAGAATCGTAGAGTTGAAAAAGACCACAAGGGCCATCCAGTCCAACCCCATTCTGCCATGCAGGAACTCTCAATCAAAGCATCCCCAATACATGGCCATCCAGCCTCTGCTTAAAGACCTCCAAGGAAGGAGACTCCACTACACTCCGAGGAAGGAGTGTGTTCCACTGTCGAACAGCCCTAACTGTCATGAAATTCTTCCTAATGTTGAGGTGGAATCTCTTTTCCTGGAGCTTGCATCCATTGTTCCGGGTCCTAGTCTCTGGAGCAATTGAAAACAAGTCAGCTCCCTCCTCAGTATGACATCCCTTCAAATACTTAAACAGGGCTATAATATCACCTCTTAACCTTCTCTTCTCCAGGCTAAACATCCCCAGCTCCTTAAGTCGTTCCTCATAGGACATGGTTTCCAGACCTTTCACCATTTTAGTCACCCTCCTTTGGACATGCTCCAGTTTCTCTATGTCCTTTTTGAATTGTGGTGCCCAGAATTGGACGCAGTATTCCAGGTGATTCGATTCGTGTAAACTGAAGTGCAAAAGTAGTTTTCACTCACATAAGACTGTTTACCTCTTCCATCATACCTAAATTGCCGCCTTGTGATGTTGTACAATGTGTCCCAATGTGCAATGTGTCCCATTGGTCCTAAAGACACATTATGCATCAGGACATGCTGTCCTGAAGTCCTGAAGTTGGGGAGCTTCTGACTTCAAAAATTGGCCAGCTGAGCAAGGCTTCGACCCAGGATGCATCTAGGCGGCAGCATCCCAGCTAGATATGCAGCCATTGAGGTATGGCATCCCAAATCCTGAATTCAAGCCGGAAGAGGTAAGCCGGTTTATTTGTTCATGGGATAAGCTCCTCAATTAACTCAGCAAGGGGGGAAAGTGAGGAGCGGGAGGAATATTGCCCTTCCTTCTGGCAAAAACAAACTGCCATAGGCTCTCCTGTCTGATATGTTGTTCCTCATTAATCACTTTTGTCATCTTGACCACATTTTAATGTTGCTTAGCCAAACATCAGCCAATGGAGTGCACCAAAGAATTCCAGAAGAAAATCAGCATGTGCTATAGAATATAGCTAAGCCTTTGAATGCATAGATCACAATAAGATATGGATTGCTCTTAAAGAAATCAGAGTGCTATTACATTTGATAGTCCTGATGAGAAATCTGTACTTAGGAGAAGAGGCAGCTGTCGGAACAGAATATGGAGAAACTGAATGGTTCCCAATTGGCAAAGTGTTGCGGGAAGGATGCAGAAAATATCATATTGAAAGTAGGTTTGAACAGAACCCAAAAAGTAGACCCACAACACTATTCAAAATTGTGAGATGAATTGTTTTACTTTGCTTTATTGTTGTGATATGTTTTGTATATAGTTGTTAACTTATAATATTTTTTTTAAAAAAA
>NC_056523.1:211110927-211112928 GCF_019175285.1 Sceloporus undulatus
AAGGACCAAACTCACTGTTGCACTAGTACTAGTGCCAGGACAGCCTCACCCTTGCAGGTCTCCAGTTTGGTGGAAACTGCTCTGAGAGTTTTTTACTCCAAAAACTGAAGAGGTTTTAGGGCACATGGAGGGCTGGAGAAGGATTACCAACCCCCTGGAGCCCTGGTGGTGCACTGGTTTAATGCCAGTACTGCAGCCACAGTGTTGTAAGTTCGATCCTAGAGGAGGGCTCCAAGGTCCACTCAGCTCTCCATCCTTTCGTAGGTTAGTAAAATGAGTACCCAGCTTTTGGGGGGCAATTGGCTTACACACTGTAAACCACTTGGGAGTGCTAGTTCACTGATAAGCAATATAGAAATATACTTGCTATTGCTATTCCCTGATGGAAACAGCTTCTCACCAGAGGATGTATCATGCCCTATCTCTGTGATTTGAATATGCCCCTGCCCCATATTTGTTCTTTGATGCAGGTTGAATATCCAAGGATCTACCCAATTTTACAAAAATTCCCAGGAAGACCAGCTGATCATTACTTGACATTTCTGCTTGAGGAAATAGACTCAAATAACTGAGATCATGGCTCGATTCTGTGCAGCTGTTACTATTACATGCGGACAAATTACCTAGGTGCAGAATTATAGTTAAATGTTGAAAGTGGGATGCTAGAAGATAGGTCTCTGTATCTTGGTGTGTGGGGTGCTGCCTGTCTATATGCAAATTTGCATTTTAGCTGATGTTACTGTATCTGTATGTTTGTTTTTACTGGTTAATATTAATATATTTTTGAGATATTTAGGTTGAAGACCGTAAATAAAATTGATTGAACGTGAGGACGACAACTGTGTGTGTTTTACTGAGCACCTTGAAGTAAGAGGCTAGATATGAGAACAGGATTCGAACCCGAGTCTGGGTGACCTTAGACAAGTCATACTCTCTCAGCCTCAAAGGAATGCAAAGGCAAGCCCCTCTGAACAAACCTTGTCAGGAAAACCCTGTGATAGGTTTGCCATAAGTCAAGAGGAGGAAATCACTAAATGAACATTTGGCCCTGTCTGTTAGCAATGGAGTTACATGAATAGAATGTGTAGAAGAACAGAACCCTGGGTGCTGACCTGAGTTCCTTGGAGAAAGAGAGTGCAGGTATCTAATCCAATACAACCAGATAGATAGATAGATAGATAGACAGACAGAGTGATCACTAGATAGAGGGAATGCAGTTATCTAGTCCAGTACAATTAGAAACAGTGCTGTTGCTGTGTGCCTTCAAGTTCATTCCAACTTATGGCAACCCTATCATAGGATTTTCTTAATAAAATTTTATTTATTTATTTATTTATTTATTTATTTATTTTTGTTTGTTTGTTTATAATGAGAGGAGCTTTGCCATTGCCTTCATCTCAGGCTGAGAGTGTATCACTTGTCCAAGGTCTCCAAGTGGATTTGAACCCTGGTCTCCCAGACTTCTTAGCCTAATACTTGAAAATCTACACCAAGCTGACTCGTTCTCTCTTTTCCCAGCAGAGAAGGGTGCCGAGCATCCTGATGTTGGTTGCTCCGCCTGCTAAGGCTCCTGGAGGCAGGACGAGAAATTTAAACAGAGGCCCGGGGGCCCGGCCCCGCCTCCATGGGCGGAGCGACCCCCAGAGTCCCCAATCTTCTTCCTGCCTAGCTCCTGGTAGGACGCATCACAGATTCTTAGAAGATCCTACATTGGCTCCCCCAGACTTGGCCTGGCTTATACCTTCTCTGCTTTCTTTCCCCCTCTTCTCTCCATAAAAAAAAACAAAAAAACAATTTTTCCTTTCCTTCCCTTCCTCTCTTTTCCCTTTCGCTCTGCCTTCCCTTCCCATGGCCAGCGAGGAAGAGGCCAGGCCAGCGGGCGAGCGGGCTCCCACTCAGCCCGGGCAAGCCCCGGCTTTGCCGGAAGCGCGCCCAGAGGCTCTGACCACGGACAGAGGAGGTCAAGTGGGAGCCGGGCCGCACCGGGCGGAGGGAGATCCC
>NC_056523.1:211112953-211123669 GCF_019175285.1 Sceloporus undulatus
GTTCCCTTAGGGTTGTCATAAGTTGAAAACAACTTTAAGTTACTCAACATCAGTGGTAGGGTGGTTGTAGAGATGCTGAACATTTAAATGATGCATGTGTCCTAAGAGGCCGAAGCTGACCGCCAAGCCATGCTCCAGGCCTAGGACTGGAGCGCAGCTTTGGGGTGGCTTTCGGCCTCTTGGACGCATGCATCATTTAAATAACATACCTCCAAAGTGACCAGAAGCAGCTTTTTTTTTTTGGCCTGACTGTTCAGGCCCTAAGTTTTCTTAATGTAGAAATGTCCCCCTGGGTAGGAAATAAAATCCATGTTTCTGCATAAACTTCTTCCTACAAAACAAATGGGTGATGCAAATCATTTGCCCAGATTGGAGACGTGCAACCACTGGCTGCCCTTTTATCAGAAGAAAATTGTGATCACAGCATGATGTGATGCATTCATACATGAAACCCCTGCTCTTCAGACTTCACTAATTTCCTTAAGAATTCAGCTTAAGTATGGCCTTTAACTCCTCCATCTAATCCTAAACCACTTTCCTGACAAGCCCTCAGAAACAATACCACTTGGCATTAGGACTCAATTTTTGTTATGAATATCTTAAGAGAACAGCACGATAGCTCTTGAAGCTGAGACAAACAGATTCTGTTTAAAACAGATTTTGCAGCAGGATTCCTTGGGGTGAATCTAATCAGAAGAAGCAGATTAAAATTCAGTGAAAAGGTGGCAGGCTGCTGCAGTTGTTTCTAGAGAACCATAACTGTATTCTTTTTGTCCTATTAGAATAAACCAAGGCAAGAAAAGACTTCATTGGCTTTTCCGACTAAGACACTTGACCTGAAATTTAAAGAAACTAATAATGGGAAGAAATTAAAACAGAAACTGAAGAATGAGAATGCAGCATCAGTGGGTATATTCTAGTCGACAGTAAGTTTTTCGTGAGATTATTTTAAAGTTTACTTTAAGATTGTGGGATTCATGAGATATTTCATTTACCAGTCTGTAGAGATTATCACACAGAAGATAAGGATGGTGAGCAAAATGGATTGTCCTGTCCTATCCCATTCTATTTGCTGATCGTGCAAAGATTACCATACACGGCACGGCACGCTTATCCCATTCATCTCCCGTCAGTGAAGTGTAATGGCATTTGGTATTAATAGGAGTTTCCGTTAATACCAAATGATGGGGCCATTACAACTTCAAAGACAAGAAGAAAACAGGTAAGTGTGCTGCTTGTGTGGTAATTTTTAGTGCAATCTGCAAATAGGATGGATAAAGATGGAGCAATCTGCTTTGTTCCTGTCCTTATCGTCTGTGTGATAATCTCCTGTGTCAGTCAGAATTATGAGGCTCTGGGTTTTGCGGGACTGAAGTTCCAGTGTTTGTTTGTTTTACCTTTTCTGTCTTGGCTGGGGCTGCTAGGCCTGGTAGTTTAAACACTTATATGATTGCCACACTTGGACAAGATAGAAGATACTTTATTAGGTTTTTTAAAAAAAATTGAAATAAATTCATTTTTTAAAAATGAAATAAAGTATAGGAGACCACCAGCAAAAAAACCAGGTGATGTAGGCTATATTTCAGAGGACAAAAATGGCAAAACCAACTCTGAGTGTTCCTTGCCTAAGAAAAAAAACTACAAAAACACACAGGGTATCCATAAGTGGGCAGGCAACCTGAAGGCACACATACATATACACATAACTAACATGTTTTGATTCATCCAACAAATTGGGAGGATGTTACTCTTAACTAGTTCCTCCAGAAACACAGTGGTTTCACTACTACCACTCAGGAGAATGAGGAGAGTGCCTCTGGCAGCAGGTGGTGGTGCAAGTGCTGTTCACTTCTACTGAAGAACAAATTTGGGTATATCTCACAATGTTCCTTGGTGCTCTAAACTGGACTGATGCACCTGGCAGGTGGCATACACTGTCCTATTGTTAGCCTTGCAAGAAATAGTTAGATATCAGCCCAGCTGACTGGAAGAAAGGACACCATTCTGTTCTTAACTTCAGCATAGTAAATATATTGGAAAGCCCTAATGGTTGAACTGCCATCTTACACCATTGTTAAGGAACAAAGAGGGACCATGGACCTGTTTGCTAGTCCTTCTGCTCCAATATCTTTCAGCTCTGGAGGCGGTTTTAAACTTTTCTTGCCATGACTGACCCTCCTCATGGGCAAATACATCTTCAACACGGATGTTTCAATCAGTTAATCACACCAGAAAGGTGGGCTCAGAGCGAAAATTCACACGGAAGTGCCTTTGGGTGGCACAATGTTGGCATGGAAACACATTCCATTATGTTCTACCTGTCTTGTGAATTGTTCAATTTAGACCTTATCACAGTGGTGTGAGATCCAGCCACGTAAGAGGCAAACATACACCAGAGAACTTTTTTAGAAAAAGAAAGAGATAACATCTCATTGTCTAGGCTGGCAACAGCTGGAGAGTCGAGAGCCATTGTTTTTCACACTGAAAATCAGTAAAGAGTGTTGTATATGAATTGCTTTTGACCTATAGAATTCACAATATTTCAAGGCAGTGGTAATTGTGGTTTTCCAGCAGCAAATGGTGGGATGAGAATTCAATTCTATTCTCTTGCCAGACAGCATACCCCACTGTTTTGGAGTGCATCAGTAATATATACTTCATATTATACATACATTGGGGGATGGTGGCTTCCTATCCATTGGGGCACAGATCCTAGCTTGAACTTTCAGTAACTATCCATGTGCTGAACTTTTGGGATAGGACCCATACAACTTTTTTAATTGTGACCAAAAACCTGGGAGTAGATTCACTGACCCACTGATATGGAAGCCACCCCGTCAACATTCTATCTATATAGGATCAATAAGATAATGTAGTGATGGAGTGTGTGCCATCTCTAAAACCTGTCTTCGTGAAAGAAGGGATACACCTTTTTCACCATGCTACATCCATCATTCCATTCCAAAAGTCTTTTTGCTTGTGACTATACTATTACTATTACTACTACTACTACTCTTCCTGCTCCTCCTCCTTCTTATTCCTCTTCCTCTTCTTCCTCCTCCTCCTCTTTCCTTCCCTGTTCACTTCATTTGTATGCTACCTTTTCCCTAAGACTGGAACTCCGGGTGGCTTACCCACTGAAAAGATTACAATTAAAACACACACAAAGTCAGCATTAAACTATTAACCATATTTTACAAAAATACAGTCCAAAAGTCTATAAGTTGCCACAATACATTTTAAAAAGAACATAGAGCACTTACCTTTGTTTTAAAAGCCCATCTGAACAATAATAATTTTTAAAAGATAGTGCTGGTTACAAAACCATCTTGGCTTTTTAGTAAATGAACTACAACAATATTAGTCTTCAGGCTGATCCAAGACACATTTTGCTATCTGAAGCAGAGCAACAAAAGGCGACCCCCACTAATTCAAATCAGTAGGTAACGCTCAAAACCAGCTCAGATGTTTTGGCACATGAGGCAAAAAATCCCACAAACACCTCTCCACATCCTGGCAATAAAAAATGCAATATATAAAAGTAACTAACAATTTAATTTCATGACATTCAAAATCTGCTTCCTGTTGTGGCTATCTAATTTTACATAATGGTAGGGCTAGCCCTGTCTTGAGCCTGGAAAGTACAGATTAAACAGAATTGAAGCAATGTGTGCCAAGCCTGACGCTTTCCTAATGCAATGGTAAATGGTGGCGACAGAGTAGGGGGAACTTTGCTTTCTTATATTCTACTAACACTTGTATCCAAGATTGGAGGCAGAAAAGCGGTAATTCACACTATTGGAGTGTGGCAAGTTGTACCTTTCAACCCTGCTTTGAAATGCACCTCCATTCCATCTCTTTAGTGTGCCAGCCATAATTTATTTCCTGTTTCCCAAGTGAACATTTTGCCTGTGGGAACTGGGCATACTTATAGATCCTGTGTACTGGCAGACCAGCTTGCCCCAACTTATGCCTCGTTCTGGGCTTCCTGAGAATTGAAATCTGCTGTCTGAACTGTGCCAGATATTTCTCTTGCTCATCATTTTTTTTCATGTTCAGAACTAAAAAGACCAAACAAGGATTTCAATGCAGTAAACAAGGAGTGTGAGTCAGTCTGCGCCTGTGATCACGCAGACTGAATCACATCCTCCATCCAAGTTCATCAGCACTAGTGTGTAGCACAAGTAGAGGAAATGTCACTGGGCTTGTTTGCAAACCCATGTCATCATTCACTGACTCTGGTATCGAAGGAGGGCTTGTGTATGTGAACAGGGCCATGGCTGATTAATCAACAGAGACAGAACTTGCACATTATCTGATATCAATATTTTCAAGAGAAAGAGTTTTGCACATGCGGTTGGAGGCCCTCCAAAACTGGGTAGTATCAGAATAAGAATAAATTATGTGTGTGGCAAGTGTGAATCATCTCATTAGCTGACTGAAATGCAATATTAGTTTTTTCTAAACCTAAGAAATAGCATGACAGGGGGAACGTACCTCTATGACCCTTACCCACAGATTTCCTGACTCAGGGTTGCTTTGCTAAGTACCGAGCCCCTTCTCTGTATGTCTATTCCACGAACTCTTGGTAGCATTAGGCCCTTACAAAACAGTCCAAAATAAAGCTGCTTCGGGTCACTTGGAGGTGCTGTTTAAATGATGCATGCGTCTAAGAGGCCGGCAGGACATGGCTTTGGCGTGGCTTCCAGCCTCTTAGGACCCATGCATCATTTAAACAGCAAACCCTCAAAGTGACCCGAAGCAGCTTTATTTTGGACTGTCTGTATGGCCCCTTTAGAGAAGTGTAACTCTATATGACAGGGATCGTGTCGCACCTTTGAGACTAACTGAAGAAAGAAGTTGGTAGCATGAGCTTTTGTGACTTGAGTCTGCTTTGCATCAGAGGAAGTAGGCTCAAGTCTACAAAAGCTCATGCTACCAACTTCTTTCTTTCAGTTAGTCTCAAAGATACTACAAGATCCCTTTGCATATTGATTTTCCAGGCTAACATGGTTATATCTTTGAATTCTATATGACAGGGTTTGTTTCTAACAAGTTCATTGATCACCAGGAGCTCTGGTGGCGTAGTGGTCAAATGCCAGTACTGCAGCCACAACGTTGTGAGTTCGTTCCCAGGGCTCCAAGGTTGACTCAGCCTTCCATCCTTTTGTAGGTTGGTACAATGAGTACCCAGCTTGTTGGGGGTAATTGGCTTACAGATTGTAAACCACTTAGAGAGTGCTGAGTTCACTATTAAGTGGTAAATGCTATTGCTACTGTGATTGCTGATTGGGGCATTGCACTGCCATTGAAAGAAATCACATAATTCAGTGACTGCACCCAGTTTATTGTAGATCAGGAGCAAGGAAGTGCTTTGGCCCTATAGACTAAACCCCACTGACACACAGTTTGGTGCCTCTTTTGGAATGCAGAAAGTCCCTGTCTTTGTCATCGCTACTTAACAAAGATAACTAGTGATATCTTTGTTATTCCAACACAGTTAATATCAACAGAGTGGTTCCAGTCTACAGAGACAGAATCTACTTGAGCTCTAACTAGAATCTGTCAACAAATATGAAAAACAAAACAATGGCACACAGATTGGAAATAATCAGTTTCCATTCTAATTCCCAAGAAAGTGGTTGCCAGGGATTGCAGTAATCATAAAACCATTGCATTACTCTCCCATGCAAACTAAATGATGCTCAAATTTCTGCAACAAAGACTGTCATCTATGGAGTGAGAGATACCTAATGTCCAAGCTGGGTTCAGGAAGGGAAGAAGCACTAGGGATCTGATTGGAAACATATGTTGCTTAATGGAATGCACCAAAGAATTTCAGAAGAAAATCAGCCTGTGCTTTACAGATTATAGCAAAGTCTTTGATTGCATAGATCATCGAAAACTATGGATCACTCTTAAAGAACAACATCCTGATGCATAAGCTGTACTCAAGACAAGAGGCTACTATTAGGACAGAATATGGAGAAATGGAATGGTTTCGAGTTGAGAAGGGGATCCGGCAAGGATACATTTTATCACCCTATCGTTTAACTTGTACACTGAACATATTATGTGTTAAGCAGGACTGGACATGGAGGAAGGAGGCATGAAAACTGGAAGAAGGAACATCAACAATTTAAGATGTGTAGATGAACCAAATTACTAGCAGAAAATAGCAAAGACTTGGAAAAATTACCCCAAAAAAAGTCAAGGAAGAAAGGGCAAAGGCAGGTTTACATTTGAATATTAAGAAAACAAAATATTAAGAAAACAAAAATAATGACAATGAATGAATGATATAACTTTAAAGAAGATGATGAAGACATTGAAATGGTTCGACTTTTTCCACACCTTGGCTCAGACATTAATCAGAATGAAGACTACATTCAAGAAATCAGAAGAAGATTAGGACTTGGAAGAGCAGCTATGAAGAAACTAGGCAAGATCCTGAAGTGTCAAGATACATTGTTGAATACTAAAATTTGGATTGTCCATGCCATTGTATTTCCCCTTTCTATGCCACCTCAAAGTTGAAATTAGCTTTTTAAAAAAGGAAGGGGAGGGGAGAGAGAGAGAGTATAGATGCATATATCTGTACATATATTCTCTCTCTGTAGCTAATAGTAGATGTGGAGGGGTTCAAATTAGTGAAATCTCAGGAGGACAAAATACAGTTGGCCCTCTGCATTTGCAGATTTGGCTTTTGTGGATTTGATTATTCATGGATTTGATTCTCTCTATGACTGTCTAGGTCCTCCAGTGTGACTCTGCTGGCATCAGCACATTAGAGTCACACTGGAAGAGATTCCTAGAGAAAACACTTCCCTGGACATTTGTAGGTCCTCCAGCATGATTCAATTGTCAATCTCTAGCAAATGTTGACCATAGAGTTGTGCTGGAGGACTTAGAGATTCCTAAAGAGGTGTTCTCTCAGGTAAAAAAAATAAGTGTTTTTTTTTTTATTATTTGTGGTTTTTTCCCACTTTCATAGAGGTCCTGTGCCCCTGACCTCAGCAAATGTGGAGGGCCCACTGTACTCCATTTCCAATGATGCAGCCTGAACCAAACTGGTCTATGACACAGCTAGCTGCTTTTTCACACATGTATGCTATCATAATCTCCTATGCCATGTCCTGTTTGGCCTTCATGCATTTGTTTTTCTTGCTTATCTGTCCTATATTCCTTTTCCAACACCACCTGCTTTTATCAACACTGAATCTTATTGAAAAAAGAGAACACATTACAAAGCAAATGAAAAATCCATTCAGTCCTTGTACATCTTACCAACATTGAAAATGTTCAGATTTTACTTTCCTGTTTCTCTTCATAGCAATTGAGATGACAAAGAACAAACCTCAAAAATGTAAGCTATAATTGGACTGCGAGTAATGCATGATGATGAGGAAGAAGTTCAGGTGTGAATCGGGTTTTTAGTGTGTATAAGTACAAACCAATTGCTATTGAAATATATGCACATTACATGAAAAATAATAGCACTGGGGGGGTAGCAAGTGCTCTGGGATCCTAGTGTCACCATGTTAACTCTGTCCCCGCTTTGGTGTCCCTGTGCTGAGCACAGACACATGGAAAGGGAATCCTATGCATGAACAATTGCTTGTTCATAGGCATTCATATATGTGGGATAAGTTAGAATCATAGAATTGTGAAATTGGAAGGGATTCAAAGGGTCATTTAGTCCAACGTATATCCCAGTGTAGGAATCCACAGCTAAAACAACCTTGATACAAGGCCCCAAAACACTCTTTATATGTGTTTTGTTTTTTTAAGGAAAGACCATCACTTTCCAGGACAATCTGTTCTACTGTTGAACAGCACAAAGCATCGGGATGTTCTTCCTAATATTTGCTTGAAATTTCATTCCCTGCAATTTGACTCTATTAATCCTGATCCTACCCAGTAGAGCAACAGAACATAAGTCTGATCCTTTTCCATGTGAGAGCTCTTGTGTTTAGTTTTCCAAGCTAATATACCCTACCTTCAGACCAGTTTCCAGGCCATTTACCATCTTTGGTAATTCTCCTCTGGACACATACCAGCTTGGCAATATCTTTCTTTAACAGCAATGCCCAGAAATAGACACACTATCCTAGACAAGGACTGCTCCTTTCACAATTTAACATTTAACAGCCTCAGGTAGTTGGTGGATTCTTGGAACTATTTTCCAAAAAACAACTTTTCCTGTCTCTGAACTATTGTTTGCATAACATACTCCTGAACATGGTTTCCTTGAGGTCCATTTCATGGGTAGTACTTGCAACATATTAGCCCCAAGAAACCAAACTATGAGGAATTATTCCACAAGGATAACTATGGCTATAGTCTTAAGCACATCTAGAAGGCCATTGGTTCCCCCACCCTTGTTCTAGAGACATACAGCATTCAGAGGCTGCGATTTTCAGCAGAGGCAGGGCACGAGATATTTAATGCTTTGTCTGCTTCAAATAGCTCTCCAAACCATTTTTCTCCTACAGGGTCCAAACACATTTGTACTGTAAGACGAATGAGTAAGCTCTGACTAAAACCCAGAGCTGAAGAACCGAAGAACCAAGGAATTGTGCTTTAAACATAGCTAAAGGAACAAACAAGATGGTTCCGCGTAAAGCATTGATGTGACGAAGGTATTTGGCAACCGAGGCGAGGAAAGTCTGAAAACTTGGAAGCTGAAGCGGGGTGCCGTCCAGGTGTGACGAACTATGACCAGGAAGAACCTTATCTCCTGAGTCGCCATGATGAGGAACTGACAGGACAATGGAGGACTTTGAACAGAACGAGTTGCTTTGAACAGAAACATGGACGATCTGAACAACCTGTCTGTCCTCCCACCAGAGAGGAAGTTGA
The DNA here is from genome assembly GCF_019175285.1 of Sceloporus undulatus. NCBI lineage: Eukaryota > Metazoa > Chordata > Lepidosauria > Squamata > Phrynosomatidae > Sceloporus > Sceloporus undulatus. The sequence goes on from NC_056523.1 coordinate 211,121,816, forward strand.
GTAATGGGCTACAATATTGCAAGACTTCAGCAGCCAAAAGCCAGAGAGAAGAAAAAGTATAACGACCCTGGACTTTCATCTCCATTTTGTTGGCATCTACCGCGGCAACAGGTGTCATCCCCAGCCTTCGAGAAACAACTGATCAATGTTCGGCGGAAGGAAAGTGTGTGTGAGTATTGTATGAATGTGTGAGTGAAAGAGCTCTTGATAATCAATTTTGTTTGTTACTTGTGTGATTCAATAAACGTTACATGCATGGTGTTTAAAACCAATTTGTGTCTCAATGTCTTTCTCAGCCTTGCTGTGAATAGGTCCACGGAGGGAGAGGTTTCATTACACGCTCTCAGGATAAACAGGTTGCCCTTACATCTTGGGCATAACAGTACAAGTAAATCTGCACGGATCCTCAAAGGGAGAAAAAACTGTGGGAGATTTAGAACACAGAAGCAGCAAAAATAGCAAAGTACTGCCTCCTCTCCTCCTGTTTCTTTGCTCAAAATTAGTCTGCAAGAGTCCTTCACTAGATGTAATACACAGATTCTATCCTCTGTTTCATTGCCTATGCAAGTGAATTGAGTTTCCTTAAGAGGACAATTAGAAATCAGTCTCTACATGTCTATTCATCAGTAATCCACTGAGTTTAACAGGGCTTATGGCTAGGTAAAAGAGTATGAATTGTCACTCGATTTGCTCTTTGAGCATTTTCCCCTTGCATTTTTATTACTGGGACAGAATGATGCTGTGAGACTTTAGGAATGATGGTAGACAAACAGATTAAACATGAACTCAAACTGTAGTAGGGGGTGGTGAAGGCAAATACTACAGTGTGACAAGCAGAGAGAGACTACATGTTCAGGTGACAGAGGCAATAATTCTTTTGTACACAGTGTTAGCAGGCCTCACCTGAAACATTCTTGATCATTTTGAGCAAAGCAATATAGAGGGAAGGAAAAGAGCAATAAAAGAGAGGGATTACAAGAACAATAATAAACAGGAGGAAAGTTGGGTGGGATTATAGGTAAACCAAGTCAACGAGAACCGAATAGGAAGAAACAAATGGAAGGGAGTTATTCGACTCTTCATGTTTGGTGGAGCAATGAAATGCATGGCCAGAATGTGACAGGCTCCTGGAAACTTCTTTGGTAAGCATCTTCCCGTTCACCACCATTATTCTCCACCTTTCTTCCCAACCCCATCTAAAATGAGTTTCGTGTCTTGAAGTGGTTGGTGGAATGATGGGCTGAGATTTTGGCCATTTTCACACGGGGGAAATCAGGGTTTAAAAAGGCATTTTCCTGCCAAAGTCTGCAATCCACAGTAAAGATTTTCAGATGATGTCGCGATCAGAGAGGACTTATCCTGGGAACAATCAGGAAAGATCCCACACAAAACCATTCATTAGATTTTTCCCCATGAATGGTTTGTTGCTTGAGCATTCTGATCCTTGTCAGGATAAGTCCTCTCTAATCGTATGTTCTGCTGAAAATCTTCACCACGATCAGGTGACTTTGCCAGGAAAAATGCCTTTTACTCCCGACTTTTTTTGTGTATGTGAAAATGCCCTTTGAGTTTGGGAGATCCACTTTCTCAGCCTACTGAGTCATGAACCTCACTGGCTGATCTTGGGCCAGTTGCTCTCTCTACATGACCTACCTTACTTCACAGGACTGCTGGAAGATAAAGTGAGAAAGAGATCGATATATGTTGCCTTGAACTCATTGGAGAGAAGACAGAATAAAGATACAATTGCAAACAGATAAATAGTCCACATGATTGTGTTTGGGTGTGAGTAATGCACTCTGCTTTTTCCTATGCTTGACCTCTGCCGGTTGGAGTGGAACAAGGTACATAGTT
>NC_056523.1:211123694-211126846 GCF_019175285.1 Sceloporus undulatus
AAAACATATAGTTTTTACTTTGCAGTTCATTGGGGGAATCTAGTGAGCTAAGTGATGATCACTAGAAAATCTAGTGAATATTTAATGAATTTGTAGATTTTGTTGTTGGCTGAGTTCAAGTCATTTCTGACTTATGGCAACTCTAAACCGATCACAGGTTTTTCTGGGGCTGAGAGTGTGTGACTCACCCAAGGTCATCCAGTGGGAGGATGAGCGGGGACCTGAATCTTGATCTCCGGAGTTGCAGCTCAACACTCAAACCTCTACACCCCACTGGCTTTCAGTTAATTTATTAGTATTAATTATTTCCAAGATTTGTTCCTCTCGGACCACAGTTTGATAAAATTAACCCTACATTGAGCTACTTGTTTTCCCTGGAGGGAAGCTTCAATTGATATCAATGACTAGTCGCTCCTTGGGTTAAAAAATGGCAGTTATCAAGATTTAGTCAGACCTCAAGGCACTTTCTGTTGAAAGACAATGTATAGTAGTTATATTTCAAGGCCTTTGGACCTTGCATAGATATAATCTGCCAAGAGTTCATATGACTGCCCTCTGGGGGCTTCCCATCCCATTGGCCAGCTGAGTAGTTCCATCTGTGTATTGTGATTGTAAACAAATCTTGATTTGTCTGTGGAGTAATTTTATGGGAGTTGGCATGAAATATTTAAATAATCATCACAAGAAGTATTCTCAAAACATATGGCTTTTTGAAATTTTGCAGTGATAGATTCCAAGAACATCCCAAGGTCTGTTTAGATCTTGGTGACTCTTGCTAGATATTTATCAAAATTTCTTTCTTTTCTTTCTTTCTTTTTAATAAAAGGAGTGTATCTAATGGGCTGAAAATGAATCTCAGCCACACTGCTTGTAAGAATGGACCTCTTTCTCTCTGTGTGAGGGGCTGTTTTCTACCTGGAGTCCCCTTTTGGACTCTACCATTTTAGCAGCTTTTTTTCTGGATGCTTACCAGCTCAGAATTTGGATGGCAATCACATTTTTAAGAGTGTCTTTTGTTTAAAAAAAACATGCAGAAAGAGAACTATCAAAAGAAAGCTATACTACATTTTGGACAGAGCTTTTCACTAATTCTGTGAAAAACATTGATCACACTGCATGTGAGATTACAGCATATACACTGTAGGAACATCAAGTGTCATCTAAGGCCCTGTCTGCGCTGATGGGAAAAACAGGTTCACCTCAAGGCTTCTAGATTCCAGGGGAGGACAAACAGTCCACATATCCTGCACTCACAACAGGCTGATATCAGCAGCACAGTCTGCATACACTGTTGTGTGAATGTACACTTTTGCAATCAACTTGCATTGCTGTGCTGTACTGATGGTATTGTTGTGCTAATGTGTGCTTGTGCAATATTTTGGGATATCTAAAAAAAGGAATGGTGCCGAAGGAACCATGCAAACCTGACAGTGAAAGTGTTGTGGCAGGGAGGGGGGAAATAATGTCTCACCCACATACCAATGTTCACTGCTTATTGGGGGAGGTAAGGAAAAAAGTTTTGTCTGGCTATTAAGGTGGCTTTATGTTGTGGTAGACAGATATCTCAACCTAAAGTAGGCATGTGGAAATCATGCTACCCTCCAGATACTGTTGTACTGTAACTCCCAGCAGCCCCATTCAGTATAAGTAATGGTGAAGTGTACTTTGAGTTGTAGTGCAACAGCATCTAGAGGGTCATATGATTCCCACCCAGCCTAAAAGAATACATAGATTACAATGTATATTGGTGTGCTTCTTTGTACTAGAAATGAATAACCCAAATAAAGTTTGAATATGGTTAAACACTGTTATTGGGTTGTTGTTTTTACACTTACATGGAAGACTGAAGCCCATTCATTTCCTATTGCCACAGGAGTGACACTAGGTGCTGGCAAAGAAGGCAACAGTGCCACTGTTGCAGTGATTGATCTTTCACACACGCAATCCTTAACAAAAGGGTATACACACAATAAAGGATGTGGTGGCTTAGTGGTTATGATGCCAGTTCTGATGACAGAAGATCGGAAGGTTGGCAGTTCAAAGCCTGAGTGCTGCATGATGGGGGTGAGCTCTTGTCACTAGTCTCAGCTTCTGCCAACCTAGCAGTTCGAAAGCATGCAAATGCAAGTAGATAAATAAGTAGTACCTCAGTGGGAAGGTAACAGTGTTTGGCCACATGACTACCAGAACGCTGGCTCTTCAGCTTAGCAAGAGAGATGAGCACTGCTCCCTACAGTCAGTTACAACTAGACATTAATGTCAAGGGACTACCTTTACCTTTACCTATACACACACTAACACAATTGTACAAGCTGAAATAATTTCCTCAAGTATACACATTTGTGTGAAAGTTCTTATTAATAGACCCGTATTTTTATTTGATGAAACATTCAATATTCCACATATTTAATGATGATTTAAATATATCTACTTTATTAATGACTTGGAATGAAGAAGATCACATTCTGTCAGTAACTCCACAGAAAGGGATCTTTAGGGTAAGAAAATGAGATACATTCTCTCTTTATTTTTGCTTTGACTGTATCCAAAATTAGATTCAAGCTGGTAAATGTTAATGGGATGCATCTGTGTATTCATGTTAATGTGGATGTCAAAGTATGTGATTTGTATTGTAGATGGGCTTCCTGTTATTCAGTTTGGTGGTGATGTCATTTCTAAAGGTGCACTGCTGCTATATAATGTCTGGATGCTACATGGAGCAATGCAAAAGAGATCACAGATTCCTATGTTGTGGGTGCTAATATTTGGACTTATGGATTGCTGATGTCCTACCATCCATGGACTGTATGATGACATTGCCGGCCTGAGAGGGAGTTCACCAGGCAGGTCCAGCTCCATCAGGACTAGCCTGGAAGAAGGAAGAACCCTCCCTCCAATCCATCTGCCTTGGTCCAGGCCTCAGAGGAAGAGAAGAACCACTGGACCTCATCCCTTTCCTTCCACCATTCCCTTCTCCTTTTGTTTCGTGTCTTTTAGATTGTAAGCCTGAGGGCAGGGAACTGTCTGATTAAAAATAATAATTGTAAGCCGCCCTGAGAGCCATTAGCGCTGAAGGGCGGGATATAAATACCTAAATAAATAAAAATAAAATAAACCTCACCTTCATTCTCTGTGGTGGGGGAATGCCACAA
>NC_056523.1:211126909-211129334 GCF_019175285.1 Sceloporus undulatus
GCAGAGGAGGCCAAGCTTCTGCTATCCATCAGGGACCATTTCCCTTTGATTTTTATTTTATTATTATTATGTTTGGCAAAAAATGTGCATGTTTTTGGCAATAGAAATATATCTATATCTATATCTATATAGATAGATAGAACGTGAGCAGGAGGAAGGGTCAATTCAGGGCAGGGCAGGGCACTACAGCAAGGGAAGCCTCTGCGATCCAACAGAGACCTTTTTCCTTTGGATTTTATTCTTTTTTAAAATTATTTTTGGCTGTCTATATGCATATTCTTTCTTTTGGAATGACTGCTGCAATGCGAATGAATGTTACAAATTGAATGTAATGTTGCAACTTGGCAAATTGATACAGCTTTTGCTACTGTCTCTGAGGGGTAGCCTATTATTTCCTTTGGAATGACTGCTGCAATGCGAATGAATGTTACCAAATGAATGTAATATTTCTCTTTCCAATTATGTAAATTGGCAAATTGATACAGCTTTTGCTAATGTCTCTAAGGAATTCAGGGGTAGCCTAGGGAAAGCAAAAAAAAAAAAAATGCATCCTTTTCTGGCATTCTGAGGTGATGAATTAATTTTGTTGTTGTTGTTGTTGTTGTTGTTATTATTACTTGTGTATGAGGCATTCTGAGGTGCCAAGGGAGTGGGATATAGGCTACAGAGATGGCACTAGCTTTCATTTTGGGGTTGAAAATGGGGCCAAGGGCAGATCATAACCTACAACCCAAATGCCCACAACACACACACACACACACCAGAGGTTTTTAAATTTGACAAGTGGTGCCTGCCCCAATGAGTGCTGGAAACGTCACCTATGACCATCACAGAACTAACTTTGATTGACAGCCAGGCACCTTCACCTTAAACCCGAATTCTCCAAGAGGGCACTCGTGTTAAAATGCCCCGATTGGTAGTCAGCACTTGCTTCTGGAGAGATTCAGGAGGGGGCCCCCCGAATCTGCCCAGTTCCTTCCAGTGCAATGCTGCCAGTGTGAATGAGGCCATAGAAAGTCCCAGTTCACAAACATCTGGTAAGTGGTTACGGAAAGAGTTACATTACTCCAGCAAGAGTTGGATTAGCCTATAAATTACCCAAGTCAAATACTGTTCCTGAATTCACTGGCCTTTAAATGCCTCTGGCTACTCTTCTCAATTGGTTAATAGCCTAACTTGGAATTTAGGGATGAAAAGAAAAAAAGAAAGAAAGAGTGGGAGGGCTTGACAGAGATCTCATATAGTTTAGAGCATACTGCTTCTTAAATTTGGTTGGAACCTGAGCTTAAATGTAAGGAACACAAAGGTGAGACTTGTTTAAACCGGAGGAACACTCTCCATGTTTCTTGTTCTTCAGCAACAACCAGATTTTCCTTCAGCTGAGCTACCAATGTTAATGGCTGTCTGAAGGGTAAACAGAATGAAACAAAACTTATCCACTGTAGTCAGTGGTCCAGTTAAGGCCTGGAATGAGAATTATGGACTTAGCTGGACAATTCCTTTGGTGTTTCCACAGCAGTACTTTGCACTGGAGCCTGTTTTCTAAATTAGACTTTTAAATGAATAGAAAAGTAGAATGTACAGAAAGCTTTCTTTGACTTTTTCTTGTTTTCCTTTGACTGTGGCTTCAAGACATACAACAGAAACCACTGATCCCCCTCCCACCTAACATTAAAATGTGTCTATAGGGAATAATGTTTGCTCAAACTTAAAAATGGACTGAAACACCTAAGGCAGAAGAGTGGATTGTTAAAGTTGCCGAGTTAGCCCAAATGACCAAATTAATGTGGGTTCTAAAGGATAAGCCAATTTAAGACTTTTTCAAAGATTGGAAACCATTTATGGATTTTTTTTGAGCCATAATAAATCCAATGATGTAATAATCTGTGGTTATGGGTTTTAGTAATCACAGTAGGATTACTTAGTTGGGTCTGTAATGGTAGAATAATATTATTTCTCCCATTTAAAAATCTTTTCATTACAGCCAGGATTGGGAAGGTCAGAGATCTATTGTGTATTAGTGATATGTCTTTTTATTCTTTTGTGGACATGGAAGAGCCCTTAATAGAAGGTAGCCTTGGAGATATACTGTATATACTTGACTATAAATGGATCTAGGCCTCATTCCCACTACCTTTTAATCTGGATCACAAAACGGTTTGAACTGGTTTAAATGACCATGGTTCACACTTGAACTGAATCGCTGAAGAGATTCGGAGACGGGGGCCATGCACTAGACCCATTTAAACCACGTCGTTTTGGCGCTGATTTTTTCCACATCTTTTTGGATAAATCGATTCAACGCAAGTGGATCAGAAACAATTTAAATTTGCCCTTTGGCCGGCTTGAGCGGGCCCATTTTGAATTGATTCATTCATCAATGTGAACCACAAGTGGGTTATTTTATTTTATTTTGCAGCAAGAA
>NC_056523.1:211129434-211137031 GCF_019175285.1 Sceloporus undulatus
AGCTGCAAAACCCCTCGTGTGATAAGGGTCTAGGTCTCTGGAGACTAGAGTTTGATTCCTCACTTGACCATGAAACCCACTGGGTGACTTTGGGCAAGTCACACTCTCTCGGTCTCAGAGAATGGCAATGGCAAACCCCCTCTGAAGAAACTTGCCAAGAAAACCTTATTATAGTTTCGCCGTAGGGTTGCCATAAGTGAAAAATGACCAGGGGACACACAACAACAACAGCCCCCTCTAGAAGTTATGGGAAGGAAGCTTACCACATTTTGATCTACGCTTGCCTATTCTAGGACACCTGTGGCTTTCTCAGTTTAGATAAAAGTCTTCTCCTGGACATAAACAGGCCATACAGTATGTGTCTGAAAACATGCCAGAACCCCTTTCCCCATTGCCATTTTCACAGGCATTTCCACTTTTGAAGTAAAGTTTCCTTCCAGTTGTTTAGGAAATGACACGCATGGTGCACTGCAACTCTGTGACTTTTTAAAAGTTTGTCCATGCTTGAGCAACTCATTAATACCTTTTTTTCCCTTCATTTGAACATTCAGATTTCAACAGGGTGACCAGATGTCCTCACCGCAAAGGAAGACAAGGCACCGCAAAATGTAGGAAATACAAGAAAAATGTAGGACGCTGCAAAAGAAGAGCCAAAAATGCTCATAGAAATGTAAATGCATGCTTCTTAGTCATGCTCAAAATGGAGGGCATTTTGAAATTCCTCCTGGGCAGAAGGTTGAAATGTAGGGCATGTCCTGGAAAACCTGGTCACCCTGGATTTAAAACATTTTAGTTCTCTGCTCAGAGTTAATAATTAATTATTAAATTTACATGCTGTCTTTCTGCCAGAAAGGCATACCTCAGTTAACAAAGCCTCTGATAAGGAAGCTCCTTTTTTTATTTATTACAAAGGAGTTTATCACATGGAAGCAAATTTATATCACATTACAAATAAATGTCAATGTTTATATGTTTTCAACCTGAACAACTGGGCTTCAAGAGAGCCGAAACTGATTTTTGATAAGGCTTATTATGCTTACAGTTTATCTTATTGGCTAATGTGTGTTACTTTCAAGGGGAAAATGTAGTCTTAACACACATTTGAAATAAAAATCAGTCTTAACAAAGTAACAAAGTCAGTCTTAGCAAAATGACAATAAAATTATCAGTCTAAACAAAGTAAAATAATACTGTATTAAAAAAACTTATAGGCCTACCTTAAATTTAAATCACAATTATAACAATAATCACATACAAAAATGATGAGAAATCAAAAATCCCTTTGATTTTGTTGACCAAAGAAAGCTAAACCTATTTCCAAATCTTTGCTTTCAGCATGGCTGGTGAAGGTCCAAATTTCACGCATCCACCTTTATCAGTAATGCCCTCTTCGGTTGTCATCAAACATACTATTTTAATGTTACAGTTTTCACATTATTGAGTACACTGAATATACGCTCCACTGAGCCATTTGAAAAAGGCAGTACCATAAGGAGTCGGATAACTTTTTTTAGTTCCCCAAACAAAGGAGCACCAACAGGATTTTTAAGAGAAAATACTTTCTGCCAGTATTTTTCAGGGGGCAGAGAAGAGTCCAATCCGTGAGTTTCAAATTCTAATAATGCATGCTCTCGCCACTCCTGCTCTGCCTTTAATGTGTTGACATTCTCCTTTAAGCAGCTAAATCTGTTGAACACTTTCCCCAGTGATCTAACTTGAAAGGACTGTGCTATCACTGGATCTACAATCTCTAATACTGAAAAAATTTCATCCTCAAAAATAAATTTCTTCTTTATTTGGCTGACTGCTTCGATGTAGAAATTTTGGCAAGTTTCAAAGAAAAATGTAAATTCTTGTTCTGGAACCTGTGTGTCATCCTTTAGCTTTGATAAAGACTCATGAGCTTGAAGTCCCAAGTAAATATCTTCCTTGTCGATAAAATTATTTGGGTCCTTATGGTCAACGCTGAATATGTCTTTGGTTCTGACAACATGTAGTTTTAAGTAGTTACTAGTCAATGTCTTCAGGAGTCGTTGGATTTCAGGCTTTACTTTGTGTAACAGAGGGCTCTCAGACTGGAACATGGTATTAAAGTCAGTAAATAATCCAAGAATATATGACACAAATTCCAGGTAGATCTCAGTAAACTTATTGTTCATGGTGTTCAACATTTCTTCAGTGGTTTTCGACGGATCATCACAAACTGTTTGTCTTAAATAGGCATTCAGTGCTGTGTACTGTTCCAGTACTTTATCTACACATGCTTTTACAGAAAGCCATGGTGTTGTTGAAGGATTTAATATTTTGCGAACTTCAACCGTGAAAAATTCTTGAAATTCCACTAAATTCTGTTCGCTATGGTAACTTTGGCTAAAGTGAGACCCTAAATTTTGTAGGAGATCTTCCACACTTTTAGGTAGCTTCAAACAAGCTTCTGAAGCTACCAAATGAATAAGGTGACATGAACACTTTGTGAACACAACATCTGGAAGTTCTGTTTTCAAACGTGAGACAAGAGAGTGATGTTCACCAAACATTACGTTTGTCGTGTCTGAGGAAAATCCTACAAGATTTCGTAATGGTACATTGTTATCGTTGAGGATATCTTTTAAACACCTTACCAAGTCATCAACAGTAGACAATTTTAACTCTTTCATATCAAACAATTTTGTTTTGATTTCATTCACTTGATCGTCATAATATATTACAACAAACGCACACTGCCTAGTGGAAGATATATAGGTTGTTTCGTCCATCAGTATACTAAAATAACTACCTGGTGTGCCCAAGAGTATTTTTAACTCCTTATTAAACTCAACACCAAGAGAGTTTCTTATCACAGCAGTGTTTTTTGTGCAGTGTTGGGTAAGGCTTTGAGCTATTTCTGAGTCAGGGAAAATCTTTGGAAGGAGTTCAACCAGAGCATCCATTGTTTGCAAAGGTAAATTCTGTTCGGCTATGAAAACAGCTAGGTCTACCTCTGCCCTTTTGTGTTGTGGGCTAATTGATTTGATAACCATTTCTTCAGGACTGAGGCTTTCTTTCATTTCTCGCAAACGAAGAATATGTCTCTTACACAAATTATGTCTGTCAATATCATTTTTGTGAGCTGTGATGTCTCTATCACACACTCTGCAATAAGCTAGTTCATGCTCTCCAGATTTCCTAGTGGATTTTTGTAGCCATCCTTGGAATTCTGGAACATTGAACCATTTTGATGAAAATTTATTAAAATACTTTTTACCTGTTTTTTGTGCATAAGTTCTCATAGCCTTTGGTTCTCTGGCAGAATCTTTTTCTTCTTCTGCCCTTTTTTGTTGCTGGCCAATTGATTCGGTAACTATTTCTTCAAGGTCGAGGGTTCCGTTAATTTCTCTCCAACGAAGAACATGTCTCTTATTCAAATTATGTCTGTGGATATAATTTTTGAAGCTGTGAGTGGATCACACACTCTGGCAATAAGCTAGTTCATGCCCTCCTGATTTTTAGTGGTTTTTCAGCCATCCCTGACATTCGAATATCGAGCCATTTGATGAAACTTATTAAAATATTTTTACCTTTTTTTGTTCAAATCTCATAGCCTTTGATTCTGGCAGAATCCTTTCCCTTCTACCCCTTTTTGTTGTTGCAATTGATTCGGTAACCATTTTCTTCAAGATTGAGGGCTTCCGTTTAATTTTCTCAACGAAGGACATGTTTCTTATTCAATTATGTCGTGGTATAATTTTTTGTAAGCGTGAAGTGTGTATCACACTCTGCAATAAGCTAGTTTCATGCCCTCCCTGATTTCTTAGTGGATTTTTCCAGCCATCCTTGGATTCGGAATATCGAGCCATTTTATGAAACTATTAAATACTTTTTACCTTTTTTTGTTCACAAGTACTCATAGCCTTGATTCAGTGGCAGAATCCTTTTCCTCTTCTACCCCTTTTTGTTGTGGGCCAATTAATTCGGTAACCATGTCTTCAAGATTGAGGCTTCCGTTAATTTCTTGCAAACGAAGAACATGACTCTTACACAAATTATGTTTGAAGACATCACGTTTGCGAGCTGTGATGTCTGTATCACACACTCTGCAATAAGCTAGTTCATGATCTCCTGATTTCTTAGTGGATTTTTCTAGCCATCCTTGGAATTCTGGAATATCGAGCCATTTTGATGAAAACATATTAAAATACTTTCTACGTTTTTTTTGTTCAGAAGTACTAATTTGGTTCATGTCAACCGTGAAAAAATCTTGAAGTTCCACTAAACTCTTTGTGGCAGAATAAGTTTCCTCTGTAGAGATTTGTGGAGGCCAAACAACACTGCTATCACTTGACTCCTCATTGAGCAATTTTGTTTGCTTTTTTGGAGTAACTCCTGATAGACAAGTTTTCGAAAGGTCTTCCTGTGGGGGGAAAATAATAAATGATCAGGGAGGTACCTACATCATCATAAATGATTTATTTATAGCCCGCCCAATCATTAAGAATCCGGGCGGGTTACAACAGTGAGAAAAATACATAGCGATCACAATAGGATAAAAATAACATAGCAATTCAAAACAACCATAAATAAGAAAAAGACTATATAGCAAACAGCAACAACAATATTAGCAATAAAAACTACATAACAATTAACATAGCAAAGCAATACAACTTAAAAACTAATCCTCAGAATACATGGCAAAACGACAATAATCATGGCAAAATAACAATAGCAGAAAATAACACAGCAAATCGCAATAGCAGTAAATGGCCAAAAATAAATCCATAGCAAAAACATCAAAAATAACAAAAAAAAAATTGCATTGCAACTAGCTTAGCAATTCAATAAAGTACAAATTTATCCCCTTCTCAACCTCCCCCATTCCAATCCTAAAATAAAATAAAATAACAAATAATAAATAAATTATATCTACACACACAAATAAATAAATAAAACAATGTAAAGAGTATAAACATAGACTATAAGATAAATCATGTTGAACGTCTTACAAAATTCTGATGATGATGATATTATTTCAGAATCTCACCTCAGGTTTAGATTTCCTTGACATAAAGCGGTCCATTCTTCCATTTTGGAAATAAAACAAGACAAAACAAAACAGCAAGGTTAGGCTAACTGCTAAGAGAACAGAAGTATACAAAACACAGTCGCAGAGTATAGCCAAACCCGCCACGGCCAACAATTGAAAGTGGATTTACCTGAAATTATTGAGCAAATACCCTGGAATTCCCCGTTAAAACTCCAAAGATTATCTCAAAATCCCATGGAAAGTGAAAGCAAAATTTTGAATACCTGGAAAAGTAGTGGGAAAAAAAGACTAAATTATTCAAAATCCCTTATCTTGCACTTTGTTGTTGATATGAGAGAAGTGCTACAGAGGAAGAGCCTGAGGCACAGACTTCAAACCAAGCCCCGGACCATCTTCCCCTGAGTGCTGCAGATCAGATGGTGTTTTTTAGGTTGATTTGTCTGCAAATTCTGAGACTAATAAAACAGTCAATCAGATGGATTGCAATGGGGGAGAGTCAGTAGAGCGGCGATCAAGGTTGTGCAGGGCAGAGGAAGATATGGTGACAACAACAACAACGTGTAATTTTGTTACAAAGGAAGGTGGGCTCAATATCTGAAAGCGATCCCACCTTCAGTTCATTCTGTTACCCAAAATAGGCTAGGGAGATTACCAACCATGCCACTGAACCTCACTCTGCTCCTTTGTAATGCCAGGTCGGTTAAGAATAAGACTCATCTAATCCAGAATCTCCTCATGGATGAGGAAGCCGACCTGGCCTGTGTTACAGAGACCTGGCTGGGAGATGATAGTGCCATCACTTGGAATCAAGCTCTCCCAGCTGGGTACTCTGTTAGTGAGCAGGTAAAGGGAAGTGGGCGAGGAGGCGGAGTGGCTCTGGTCTCACCTTGACCAGGATACCCATCTGGAAAACAGACCACTTCGAGTGTATGTACCTAAGCCCTAAGACCAGGGATAGTATAGGGATCCTGTTGGTTTACTGTCCACCCCATTGCCTTACAGACTCCCTGTCTGAGCTGACGCAGTTGGTCTCAGAGTTGCTGCTGGAGTCACCCAGACTTCTAATTCTGGATGACTTCAACATCCCACTCGAGACCAGTTTAACAGGTACGGCTTGGGAGTTCATGGATCCCATGACAGGCATGGGCCTGTCCCAATTGTTTTCTGGGCCAACGCACTATGCGGGTCATACCTTCAATGCGGTCTTCAGCAAGGAGCAGGAATATCCGTGGGCGGGGGTAATTAATACCACCGCACTGTCACAGACGGATCAGGGTTGGACCGAGAGCCACTTTTCATCCCACCGGGGGTGGAGGATCCATTAGAATGGTCCACCCTCCAAGACTAATGGAGCCAATAGGATTCCAGAAAGCCTTGGAGGGTTCCTTGGTTGGTGATGCTGGTGATTCTGTCGAAGCCCTGGTCAACACCTGGAACGTCGACCTTACCAGAGCTACTGACACGATTGCTCCAAAGCGTCCTTTCCAACCTGCTTGAAACCGCCAACCACGGTATACGGAAGAACTTGGGAAGATGAAGTGGGTTGGACAACGACTCAAGTGTGCCCTGTGAAAATCTCAACTCTTATCTGACAGGATTCAGTGTAAGAAGTTCCTTTGTTCCCATAAAGAGGCAATAAATGCAGTGCGTAATTCTTTCTCCTCTGCACCTATTGCATTTGCAGAGTCATGTCCAGCAGAGCTGTTTAGGGTGGTAAGGGAACCGACACAGACTCCACCTGTACTGAACCCTTTACTTAACCTGACAACAGTCTGCTGTGACACTTTTAACAACTACTTTGCAGATAAAATCTCTCAGATAAAAGCCAATTTGGATGCTGAGATTACAGCAGAATTGACTGATCAGGTGTCCAATAAACCTGTTTTTGAGATTAAACTGGATCAGTTCAAGTCGGTGACTACTGATGACATGGACAAGACCCTTGGAAAGTGAAGAAGACGACATGCCCCCTTGATCCCTGCCCATTGTGGCTGTCTGTCTGGGGGTGGGAGTGACGCCATGGTGGCATTTCTTAGACGTGTCATCAATGCACCCCTTAGGGAAGCTTGTGTACCATCTGCTTCTGAAAAAACCCTCCCTGGACGCAGATAATTATAGGCCTGTTTCTCATCTGCCATTTCTGAGCAAGGTGATCGAGAGGGCAGTTGCTCTTCAGCTCCAAGCGCTCTTGGATGAAGCCAATTTTCTTGATCCATTTCAAACAGGATTCAGGACCGGGGATGGGGTGGAGACTGCCATGGCTGCTTTAACTGAGGACCGTCTAGCCATCGGCAGAGGGAGCGTGACCCTGTTGGTGTTGCTGGACCTCTCAGCGCCATTTGATACTGTAGACCACGATATCCTTCTGGAACACCTGAGAGAGCTAGGAATTGGAGGCACTGCTTTGCAGTGGTTCCGCTCCTTCCTCTTGGGCAGGTTCCAGAGGGTGATGCTTGGGGACAGTTGCTCTTCAACAACAGAGCTTCATTGTGGTGTCCCTCAAGGTGCCATACTGTCCCTGATGCTATTCAACATCTATATGAAGCCGCTCTGAGAAATCATCCATGGATATGGGGC
>NC_056523.1:211137131-211158494 GCF_019175285.1 Sceloporus undulatus
GTTTCAAACTATAACAAACAAATCCACGGCAAACGAATAAACCAAATATATTGGACTTTGGATCTGGCACCAGATGGAATAAACTTCGCTACATTGGGCCATTGGTGTTTGCTTCCAGGATCCCTTGTGGATACCAAAAGCCATAGATGCTTAAGTCCCATTAAATCCAGTGGTGCAGTAAAATGATGTCCCTTATATAAAATATTAAAATCAAAGTCTGCTTTTTGGATTTTGTTTTTGAATATTTTCAAGCCATGGATGGTTGAATCCTTGGATAAAGAAACCATAGATGCAGAGGACCGATTGTACTTTGGTCTTCCTTTAGGCAGGCAGGCAGGCAGGTTGGCACATTGAGAAATTTGGCCCAGGAAAGAGATTATATGCGGAGGTTGCAATCTGGTGATTTTGATCCACAAATTTCATTTCTTTCTGATTATATTTACAGTGCCTCCTTGCCTGGGGGTGGGTGGGGAGCGTTTACTTAAGTAACTGAATAAAGGCTAAGGCTCTCCAGCTGGGTTATTCATGGGAGAAAAGAGATTGAAAGAGACAGACATAAGTAGATAAAGGTATCCTGTAGACTTGATGGCTCTTAATGAGTGTGGTTAGCAAAAACAGCCTTTCTCTCTTCGTTCTTACTGGGCAACTGGAGCAGGTATCCCTTGGATTTGGTAGATAGTGTCTGGCAGTTGCATTTTCCAGAGACACTTTCTTTGCCACAGGAGGAATCCTAAATGAACTGGTGAATCACGATGGTGCCATTAAGTGCCCTGCAATTCTCATCCTTGTCTTCTGGGACAGCAGAAGTGGACAAAAGGTAAACATCTGGGCCTCTATGTTGGCTCAACCAATATGACAGCCCTAACAGGATTTGACCCTGCCATTACCACTCCCTTTAGATGTATGCCCTGGATTAAGGGCAACATCCTGAAAATATGTACAAAATCTCATCTAGGTTTTTCCCCCCCTATTTAATAAAATGCCTATAGGTTGCCCTTTTTCCTATTTGTATTCCAGGGTGGTATGCATTAATATGGCTTATCTACACTGCCCTTTACCTTTTTATATCTTGATGGTTTAATAGTCCACTGTGCTCTTGATCACATTCTCCCACGAGGAGAATTGTGTATTTTGAACATTCGTGCTTTTAAAACCACTTACTCTCAATTCCTTCCTGTTATCCTCTATTTTACTTGCCTGGAAGAAGACAAGCCCTCCCTTCAGCCACCATCTTGAAGGGGAGAGAGGTAGGCTAGCTCCACCAGGCCTGCCTGGAAGAAGCAGAGTCCTCCCTCTGGTCCATCTGCCTTGGTCCAGGCCTCAGAGGGAGAGAAGAATGCTGGACCTGATTGCCTCCCCCCCTCACCATTCCCTTCTCCTTTTGTGTCGTGTCTTTTAGATTGTAAGCCTGTGGGCAGGGAATTGTCTGGTTAAAAAATAATAAATGTAAGCTGCCCTGAGAGCCATTAGGGCTGAAGGGCGGGATATAAATACCTAAATAAATAAATAAATAAATAAATAAAAAGGGCCAACTCCTCTCAGCTTCCTTGTTCTGACGGTACTCTCCCTTTCTCTTTTCTCAGCTGGTCAATATGGTAAGTGAAAACTGCAGTTTCAACTATCCTTGCTGTATCATCTTTTCTCCTCCAAATTACCTTTGAAAGAGTATCTTTGGACAAGCAGGCAAAAGGGCTGGCAGCACCTGAGACATTTGCTGGAAGAGTCTACCTTATCTGGAATTCCAAAATCCAAAATCCTTCAAAACCCAAAACTTTTTCCATAGGTGGTTAATGACATCTTCGCTATCTGATGGTTCAGTGTACACAAAATTTCTTTCATGCACAAAATTAATAAAAATATCGTATAAAACTACCTTCAGACTATGTGTATAAAGTGTATATGAAAAATAAATGAATTTTGTGTTTGGAATTGGGTCCCATCTCCAAGGGATCTTATTATATATGCAAATACATCTATTCCAAAATCCCCCAAAATAATAATAATCTAGAATTCAGTACTTCTGGTCCCAAGCATTTTGGAGAAAGAACATTGAACCCTTTCTTGAAGACATTCATAGCATACAAAGCACTCTCATGCACAGGGTGGGCTTCATCATTCCTTACACCTGAGTGAGACGGAGTAGGAGCGATACACACTACTTGTCAAGTGTTATTACCAGGCAGGCCATTTAGGAAAGCCACTGGTACAGTCTTCTCATTGCTTTGTCTTACATCACTTGTAATTATAGCTCAGGAGAGTTGATAAATATTACCACTTCACAGGCTTTTCCCACATGGTACATATTAAGAATTCAGTGCACCGTGGGTATGTGTTCCTTATTATTATTATTATTATTATTATTATTATTATTATTATTATTATTATCATTATTATTTTATTACCTTAATCAATATGCATGCCACTTTATGGATTCCTGCCCCAAATAGATTGAAATCTAAAGTTTTACATAGGGAGAAGTTTACAGAGAAAGGAGAAACCAACAGGGGAACAATACCTGTTCCGTTTAGTTGTACATCCTTAGACTACATCAGCGAAAGAAGATAAAGTGGTGTATCAGTTTGTGTCAAAACATTTGCAAATTTATGTACAGTTGCCCCTCTGTTTTTGCAGGGGATCCGTTTCAGACCCCCGTGTGAAAACGGAAATCTGCCAGTATTCAAGCCCTATTGGCTTGAATGACGGCACACCCCATTTTAAGTACCTCCATTTGCCCCTCGCAAGTAAGCAAGGGATGTGGATTTGAAGTCCACAGAAATGGAGGGACGACTATTTTAAAACAAATCTTATTATAGTCCTTGTGGTTTGGCCTGGAGACTCTGACATACCACCATCAGACCAATTGCCATCAACAGGAAAAGAACTTTCAGTATAAAACAAGTAGTCATTATTTTCATTATACACAATGACATGGGCCTATGTACCAGGAAATGCACCAAAAGGCACAAAAACTTTTGTCCAAAACCTGATGACATTATTATAATTGTCATGAGGAATAAAAATGAGAAAATAGTCACAGCAAATGATCTTAATCTACATTGCTTTTCATGGTTCGAATATCGCTAAAAGTAGACCAACCGAAAGCTTGCTAGTTTTCCCCCAATCTGAAAATGACTCAGTCCTATTTATGCTCACCTAGAAACCTCTCATGTAGAATCCAAGTTATCCTTCACTCATTTGGCATGTAAGCATTTCTACATTCTCCCTCCTTTAGTATAGCCTTTTTCTTACACATAACAGAATTTTCCAAGTGCAGTCTCCCTTATCCAGAATGTCAAAATCCTCCAAAATCTAAAAAAAATTAATAGGTGGCTGAGATTATGACATCTTTGCTTTCTAATGCTTCAGTGTACACAAACTTTTTTCATGCATAAAATTAATACAATTATTGTTTACAAAAATTACCTTCAGGCGATGTGTATAAGGTGTATGTGAAACATAAATGGACTCTCTGTTTAGATTTGAGGCCCATCTCCAAAGTATCTCATTAAGCATATAGAAATATTCCAAAATCTGAAAATAACACTTCTGGTCCCAAGCGTTTTGGATAAGAGAGACTCAGCAGGTATATCTTTTTTAATACAGCTGCATTAAACACAGTCTTCTCCTGAGGTAATGTACAAAATGTGCTGAAAATCCTACACATTTATGTGAGAACAAGCTGCACTGAAAATAGTGAAGTCCAGAGAAACTGCACTTCTTCACTCAATTTTCTGTTTCAAAACAATCTTCCTACTCTTTGCATCATATTAGGAATGCATGTCATCCATGTTCACCAATTCCTTTTTCTTACAGATGAAGCTGGACGGAAAGACTGGCTGATTGAAACAGCCTGAATACTCAAGTCCACATTTAGAAAGGACAAGAACATGGAAAAGACGATGTAGTGTAGAAAACCAGTGTTCTACAATGTGGTAAAACCAGTGATTAAGTAGCAGAAATGCTTCCCAATTAAAAATAAACAATACTGGTCCGCAAACAGGTTTGTAAACAAATATTCAAGACAGCACCAGACATAGTTTCTATGATCTGGAAAATATGGTGGTTTTGTGTGGCGAAGGGGATAAGTTTGCAACAAATGTTTGGACATGGTATGTTATTTGGTGCTAAATAAATAAAAAAGGTCTCTGAACACATACTTTACATTCATAGTGTTTAACACAGATCTAGTAAGATGCCTTCTCAGCAAAGGCTGTGACTCTCTGCCTCAGTAAATAACCACAGGCTTAAGGCTTTAATGCTACCTTGGAAGTTGAAGACCAAGGAAGACGGATCTTTCAGAAAATATGTATAATCTCTTTCAGAGGCAAGCCCAGAAGGCCTCAGTAAGCATCCCAGGAGGGAACAGAAAGGGATATTTTCAAATGGAGGAAAGATAGGATTTGAGGCCATCACCTTCTCACAGGCTTTGATGATACAGAGGCTATTCAGTTATGTTTTCTCTTCCTTAAAGTTAGATGTCCTTTGTGTTCTAGATTTTAATAAATGAGCACTTTCTTTTCAATGTGGGAAACAACACTATGAGCTTTATCACACTAGTGAGATCCCACGGGCAAATGGGAGTTAAATGCAATTTAAATTAAATATGAATTTAAACAAAACTTGCAAATTCGGGGAGGTTTGTTACACCAAATTGCTTCCAAAACAAAATAACGCGAGGTTAAACGCAGATAAAGTGGAGAAAACCAGCAGCTTTTTACTTTCAGGTTGTTCCGAAAGTAAAAAGCTGCCGGTTTTCTCCACTTTAACTGTGGTTTAACTTTGCGTTACTTCACGTTAACTGTGACATCGTGTGATAAACTTTGGGCATTTCCAGGTTTTCTTCATGTTAAATCGTGTTTAACTCTGCCCACAGGATCTTGCTAGTATGATAAACTCCTATGCAAAGGTGTTTCCCATATTCAAATGGAACAAACTGGGATGTGTGTGAAGTCGAAGGCTTTCATGGCCAGCATCTCTAGTTTTTTGTGGGTTTTTCGGGATATGTGGCCATGGTCTAGAACATTGTCACATAGCACAAAAAACTATGGGATGTGTGTGTTTTTTCATTCAGACTTTTTTTTAGTGCAATTATGTGAATCATCTCACTCACACATTCCAGGTTTGTTATTCACACTGTGGAAGCACATTGTACATATTCTGCAAATATGGTTGCTCACACATGCAGTATCTGAATAAAGATGTGGTGACAGTGTGAATGCATTCAGATATGTTCAAGTCATGCAGCATTTTATCACAGTCCTATTCGGGTCTATTTGTATTGGTTATTCACTTCCAACAACGCAGATCTTTTTAAAAAAAAACTTGGGAAAACTTGATATTGACTATCCTGGATTAAGTGGGGTTTTGGCAGCGCCCCCCCCCCCCAATTTAATCGGGTGCATCGGATGCATGTGAACAATGGAGATTTAATTGGATTCATCCTGGATTATTTTCACAGTGTAAATAACCTAGGTTTCATGCTCTCAAAAGGAGACAGGCCCCCATACAGACAGGCCAAAATGAAGCTGCTTCGGGTCACTTGGAGGTATGCTGTTTAAATGATGCATGCATCCTAAGAGTCCAGAAGCCACACCAATGCCACCCTCCAGTCCTATGGACGGAGACAGCTTTGGTGCAGCTTCTGGACTCTTAGGACGCATGCATCTTTAACAGCATACCTCCAAAGTGACCCGAAGCAGCTTCATTTTGGCCTGTCTGTACGGGCCCTTAAATAGGCCTTACTGGAAGGCATGCACACTTTTGTCTGATTAGCCATATCTCTTAATTAGATTTCTTTTTTAACACAAATCCAACCACCTTTGCTTCTCTTCTTGGCATTAATTAGGAATTGGTTTTTGATATAAAGGCTCTTGAAGTGCCATATTGCTTGCCTCAGATAGAGTCTACCCCAGACAGGAAAATGTAAGAGGCTTCTAAAAAAGCATTGTGCCTTCAGAATACAGTTAATGCCAAGTGAAAATAAATAGTCATTGAACTCATTTGGTTTTGTCTACTGAAGTTTTGGCAAAGAATGGGCACATTGATAGTTATCATCTTCACTAACTATACACAAATGACTTTCATACGTGAATGAACCCTGAAAATAACATCCAATTGCTCTTGCCTCTATCCCCCCACCCTTGCTTCTAAACATCTACATGAAAAGTATTAGGGGAGAGCTAGGATGTCTTCAGTATATTGATTATTGCTATTATTTCTGGGAGCAATGCAAGGAGGCCATTTTTACCTTCTATTCAAGATTTCCAAGATGTTTTGGAGGTTTGTTTCTCTCTCTCTTTTCTCTCTCTCTCCTCTGCATGCACACACACACACTAGGGTGTGCAAATACAACTTTTCTGGGGTCCTATCAGATTGTTGTTGTGGTCTTCAAGTCATTTCCAACTTATGGCAACCCTAAAGCAAACCCACCATGGGTTTTCTTGGCAAGTTTCTTCAGAGGGGCTTTGTATTGCCATTCTCTGAAGTTGAGCCAGTATGACTTGCCAAAGGTCACCAGTGGGTTCTTATGCTCAAACAGGGAATCTAATCCTGGTCTCCAAGTCCAAAGTTCAAAACATTACCCGATGTTGGCTTGCATGTGTATAAATGTCCTTCTCCTCTTGACTAACATAGCTTTCCCTCCCCCCAAAATTATTCTTTCCCATATAGTGGTGTGCAAAGCTATAGGAGGAGCCTTGGCCAATTACATTTGTTCATTGGTTGTCTACTACTTTGTCCTGTGATACCTATCTACAAACAATTCTTTTTTTAAAAGATATCCTATCAAAACAGAAAATACATTTAAAATGCTTTTAAAACAATAAACATTAGAAACACCCCAATAATCAATACAAGATATTTGGGGGGGGGGGGTCAATTGAAGTACCACAAGCAGGAATGCTAGACAAATGCTTTGTCAAATATATCTTCAAAAGTCTTTTAAACTAAACACCGTCTTTCCCTTCCTAACATCCCAGGAAAGAGAGTTCCAAGGCTCGATACCACGACTGGGAAGGCCAGCTTTCCTGCTTTTGCCAATGGCATTTTTATTTTATTTTATTTGCCTTGGTAACCAATAACATTTCCACTGAAGATTTCAGTGGTTACTGTACACTCACTCTACTTCCTCTCTGCAGACAAGTGAAGACTTTTCTGTTTAAACAGGCATTTGAGATTCACTATAAAGGCTGCCCATGAAAGTAATTTTGTATCTTGCTAACTGCTGTGCCTGTGCGTAAGTGCGTGTGCTTATGATATTGCTTAAATTTGATTTCATTTTTTGATCATTTAATCACTTTTCTTGTGGATTTTAACAACTTTTTAAAAATTGTGGTAAGCCGCTTTGAGTCCCTAATATAATAATAATAATAATAATAATATAATGGTAAAATTAGCCTTGACAGACATTTCTTTCAGCACAGTTGTTATACGGCATAGCTCGTGTTCCACTGAGTACCCAAGTTGCTACCCAAGTTCTGCATTAACTGTAGCATCTCAACCAGGCACAAAGTAGCCCCACAACTTCAGTTGTCTAATTGTGAGGTTACCAATTGGGCAAGGTTATTCCTATCCGAAAACAGACATAAGCAAAGCATTCCTCAGGTCACCTGGCCATCAGTGACAGAAATGGACCCGATGCATCCTCAAATCTGTTTCTTCCGAGGCAGGCTAACCCTGTGCAGAATAGGGGGAACTGCTCCCTACAAACTTCTCACCATGATGGCTTCAGTGTTTATCCTCCATCTGGTCATACTAATATATATATCCAGCATCATGTCTCCTTTTCAGATATCACAGAGAGCTAGAGCTGGGCTTCATCTGTCCACCTGGCCCCAGATCTCCTACCAACAACTTCACACAATATGAAACAGATCCTATTTACGTTTAGATTCACAACTCAAAAGTGCTCTTGTGTAGCTTCAAGTCATTTCCACTTATGATAACCTAAGATAACTGTGAATTTGACTGTTCTGGCAAATTTGTTCGAGGTGGTTTGCCTTGCCTTCTTCTGAATCTGGAGAGTATAATTTGCCTAAGATTTGCCAGTGGGATGAATGGGGATTCAAAGCCAGGTCTCCAGTTTCCTAGTCCAACACCCAAACCATTGCACCATCCTGGATCTCATATTACAATTTCAATAGTTATATTTGTGGCCACTTTGATCATGACCATGAAATCCTGAAAGAATTCATTAGGACATCCTTCAACCAACATGCCCAGATCAGGCCACGTGTCTAGACTTCTGAAAAATCTTGAAATGAAAGAGGGACGTTTATTTTATTACCTTCATGTATTAAATCCAAACCTGCTTGGTAGCAGAATTACTTCATACAACTGAAATTGAACCTTTAGCAAAAGGGTGGAGAGAAGCAATATGGGTTAGATACCTTGCATTTGAAATTTCCTAACCACAGCTGTGCTTATAGCAAATTAGAATAGCAGATGCTAATAATTTCCAAACAGCTCATATTATTGTAGCCACCCTGGGCCATACCAGATTCACAATTTGGCCATATGTCTTTATGTGGGGAGGGGAAGGGGGCTTCAGATAAAAGAAAAAGAAAGAAATGGGAAGAAAAGGAAATCTAAAAGAGCATACCTTTTCGTAAGCGTGTGATAAGAGAAACAACGCAGAGGATGGGATGAACTGCTTTGTATGTGGCAGATGGGGAGACACTTGCTGATACTGGTCACAGGGAATGGAGGAACAATTTTTGGTTTTCCCCTTATAATAAATCAGATCATTCGTAAGGATTTTGGGTATGCCACACAGACATCTAGGTCACACTGAGTTAGCTGACCAAAAATGGAAATGTCGGGAAAAACAGCCCTCTGATGACAGATGCAGAGAGAGAAATTCCAGTTGTGTTATCATTGTTAATTAGCAATTGTTCAGGCAGCTCCCATAGTGTTCATGGGTCATGAGGAAGGGGGTGGCAACACATCAAACACAAACGAATGATTCCAAGAGATGCAGGAAGCCATTTTTATAGAACAAACACAGTCGCCATAAAAACATGTTGGGACATACTTTTTGCTCCATAAAGCTGTTTCCTTCACCAATGGAACTGTTTGGCTTGCAGGACACATGGACATCTTGTTTTATAATTACAACAATGTTGTGAAACAGATTAAAATGAATGTAATGACTATCTAGCAAGCTTCATGGCCCTCAGCATCTCAAACTATTTTCCTGGACGATGCCCCATATATTGTATTATCCCCCGTCTTCTTTCTTTTGCATAGGAAATATATAATTTCCAGCAATGAGTATTTTCTTTGTGCTAGCATGCATTTTCAAAAATAAGCCAAAACTGGACCCTCACCAGATGGAGAATAAGGCAACTACTACCTCATATGCATTTTCCCAGAAAGAGCTAGATTGACTGTGGCTTGCTTACATACGGAACTGCTGATGTAAAAACAAGAGCGAATAAATACTGACAAAGATCTAGAATGTTTTTGAGAAAGTGTGTGGACACATTTTTTTATCAGCCCAGCCCCATAGCCAATGGTCACAGACTCGGAAGTTATAATCCAGTTTTTAGTTCCTAAAGTGTAGTCCCAACTGGCAGACCCATTACATCAATGGGATTTTCATCAGTCAACACTTATTTGAGTTCCCCAAAACACATGGCTGGAACTAACAGTTGGATTAGGTCCAGATTGCCTATACCTGCCTACAACTATCAAATCAAGATTACAAAATTCAGAAGAACAGCAGGTCATCAGAGCAGAGTTCTTATGTGGGGAGTTACATAGTGTTGAATATCATTACACACAAGTGGAGTGAAGCCACGGGAAATTGTCATGCTTCTGTGTACAGCAAACTGCTGTGCCCAGCTTGGGCTGCTAAAACTTCCTTAAGGCATAAGGGATCTTAGCTGTCAAAATCATTATGACCTACTTTGCCTAGTCATAACAGACATAATTCCACTCTCCATGTGCCATGCGACAGCCATATGGCCATGGGAAGGAAACATCCCTTTCTCTCATAATCATAAATTTCCCCATATAACCATACACACACAATATGATGTACGTTGTTGTGCACGTAACACAAACTATGCTCAAGATTTAATGCCCTCTGTGGTCTCTGCCAAGATAGTCTTCCTCTTCAGTTGTATCTTGATGCTTAGATGGGTGAACACCCAATGCTGAGGGGAGAGAGGACAGGGAGCCACCTCATCTTTCGATATAATTGGTGTAAATCATCCTGACACCCCTTGGAGTCATGTACATTTCAAAGTTTTATCTCATGAAGCTTTCACTCCTTTGAAGCTTTCATGATGTGGTGCTTTCTGATGCCAGTAAATCAGTCCAAAACAATTAATGAATTAAACAACGGTTGAGAAGCTGCTTTCTAGCCCAATGCTGACTGGATGATGGGACGTAAGGTGAACTTTACTGAAGGTAGGTTTTTATACTAAAAGATATCTTTTAATTAAATCATTGCTGAGTAATGCAAATTAAACACGGAGAAAAGATCGACATGAATGATATAAACAGAGCAAATTTATATAATTATCTTACTTTTCACAATTTATTCATGATTTTCTACTACTTTAGATAAACTACTGGAGAAGCAGATAGGAACTGAGATCTTCTCCAAAAAAACACTGGAAATCTTGTTCTGATCACACCTCTGGCTTAAGGGATATCGGCAGCATTTTCGAGCACACTACAGCGGTCATATCACCTGTAAAAGGGCTTTAAAAAAAATCTAAGGCCAAAGTCTAGTGATCATCATCCAGCAGAAC
Organism: Sceloporus undulatus; assembly: GCF_019175285.1. Lineage (NCBI taxonomy): Eukaryota > Metazoa > Chordata > Lepidosauria > Squamata > Phrynosomatidae > Sceloporus > Sceloporus undulatus. The sequence continues at coordinate 211,147,892 of NC_056523.1, forward strand.
CACAGCATGCATATTCCTCTCTGTATATTGCTCCTTTCCTTCGAAAGATACATGAATAAGAACTGAGCATATTCACAGATTGAGTCATGATCTTAAATCCTAAACTCCAATAGGGTTAAGACAAGGTGTTAGGAGCAAACCCATCAATATCAGTTGTCAGTGGCAATCGTGTATGCTTAAATTGCAAAAACCACCATCTGCCACTTTGCAGTTGGAACCACTAGACACAAAGCAAGAAAAGTCAGGGAAAAAACCAAAGTAGATGCCAGATTTGACAAATCAACTGGCTGAGTGTATCCGCTCAGCAGGCACTAAAAAAAACAAAGCGCATTAGTCAAACATGCACACCCAAACCCCAGGCAGCACATATTCTGAGCTGCCCACAAGGGACTCTGAAAGCATTGCAAAGGAAGAGTGTCTTGTTTAAAGCTGTTGGAAACGTCCATTTTCACGCACCGAGACACCAAGATTGGCAAATTTCAACAAGAGAAGAGGGGAGGAAGTGGGAATTATATTGATATTCTTATATTTTATTCTATCCCTCCTTTTTCCTAGACTGGGACTCAAAGCAATTTGTAACAATTAAAAAAAGATGACATAAAATCCACATGAAACAAAAGTGAAGACGCTATTAAACAATCAGAAAAAAATTAAAACCAGTTAAAACATATCATTAAAACGCACACATACACATCAGCATAAGTTAGCAATACCAGTTAGCAGTGTATAAATAGCCCTCATATAATCACTCATCAAATGCCTTCAAAATAGAAAATCTTGCTGTCTATGAAAAGAGAGTAGGGAGGATACCAGTCTAATTCTCTCGGAAGGGAGTTCCAGAGTCTGGGAGCAATCACTGAGAAAGCCCTCGCCCATGTTCCCACCAGATGTACCTGTAAGGGAGGTGGGACAGAGAGAAGGTCCTCTCCAGCAGATGTTAGAGATAATAATATATTTATTATACCCCGCTCTTCAGCCAAGGCTATCAGAGCGGCTTACAATTTGTTAATTAGACTTAATGGTGGGCTGGTGTAATGAAGAATTGTTGGGTGTGTGTGTGCTTTCATGTTGCTTCCAACTTACAGCGACCCTAAGGCGAACCTATAATGGGGTTTTCTCAGTAGCTGAAGCTAAAGAGAGTGAGTTGCCCTTCCCCGGAATCAAATCCTTGTCTCCAGAGTCATAGTCCAATGCTCAAACCACAACACCGTTCAAATAACCTGGACCTGGATCGTGACATGAACAAGGATCATGGCTTCACCTTACTCAAGCCACCTCAAACAAAAACTTGTTTGGATTGTTTGAATACAAAGCCTAGGTCCTACCTGTTTTTACTTCCAAGTTACACTAACAAGTGGAGCTGTAATACCGTACCTCTCACTTTGAGCAATCCCCATACAGTTCAATGGAGTTTACACAGGAGAACTCCTGGAAGACCGTGTCCATAGCAAGAACACTGAACAGAAAATGTCTTGAAGAGTGGTGACCTTGGTGAATAAGGCTTTAATCAACTTAGCCTGTTGACTAGTCTCTTCTGCTGACCTACCATCCAACATAAACCAACACTCTATGAAGTGGAAAAACACCACACACCTTGTTAATTCCTCCTCTCTCTGTTTTTAAACAGAATTGGTAAGAGCTGTGCAATGTTCACCATGGCAGGTTATGACTGAATTGACCATACAGGAAAAACTCTCACCTCAAGAGGCAAACAGTGAGGTATACCGTAATGCACATGCAGTACTGCATTATGGATGGATCCTCTTAGGATTATTTCAAGTCAGGCTTACGTTACAGCAAATCAAACTGCACGCGGATCCAGGAAAAAGAACCCGAGGAATAAAAATGGCCTATCTAGCACAGGTCAAATTACTCAGACAGAAAGTATGCCCAGCTTCGCCAAGGCAATAAGAACCAGGTTTTAGTCACATGGTTGCAAGGAGCAAGGGGAGGAAAGAGGAATGGGTGAGCCTGTAAATGGAGTTACAATAAAGCTCGTGTGTTTATTATCAAGGGCATCTCTTCCAAATCCGTTCTTAACTGATCTTACTGCCAGTCAGACGAGAACTATTTTCTTTCAAGGAACACTGTGGATAGTCTCTTATTGCAGAGCCTAGTCTGCAAAACACTTGGGACACTCAGGTTAGCTATCCTAGGCCTGCATGGGACATGAGCTTTTTTGTACCTTGTGAATCATTCTTGATTTAATAGACATATTTAGTATACCCTTCCAGTGGAACATGTACTGTTGCATCTAGTTAAAAGAAAAGCAACAATGAAGTTGGGCTTAGTTTTAATACACTAACCTTATTCATAAAATAGTTTTCTCAAATTTTTATATTTCATTTTGCTTGCACGTGTACATGTTACAAGTAGAATTGCACATCAGAACACTGGAGACTCCCAAAGTACTCGCAGAAACACAGTCTTAAGAAATCCACTGAGTTCAAGGGGTTGCTTAAACGTACCTAAGAGCATACATATCCAGGAAGATATATCAGTCCCACTGAGTGCAATCGGCCTTCAATATCCAGAGGGATCTGTTCCAGACTGCCCCACCCTCCACAGATACAAAAAAAAACCCCACGATCTCAAGTCCATTTTCCCTAACTGTGGTGCAATATGTGCATGGCGCATGCACATGTCACCATTTGGGTTGTCAGGGCTTGCCTCCACGGCATGCTCAAATCGTATCTAGGTGACAAGCCTGAGGATGGTGAGGTCCCATTGTAGAATGGACCTACCCCCAAGTAACCACCCTTAAGAATGAGGTCTTATCAACATATGAGATTTTCCCACACTTCCAATTTCGTCAGCAGAATTGTCACAGTGTTATTCACCCAAGATGGTACATTATGAAATTAGAATGAAACTTCTTCCTTCCCAGATCCGTTTTGCCAAATCCATACAATAGACCTGACCAACACAAAAACTTCTGGACTGACTCATCAGGTTTCTCCTGTTTCACTGTCAGCTTCCACCCATCTGGAAAAAAGAATTTCAAATTTCAGTATATTACACAGCATCTATCCTGCCCTATATGGAACATCCAGGGCAGAGACAAAGCGTATGGGGGTCCCCCACCCTTGTTCTTTTGGTCCTCCAAGGGCACCATACACCCAAGTGTAAAAATTTGGAGTCACAAATGCCCTCATGTTATTCCTGGAGACAACATTTATTCTTTGCCCTATCAAAACCTCAGCCTCCTCAAACAAGATGAAATTGTTTTAAAAACTCTTGTATTACGGAAGTACACATCTTGGTCATATTATTTTGACCAATTTTTTCAGCTCAACATCATTGATATGGCAAGTCAGCCACAACTGCCCATCCCTGATTTAGGGACTGCCAAGTTGCTCAAACATGGAGGCTGCAATGAGTTAATGCTACCTTACTCCTCCACCTCCTCCTGGATTCATGTGTTAGAACTCAGTTTCCCATTTCTCTAACGTGTTGCAACCATCTTACAATGTCCCTTTACAGTGTTCTACAAATAAATTAATGGGTAAGCAACTGAATGGCCCAGGGATGGGTGTGCCCCATAGACTGTTGTTGCTACCAAAATCAGGCCTTCTGTATCCATGGATCTCTCCCATGGTCAACCATTCGTGCTTGAAAATATTCATAATAAATAATCATTCCAAAAAGCACAACTTGATTTTACATTTTATAAAGGATACAATTTTACTCCACACATTGTATACAATGGAACTTGAGCCTCTACTGAATTTTGTATCCACAGGTGGTCCTGGAATCACATCTGAGTGGACATCAAAGGTTCACTGGTAAAATAGAAAAGATCAGGGCTTGGAAAAGTTACTTCTTCATACTATCACTCCCAGCATGGCTGAAGGGGGCTGTATTCAAAATATTTGTTTTAAGCATGGGGGCCTTTCATACTTAACAATACAGCACAATTTCCACTTACAACCATGGGATCCCAAAAATACAGTTTAGGGTGGTACTAGAATCTCAGCCAGAGAGCTCTGCTGCCTCACCAACTACCAACCATGGATTCCACAGAATTAATAATGCCAATTAAAAGGGGACATAGCACGCAATTGTGCAGTGCGAAGGGCCCTGGTACAGTAAGCGTTGGGGCTTGGGCACAGGGCAACAAAAGATAAGAGAAAGAAATGGAAGAAGCAAGTAACACCTGGCTGAAGAAAACGAAAACAGAATAGTAGTGTAAGAGTGAGGAAGAAAGTTTATTATTACTGATATTTAATGTTTATTTCTTATTGTGGGCAACCCTGACTACTTTGCTGCCTTTACAGTGACCTTTAAAACACTGTAAATATATGAATTAATTACCGGGATAAAAATGTGTGAAACCAGGCACAGGCTTTATATCCAGGAATTGCTTTGCTTAACCCACCACCTCGCTCCTTGAATCTTACAGTAACTTTTTAATTTCCCCCTTACCAATGTAAAAAAATCTATGATATAGGCATGAAAACCAGGAGACATGACTATCAGTGTGTTAGGCATGTCTGCAAGTCTTCGTGATGTGCAGCATTAGTAAGCAAGTGTCTAGAAAAATAACTGTAATTGGCTCATATCCACCATTCAGTCACATCCAATTTCCAACCAGGATCCAATTTTGGGGAAGGTGGGATTGGGGAGAGAGAAAAGCCTTGTTTCTTGCAAGCTGTCCCACAAACTTCACTCTAACAGTAAATAAGAATTCCCAACATTTTCAGGGTGGCAACGGAAATTTCCACCTACGCACCACCAGATCTGGAAGCTCTCCAAGATTTTGATACTAGAACAGAGAAAAGGACTCATATGCTGAAGCGACCCGCAAATCTAAGACTATAAAAGCATGGGGGCCAGAGCAAAGGTATTCACTGTCTGTGGTGGGATGAGGGTATTAACTGAGCAAGTCGGACAAGGATTGAACAATAAACCAAGTGATTTATATCGAGGCATCTCCAGAAAAATTTTTGTGGGAATTTCTTTTGAACATGGAACAATATGCTTTCACCTTAACTTGGCTGTACAGACTTGCCACAATAAACTGCTTTGTGTTCTCTTTGGAGGATGCGTTTAAATGATGCATGCATCCTAAGATCGGACGCTGCACCAAAAGATGCACTCTGGTGCTTCAGGAAAGGGAGTGTGGGCTTTGGCGCGGCACCTCCGGCCACTCTTACATGCATCATTGAAACACCATACCTCCACTGTGACTCGAAGCAGCTTTATTTTGGCTGTCTGTAACAGGCCATAGTATATGTCAGGACAAGGAAGTAACTAGTTACAAATGACTAGTTATTTGCAGTTAGTTCTTTTTCTCAGTAGCAAAGGTAAAACTACATTACATGACAGTATTATTTCAGCTTATCACATGGTTAAGGAGTAGCATTTCATTGGGTGCTGCATCATATGCCTCTGTCTTGTTTTCTGTTGTGATACTGAGGTGATGACCTCTACATCTTTCATGCTACAATTATAACACTTTGCCCTCACAGGAAAGTAATGACAATCCTCTTCTGAATGAGTCTGGCCAAGGAAACCTATGATAAGGCTGCCATAAATCAGAGGTGATGAAGGTACATAACAACGAATATGCTCTGTTGAAACGGGGACAGAATGCATGACGTCTTCTTCTCTTTAGGAAAAGCCAGAAAAGAGTAGGTTGGAACTAGCCCTGACTATGTTTGTCCTGAACTGGATTCTTTTTCCAGAACTTAAACTACGACTGTTTTCAATTTCATTATCAGTTTTACAAAATTTATCATTAAATTTAAATTCCAACATGGGAATGGGAAAGCATGCAAATTCTTTTGCTTGGGGGCAAAACTAGGTTAGTGGATAGAATGTTTCAAAGACAGAGAAGGATTCCCCCGAAAATTAAATTTAAAAAAATCTATATATTTATTTTAAGGATTGTTATGAAGTAGGTTATTTGAATGAGACAGTAGTTATGCACAATATTATTAATGTAAAGTGTATGTGTGGAAAAAAAGAGTAGATCCCCCCTTAAGAAAAACCCAAGTGATCACTTCTTGGTGATCAAAAGATTACACTTCCACCACTGTTCATTTTCTCCTAGTTGTCAGCTTGTTCTGATTAATGCTGGAGCTTGTTAGTAAGAATAATCAGTCATAATCAAAGTAGTCCCCTCCCCCCCATTTTTTTTTGCATGTTTATAAATTCCATTATAATATCTTTCTGTTCCTTCCCTGTTTGAATGATAATTATAATGAACATTTTTGACACCCACCCCCAAGTTGGAAATGCCAGAGATGTAAACATGATGCAAGACAGTAGCATTAAGGAAGCTACAGAGGGAGAAGAAATCCACCATGCTTAGCTGTTGATGCATAACTTCTGTTCTTCTTTATAAGCATTTGGTGGGTCCCATTCAATTGTTGTGCATGAAGGGAATGTCTGCCCAAATGGAGCAAACCATGTACATATAGAGTGGAACTTTATTTATTTGTTTGTTTTTGCTTTCTTCTAGAAATTTCAGAGTGGTGTACATTGATCCGAACAAGCAAAAAAAAGTCAATAAACACTCATATCAAGCAGAGGCTGTCATTCATTAGACATGAAATGCTTATTTGAAACAAAAGTCCTGCAGTAGAGTTCAAAGCAGAGAAGTTTAGCTGCTTGCCTAGTCCCTCTGTCAGAAGAACACTGTGCATAGGGTTGCCATAATTGTCCACTAAAACCCGGGACAAAATGTAGGACAAAATCTAGACCAAATTGTAGGACAACTGGAGGACAAAACTCAGCCCAAAATATAGGACATTTAAGAAAAATGGAGGACCTTTGGGCTGAATTTTGTCCTGCAGTTGTCCTACAGTTTGGTCTAGATTTTGTCCTACATTTTGTCCCGGGTTTTAGTGGACAATTATGGCAACCCTAACTGTGCACAAAGTGAGCCACTTCACTAAAAGGACTTTGTTTGGACTCCAAACAGATTTCAGATCCATCTAAACGATTAAAAGAGTGCCTAGTTGTCAGGCAGGATAGCAGGGAAGAAAAGGTGTCGTCAGTCATCCTGGTCCTTAGTTGATTTGCGCTTGGGCTTGGTATGTTGTTCTTATGTTCCTTCAAGTCGTTTCTGACTTCTGTTGCGCCTAAGGTGGGGTTTTCTTGGCAGGATTTGTTTAGAAGAGGTTTGCCATTGCCTGAGGCTGAGAGTGTGACTTGCTAAAGGTCACCCAGTGGGTTTCATGGCCCAGCTAGAATTCAAACCCTGGTCTCCAGAGTTGTAGTCCACTATGTCATGTTGGCTAACTTGGGGCTTGGTATACCAGCTTTGAAATCATTAATCTCATCAGTGAGTCCAGAGAGCCTTCAACAAAGATGCTCATATGGAGTAACATCTTAGAGCAGCCAGGCACTCACGTTCTGTGCTACAGTTTCTGAGTCAACTTCAAGGGAAGCCCCACACAGCATGCATTGCAATCATCTGGTTTGGGGAGTACAGAAGCACCTGTCCCATTGAAGCAGACTACTTCTGTCCAGGAGCAGCCTTCACTGGGATGCCAAATGAAGCTGTGAAAAAGTACTCTGGGGTGTGAAACCACTTGGGTCTCTCAGACCAAAGATTAATCTAGGAATATTCCTAACCTATGCATCTACTTGTTCAGGGGGAGTGCCACTCTCTCTAGAGCAAGGTGCCTAGAGGCCTCACACCTTGGTTTAAAGAGAAATCATCCTTTCTGGTGCATGAGTCTCAATAGTTTAATTTTCTTGTCCATATTTGAGGGGTGTCAAGGGGCTGTGAGGCATATAAAAATGGGTGGGAAGCTACAGATTTCCTACCGCTACCTCAAACCATGCACAATGTTTACACTTTATTTAGCAGCCAGCACCATGTGCTAAACTCAAGAAACGGGAAGAAGAGACAAGGTGGATGGCTCCAGTGTCAGTGGAGCAGTGACTCCATTCTTTGCTTAAAGAGATTACTACACATGGCTTTTAAACAGCAATTGCAGCTGGGGAAAAGCACCTTTGACCAGGGACGTAGCCAAAGGGGGGGGGGGAAATCTTGGGGTACGGACCCCCCCCTTCCATTAGAAAAATGAATGGTGTGTGCTGCTGCACCGCCACACTCAAGCCCCATTATAAATGGTGGCACTTAGTCTGGACCCCCCCCCTTCCTAAAATCCTAGCTACGTCCTTGCTTTGACAATACTTCCGACAGACCTTTCCTGAATAACCCACCTGGTCTCCCAGGGATATGATTATACAGAACACCCCAAATTTTCCATCTCCTTACTGCACACTGTTGTGATTGATTAATGGTATTTTATTATGGTATTGTTTTGAGAGGGAAGGAACAATGGGTATTTTATGATATATTTTATATTGTATTTTATCGCTATTGTAAGCCGCCTCAATCCTGAGGGAGAGGCGGGATAATAATAATAATAATTGTTATTATTAATATTTATTGCACGATGACACCTCCAACCCATAACTGCTGTGTCTCCAAAGCATGGTTAGGGCATCCCCTTTCATTGATGAGGAAAGCCTGTCAATGAGCTCCTAATTGTGAAAGTCCTCAGGTGATATTTATGTATTTATTTATGGGATTTATAGCCCACGTTTCTCTCAAAATGGGATTTAAGGCCATCATTGCCAGGGCAGTTGTGATATTGGCAGTCACAGCATGTCAGTGTCTCCCCGTCATCTTCCCCTTTGCAATCCCAAGCAGGCTGATTTCCTTTATTATTATTTTTCCTCTATTTTCTTCTCTTTTTTTCCCCAAACTTAAATCGCACGAGGAGAAATTCTGGATTTGTGTGAAAAAGTGAAAATAAAAATTAAAAAAAAAATAAAATCCAAAAGTTATGCTGGGTAGGGCATAGGGCAGGGAAGTAGGGTTAAAGGGAAGTGTGGAAAAGAACATGATGGTGAAAGCAGCCCCAGTTGTGCAATTGACAAGATGTGCTGTGCAACTGGTACATTTGCTGCAAGAGCGGGGCTTGTGTGGTAATGCCCTTAGTATGGATTTTAAAGAGCCATCCAAGGTCCATGCTAGCTTCCAGATTTAGATAGCTCCTTTACAGTACAACTTAAAACGCACAATAGATTGACTGACCCAGTGACACCATGCCCTGCTCCCCATTTAGCAACCACCATCTGGAGGGACTCTGGGGAGTTATTGTTCAGTGTGTGCTGCAAACCCTGTGCCACCCAGCCGCCCGATAAGAGTGCCCTACTCTTTCAGTGCATTGCTAGGAGCCAAAGGGGGATTCCAGTTCATGTTAATGATGCATCCAGGGTGGCAATTGTTCTGTATTAATTAACGTTGCAGTGAACAAGTGTAATTTTCTGTAGATGCCAAAAGTACAATAAGGGGCTTGTTATCCAGATTTGTTAATGCGATTGAACAGTGTGGGATGAGATGGGGGAAAGAGAGCCATCCAACATGCCAGCCTCTACTAAGGGATTCATTTGCTCTCTTGTATCACTTCACTGAAGCCAGTGGTATTACCCCATGAAAAATGGGTCAGTGGAACACAGATGAATATTCATATTGCAGGGTGCCTTTTCCAGGTCTTGATGCTTGCTGGTGTTGGCCAGTTCAGTCTCAGTTTATACCATGTTGCTGATTCGTGGCCAAACAATCATGTTTCAACAGCACCAGGCTCTGCCTGCCAGCAAAGCTACTTAGGAAAGCTGCAGCCACTATAATCAGATGCATATGCTTCAGGCTCACAGCAAAATAGGGGCATTTTGGTGAGGGTTAAGTGTAGGGTTGTCTAAATACTCTAAAGGCACTAAATCCTGTCTGATGTTGGAAGCTAAGCAGGGCCAGCCCTGGTTAGTACTTGGACAGGAAATCGCCAACAAATGCCAGGTGCTGTAGACTATATTTCAGAGGAAGGAAATGGCAAAACTACCTCTGAGTACTCCTTGCCTGAAAAAGCCCTATGCAAGAAATGGGGTCAGCATAAGTTGTCAGACATCTTGAAGGCAGATACACACAAGTATAAGCCTTTCAGGAGGGCCCCATTCAAATGAGAAAATGCTTCTTTTTTCTGCTGATGACGTTCAAGTGTTCTCTTGAAGACACAAATACAGAGAAGACTGGATCCTCTTGAAATTGGAAGAAACATTCCAGTCGTATAGCAGGTGTTACTCACCAGAGAGCCAGTGTGGCATAATGGTTTGAGTGTTGGACTAGGACTCTGGAGACTAGGGTTCAAATCTCATATCAGCCATGTAAAAACCCACTGAGTGACCTTGGGCAAGTCACACTCTCTCAGCCTCAGAGGATGGCCGTGGCAAACCCCTTCTGAAGAAACTTGCCAAGAAAAAAACATGATAAGTTCAACTTAGGGTCGCCATAAGTCAGAAACGACTTGAAGGCACACAACAACAACCACAATAACCTTACCATTAAGAGTCATGTTCTTATTTGAATGCATAGCCATCAGTCTTCTTTTTAGCTTCAGTCCTTTGCGAGTGCCTTAGCTTTTAAAACAGGGTGGGAATCATGCAACCCTCCAGATGGTGTTGAACCACATGTCTTGGCAGCTCTAGCCAGCATAACCTGTAGTGCAGGAGTCGGCAACCCCCGGCCCGCGGGCCGGATGCGGCCCGCAGAGGCGGCAGGACCGGCCCCAGCCCGGTCCTG
>NC_056523.1:211158594-211306164 GCF_019175285.1 Sceloporus undulatus
CCTGGTCACAGCAGAGACCTGGGCCTCCAGGTTCAAAGCTGAATCCAAGAGTATCCCCAAACTGCGAACCTGTGTCTTCAGGGGGAGTGTGACCCCATCTAACACAGGCTGGATCCCTATTCCCTGTTCTGCCTTCCTACTGATCAGGAGCACCTCTGTCTTGTCTGGATTATATTAATATATATATATATATATATATATATATATATATAATTGATTATAATATAATTACAATTTATTATTTATAGTTGATTTTTATGCCTTTCTTTATTACTGTTATTATTTATTATAATATTTACGTTATTTTATATTGATATAATATAAATATCAATATATAATATATATATATATATTGATATTTATATTATATCAATATAAAATATATATTCTGTGTGTATATCTATATCTATATAAATTTTTATATATGTTTATATTGTATTATATAAATGTAATGTATTCATACGTTGTTAATATAATATTTATATTATCATTGTTATAAATAATAAGTACTGTAATAAAAGGGAGATAATCAATGATCAAATGTTTTATTTTTAGGACGGTTCAGGGGGAAAAACAGTCAAAAATTGTTTTATTTGTTTATTTATTTGTTTGTTTGTTTGTCTCCTTTTCCCTTCACAACATCTTTAGTCAAGGAGAGAGAGACAGAGAGAGAGAGAGAGAGAGAGAGAGAGACCCAAGAGCCGGAAGCGGAGCCGGACGGGTTCAAAGTGTGGGAGGACAAAGCGTCTATAGGAAGGCGAGGAGGAGGAGGAGGAGGAGGAGGCGAGGCGGCAGCGATTTCCAATCAGGAGAGGGAGAGATTGTGACGTAGGCAGAGCCAGAGAGCGCGAGCGCGTCCGTTGGCGGCGTGGGCTCGGCTGCCTCGCGCGCCCCCGGGAGGGAAGGTTCCGACTCAGGTCTTGTTTCTAAGGGCTGTCTCCAGGCGGCGGTCTGCGGCTGCGCAGTGGTTGAGGCTTGTACTGCGTGCTCGCTCGTAAGCCCCTCCCCATGAGGAAAAGGGGGAGGAGCCATGGAGAGCGTCAAGGAGGTGTCGCTGCGGAGGAGCCTCGGAGCGAGCGAGTGACTGAGTGACTGACTGGAGCGGTCCACTGTTCCCTTCCTCCTCCTTTCCCCTTCTTCCTCAGCCTCCCTCCGCCGCCGTCTTCGCCGCCTTCTCCTTCTCCTCCTCCGCCGCCGTCGTGGCCCTGGGGCCGGGCGGGCGGGCGAGCGCTTGGATGCCTGGAGCCCGCGGCAGAGAGCCAGCCCGGAGCCCGCCATGGGCTGCTGCGGGAGCGCCGCCTCGCAGGTGAGCAGGAGAAGAAGCTCTGGGGAAAACAAGGCACTGTAGATACGCTCCGGGGCCACATCCCACAGCAGCAGTGTGAGCCCTGGCAGCCAATGCAGCACTACTAGTTAATGCTATTGTATTAACTGTATTGCTGTAATCCGCCTCGATCCTGACCAGGCGGTCAGTAGTTAAAGGAGGGATATAAATAGTAACAACAACAACAACAACAACAATAATATACATTTATAATTACAAATATAGTATTATATATATATATATATATATATACACACACACACACACACTATTGATTATATGCATAATTTATATTATATATAATCAATAATTATATATATAATTATTTATTATAATATATATATATATAATTATAAATAATAAATTATACATGTATTATAATCAATAACTACATATATATATATAATTATTGATTATAATACATGTATAATTTATTATTTATAATTATATAATGTAATATAATTAGTGAGTAGACTATATTGTATCATTTTACCCTTCGCGAATCTCTTCTTTTTACCTGTGTGTGGGTGTATTATCTCCTCTCTATCTCTTTGTCTATCTCATCTCCTCTCCGCTCCTATATTCTTTCTTCTTCTACTTTCTCCCCCACCAAGGTGGGGCCGCTGCCGCCTGTAGTTCTTCCTCCCTCCCTTTCCCACCGCCTTCTTCTCTCATTCTGCTGCTGCCTTCCTGTCTGCATTCGGCTCTTTATCATACGCTCCCCTCCACTCCTCCCTCTGTTTCTTCCTCGTTATCCTCCTATAACACCCTTCTCTTCTTCTCGTCCCTGCTCCCCCCGCCCCCCGGTTTGTCTGCCAACCTCTTTGTCGTTGTCGACTATAGTAGTTTTTTTTTTTTCTTCGTTTTTGTTTTTCTTTGTTTCTTGTTTCGGGTGGCGGGTCCTGCGGCGCCTCTGCTGCCATGTAGGGTTCCGAAGGGATAGTGGACAGGCGCCATGGAAGCTAAGGACACCCCTCCGTCCGAATGCACACTGCAGGAATAGGAGTTTGAGGACCGCTTTACTGCCCTGGCTTAATGCTAGGGGGATTCTGGGAATTGTCGTTTTGTGAGAGGCTTAGCCTTCTCTGACAGAGAGTGAGAGAGAGAGAGAGAGAGAGAGAGCTCTGGTGTCACAACAAACTATAGTTCCATAACATTGAGCCAGGGCAGTTAAAGCAGTCTCAGACTAGATTATTTTTGCAGTGTGGATTGGACCATAGAGATATCAATTCCTGCTTCTCAGCATAGATCCATGCTGTGGAAATCATCTGGTTTGATATCGCTTTAACTGGGAATTGTAGCAGCTCCGCTCTGGGACCACAACAAAGATCCCATAGCATTGAGCCCTGGCAGCCAAAATAGTGCGAACCCAGATTATTTCTGTCATGTGGATGCAGCACTAATCATGCTCAGAATGCAGGATGTTCAAGAGATATGGAGGACATGACCAGAATAAAAGCTGGAAAGACTCATTAGAGATATAGAATCATGCTTCTTCATCCTCCTCAAAATGGAGAGCATTTGGGAATTCCTCCTGGACAGCAGGGCTGGAATGTAGGACATGTCCTGGAAGAGGAGGACCTCCGGCTATCCTGTCCTGTTTACATGGATTGCACCCCTCCTTTGCGCTCTCCACTTCTCATCTACATCTTGGCACGTTCGGTTCTGCATCTTAGTATTTTTAGAACATCCCTCCCTCTCCAGAATGCACACATTCACACAGTTTCTTCCTGGAGCAGAGTGGAGCAGAGCAAGGGAGGAGAGGGGGGAGCAATAACTTATGCAACCCAAAAGGAAATCTGTTTTTGTGTGTGGGGAGAATGGAGAGAGGGGTGGTGTTGCCCCCCGGAACCCCATCCTCTTCCTCCTTCCCACAGCCACCCACTCCTGAGCTCTGAGCTGCCTCCGTGGTTGCAACCAGGAAGATCCTGGAGCAGCCGTCAGATTACCCATGCTGTCGCCACCCTCCTCCTCCAATCACAGCCATGCTGAGGCTGGGATTTGTTTTATAAATGTATCAGCTTGGAGAGGCTTGCGGAAAGGGAGAGCACTCAAAACGCACCCAGGAGCTCAGAGCTGAATTGCAAACTCCAAGGGTTTCTTGACCAGTTGTCAAGACAAAGGAGCCCAGCCACCCCTCCTCCTTATCAGTAAGCGCCCTCAGTTCACCCTGTCTGGGTGCGCTTTGAGTGCTGTTCCCCCAGTGCTTGCCTGGCCCATATGACCCATAGGGTCCATATGATGGTGCTGTTGTGTGCCTTCAAGTCGTTATATACCCAACTCATTTATTGTATTGACTGTATTTCTATAGCCTCGATCCTGACCAGTCAGTCAGCAGGGAGAGGTGGGATATTAATAATAATAATAATAATAATAATAATAATAATTCTCTGAAGATGCCAGCCACAGATGCTGGCAAAACATCAGGAATAAAGTCTTCCAGAACACGGCCACAGAGCCCGAAAAACCCACAAGAAACTATTAATGGCGACACCTAAAGCAAAGGTATTATGGTTTGCCATTTGCCATTGCCATCCTCTGGGGCTGAGAGAGTGTGACGTGCCCAAAGTCACCCAGTGGGTTTCCATGGCTGAGCTGGGATCCATGTCTAGCCTCCATATCTAAGCCATATCTAGCCCCCAACAATTAGTTACTGTTTGGCTTATGAAGTTGTACTTCACATTCTTTGCTGGATGAACCTTCTGCCACTAAATGACTTAATTCTGAGTGATTTTTGGGTAAACTTAATTAGTACTGTAGTCTGTTTTCATGCTGATACTGTGGCCAAACTCCGATCCCCCCACTGCAGCCTCTGGCATTCGCTGGTTGCTTTAATGCTCCTGTTGCTTTAGTTTCTGGTGCTTGTGCTTTGAGATCCTCCACAATATTATATTTCCCATTATTATTTCATCTCCTTCCCAGAGCCACCACTGTTTATTTCATTGCATTCCCATCAGACTTTGTTTTATATTGCTGTGTACCTTTAAGTCGTTTCTGACTCATAGCAACCTCAGGTGACCCTGTCCCTGGGTTTTCTTGGCAAGGTTTGTTCACAGGAGGTTTCCCTTTGCCTTTCTCTGAGGCCGGGAGAATGTGACTTGCTCAAGGTCATCCAGTGGCTTTCTAAGGCCAAGCACTGCTTTGACCACTGGCTCCAGAGTCCTCGTCCAACACTCAAACCATTATACTATCCTGGCTCAGTTCGTTTTGTATGTGCAGGGTTAAAAAACCAAGCACCCAACCCTGATCTGTTACTTCATACATAGTGAATGTGCCTGTATTTGCCTATTTCATGTACAGTATATAGTCTACCCTTTCTCAGACACTCAGTGTGACCTATGTAGAGTTAATCCATTTTATCCTTGCAATAGCCCTGTGAAGTAGCTCAGCTTAGATGCAGTGACTTGCCTAAGGCCAACCAGGATGCTGTACATCCAGACAGAATGCTTCATTCACTGTACCAAACACCTTTATTCTTGAACATTGGGATCTTTTTTACCTTTACCTGTTTCTGTGGAGGCATGCCCTCAAGGTCTCTCAACAGGGATCTGTGTTCTCTTAAGACAGTTGCAGAATAATTTTCCAAACAGAATGGTGGTGAAAGGAAGGATTTGTTCCTCTCTGTTTTTAAAACTGTGAAGATGATTATCCATATTAGTAATTTTGAGACCAGAAACTGTTAAGAGGGGTACTAGTAACTTTTCCTGTTGGGAGTAAACCTAAGTGGGGGAGAAAAGCTAGATTTGTAGGTATGTTTTCTGAGCCCCATAGTTATTCTTGCTATGTGCTTCTCACCTGTTTCCTGTAACCATGCTGTATTCTTGAGGGATGGATGTGAAGTTTTCATATTGTCTAATGATAGGCATGGTTAATTTCTTACAGTCGTGTTCAGACTGCTTTCTGTCATTTGTGTGTCTGTATGAGTAAGAGGCAATTTGTCATTGTATTGTGTTCTATCTCTCTCACTATACATCCTCATCTATTCCTTCTGCAGAATAGTGTATTACTCTAGGCTATAGAGATAAAATTCAGTAGCCAAAGATGGAATTGATAGAGTGATGTATATTGGCAACATTTTCCTGTATGTGTTTTTATGAACACGGATTTGCTGTTGGAATATATGTGGAATAAACAGTATAAGAATAAATATGTCATTTACTGTTTACCACATCTAGTCTGCCAAAAGTTAGGGATTTAGGTAGATGGTGAAACACTATTATAACTATGGGATTTTTTAAAAGGTATATATTTATGATCTTTGATTCATTTCTGGTCATGCAGTATTTTTTTTTGGGGGGGGGGTAGATTGATCTTGAGGCTTGTTTCCAACTGTGCCATGTAGATCTTGTCTTTCTGAGTCCAAACAACATGCTTGGACAGGTTCTCTTATGATAATTTTAATCTGCTGCCTGTTCCTATCTTAATACAGTGGATCCTTGTTATACGCTGGGGTTTGGTTCCAAGATCCCCCGTGTATAACAAAATCCGTGTATGCTCAAGTCCCATTAAGTATAATGACATACCAAAATGGTGTCCCTAATAAAAAATGGAACATCAAGGTAAATTTATACTTTTTTGGAACATTTTCAAACCGTGTATGTTTAAATCCGTGTATAAAAAATCCGTGTATAAGAAGGGCCGACTGTATTTCTAGCTAGAGATGCGAACATTTTTTTTCTGGGATCTCCTCCCATTTTCCCCCTCTAAGATACAATTGTCAGATTTTGCACTGCAGAAAAATTGGAAACTTTAGAGAACATTTAAAAAAAACCCTGTGAGGAATTACTGTCTCCGTTGGAAATAATGGCATGTTTTTCAAGACAAGGTTTTACACGCTCAGAATTCCAAGGACTACACAGTATAAAGATCTGGAAAACTAGACAACATCAGTTCCTGCACATATTGAATGATGAAGCCCAAGAGATGTTTCTACTTCTAGTGGGTGATGCTATCCATCTTTAGTTGAGGAACATACTCGCTTATGATAATGCACTATTGGAAGAGCTAAGTCCTCAAGACTGTGACTGTTCCAGACCAAATAATACATGTGTGTTTTTTGGGGGGTGGGTGGGGTTGGGGAGAGTGTTGTTCTTAAACGATAAAAACTAAGATATGTGTGCTTTTTAGGTGGTAAAAAGCAAGACGTGTGTGCTTAGGTACCTATGGTACAGTGGTTTGCAGCTCCTTCTATAGTACAAAATCCCTTTCTATTTTGAATGTCAAATAGTACAGATGTATAAGCTAAGCGAATTATTTATGTCACCAAAGCAAAAATATGAAAATAAATATTGTACTTTCTCCCAAGATTTTCAATTTTTTCTCAAAGGGGAAAATATTCCCCCCTCATGGCTTCAAAATGTATGAAAATTGTATTTCTCAGTTCCTGAATTTAAACTATGTTTATTGGCAGGTTACAGTACATTGCAGTCTTGTTAGTCTCATGCTACACAAACACTTCCAGTTTTTAACAGGTGAACAAAAGAGCTTTGCTCGCTCAGTCCAAGGGCTATTTGTTTGAAAAAGGTTTATCAGGTCTAGCATTCTGTTCCCACACTGGCCAACTAGATGCCTATGGGAAGTCCATGAGCAGGACATGAGCACAATAACACCCTCCTGCTTCTGTTCCCTAGCAACTGATATTCAGAGGTAGATCACATCTGATACTGGAGGTAATATATAGCCATTATAACTAGTAGCCATTAATAGCTTAACCACTAAGAATTTCTCTAAGCCTTTTTAAAAAGCTGTTCAAGTTGGGGCCAATCTCGAAATCTTGGGACAGTGAATTCATAATTTAATTATGGACAATATGAAGACATACTAGCCTGCCATTGTCATAACCATCTATCTGAGAATGGCATACATATATCTTTGAACTCTTACCTTTAATTGTCCCCATCTTCATTGTACCAGCATATCTTTGCCTTACACTAGCCACTCCAGCTGGAGCCTTCTGAATTTATCTGCTTGGTAGAAATTCATTACACAGTGTGTCTGCTGTGTGTCCTGTAACATGGTTTGTCTGGTGCTCCTGTAGATTGGCATGCACTATACTGGTAGCAGGATTAAACTAGTCAATGGCTTTTGGTTCTGTAGTGGGTTTCGTAGTCTATACTGATGCTCCTAGTGATTTGATGTGAGGGACCAACACGATTTCTCCCCCACTGTGCTAAGAACCAGTGCCATATTTCTGCACATATTCTTCCTGGTAACTTACTGCTCACCAATATAGTTTGCAGACTGACATAGGTCCAAGGATCACCACCTTGAGTAGCACTGGTCTACACACCTTATCAACAATTTGGATTCCCCCCCCCCCCCGGCATGTCTTTTTCTTTAGATTGATTTAACCATGTGCATTTGGGCTTGTTTACCATTATCCTTTCCATACCCATTGTTATCATTGGGACCATTCGCGTATTCACCATCACTATCACTTTCACATCTACTGTACACATCTGAAAGATTTTATTTCAGTTCACTTTTACTGCTTTTTGCAAATTTCCCAGGTTTCCCTGTTTTTCAGATTTTCTTTTTTAGCCTTTGACATTTTGTCAAGTGTTTTGTTTCAATTCTTTATGTCTTTTTTCTTTCCTGTACTGCAGGAGTTTGGTAGGTATTCAAAAACAACAAGAATTGTTACTTAGCTTTATGTCAGTATTTCACTGGTTTCAGTTACCTTTGCTAAGCTGATTTGCTTTCTTGAGGCAACAGTTCATGCACCTCAAGCCCTGGACAATAACCACAAATCCTTATGGTACAATACATTTGTCAGTTTCTAGAGTGCCATAAATTTGAAGTGGTTTTTCATTTAGCTCATAATGTGTTATTTCTGAGCCACGTGACTTTCTAATTTTCTATATGCTTTCCTGTAAAACCTTTTTCTTTGTACAGTGGGCCCTTGCCTTACGTGGGGGATCCGTTCCGGACCCCCCCCTCCCCCCCCCGTGTAAGGTGAATTCCACCTATGCTCAAGCCTCATTCATTTGAATGAGGCTCATGTGCGGTGGCACACGGGGCGCCATGGGCGCGTGCCCCATTCATTTGAATGGGATGCTGCACCCTGCGCACTCCCTGCAGCTTGTGTGCATACACTCAAGTCCGCATAAAGCGCGCCTGCGTATAATGCGGGTGCACTGTACTTCTGTTTTGCTTCCCCTGCAAAAGGTATTTTTGATTTTTAAAAAAGTCTTAAAATTTGTAGCTGCTTTTCCCAGCTACTTTTCTCTCTCATACTTTGCACTGCATGTTTGCACTATGTTTCAGCTGGCTTCATGTGATAATGCTTCTATCAATTTGAACTTTCTGTTGAGCTTGCTGTATTAGGTAACATTTTCCTGATACCATCTTATTGTGATCTGAAAGATGTTTTTAATAAGAAATCAGGCTTTGTCATACTCTTGGATCTTCCCTTGCAAGACTTTTGTCTGTAGTCTTAATGGTCTTGTGTCATGACTTAGGGGCAAAACAGACTGCTCCTTTGCACTATTGTCTGGATGCCTTAGAGCCTGATGTTTTGATGCTGGCTTCTGGCTGCCCACATGTGGGCTGGCTTCTGGGCACTCCAGAGGTGCAGCGTTTGCACATCGCATGGTGCCAGAGCACCGTAAAGCCGGATTCTGATCACGGTGGGGCAGGAAAAGCTGGCTTTTTGCCAGTGCAAAAAAGAGTGGCCCTGTACCGCTTGCTTTTTCAGCCAGAAAAAAAAGCAGATTGGGGCTGCTGTGTGATGTTGCTGTGGTCTCAATCCATCTTCGGAAGAGGTGGTCTGTTTCGCCCCTTTATTTATTAAAAAAGTAACTTGTTTATAATTTGCATTTCTGGAAACTTTTTAGAAACATTCTTTATCATTTTCACTTGACTTTTATTCTGGTGATCTCCTTGAATGTGTTATTCACATCTCTGGACAAATCTTTATTCATCTCTACCTTCCGCTAATTCATTTCCTAGCTTTCCTGAAAATGATGTCATTTATATAATTACAAATCTACCTAGAAGGCACAACCTGTATCATAACAGTGAATTCATTAGTAAGAAATAAATGTGATGTATGAATAAGTAAATTAAATCATTAAGTAACTACCATGGCCATTAAAGAGGTTACGGGTGTAAAGGCTGAGTGTAAGATTGCTTCTTCTTACAGAAAGAATAGATGCATTTTCCAATGTGGGTGTTGTCCAGGGTAAAATTTATTTAGAATACAGCAATAAAAAGTAGAGTTTTTCAGTTTTGACTGGAGTTGGGACATGATTCAGTTGATTGTTAGTTTAGTCTAGGCCTGACTTCAGCCTTGTGTCTTATTTTTGTGAACCCTGTTGTTCAACAATATATTACAAATTTACAAAGCAAGAATGCATATTTAGTTAAGAATAAATAATGTTTGTGCACCTTTGCCAAGGAATGTCCATAGATGCAGCAACTTACTATTTTTCTTATTACTGTATATCATCATGTAATAGCATCAGAGGAGTAAAGGTGTTCTGTCACATTTGTTTGCCAATTTAAGAGCAAGTTAATACATGGATCTGCTCTTTTTATGGCATAAGGCAGCTATTCCACATCTATGTCCTGATGTGTGGCACTGCAGCACTTACTTTCAATAATCTGGAGAGGGTTTGGAAAGGATGACCTAGCCCCAAACCATCTGCTGACTGGAAATTGCTACCAATGACTTGGCCAGAGATTTTTCCTTGATGGATTACTTGGGATTCTCTTCCCTAGGGATGTCTGGGATTGAAACTTGGACATTCTGCATGTACTCCGCTGCTTAGGTATCCTTCCATCTCCTTCCAAAGGTTTTCCAGTTGTCCCCTCACAACTTATCTACATTTTTTGGTGTACTGCTACCATCTCTGGATGAGAACACAGATTATATATCATTGATCAGTGCCAATGAATCACGTCCACAGCATCTCTATTCTTTGCTAAAGCCTCCCTCTCCACCTATTCCTCTCTCTTTCTCTCCTAATGATTTTGCAGCTTATTTCAATTCTAAGATCAAAACCATCTGCTCCAGTCTTGGGGTTCCTGATTCTTCCACTGTTCTGGCATTTCAACCATCTGTATAGGTAAAATTTTCTGCCTTTTCTCCCATCCTCCTGGATGAACTATCTAAATTGTTGATGTCTTCTAATCCATCAACCTGTTCTCTTGATCCGATTCCTTCTCCTCTTCCAGTTTCTGCTGCACCTGCTATACTGCCTTCTTTTCTTTATACTTTCTTTCTCCACTGGTTCTTTTCCCTCTGCATGCATTGGTTTCTCCCATCCTGAAGAAGCCCTCACTTGACCCTTTCTCCCTTTCTAACTATCATCCTATCTCACTCCTACCTTTCCTTTCTAAGGTTTTGGAATGTACTGTTTACTTTTGCTGTCTTGAATTTCTTTCTACCAGCTCCATTATGGATCCTTTTCAACCTGGCTTTCCTCTTTTGCATTCTACAGAGATGGCTGTCATGAAGATTGTCGATGATCTTCCTCTGGCCAAGTCAAAAGGCCTATATTCAGTTCTTGTTCTTGTTCTTTCTGCTGCTTTTGATATAGTCGATCATAGTTTTTTGGGAGATTTGCTCCAGGAGCTAGGAATAGATCATTTGCTGTGGTAGCTGGAGGTCAGATTTCGGCTTCTGTTTAGTTACCAGTTGGAGTCACACAAGGCTCTGTCCTGGGTCCGTTGTTGTCCTCCCTTTACACTCTTGTCTTTAGGTAATCTTATTCATTCCTATGGTTTTCAATATCATCTATACACCGATGATACCCAATTGTACTTTTCCACTCCAGAACTCTCTTTGAACATTGAACAGCGAGTTTCAGCATGTCTGTGCTCTGTCTGCATGGATGCTTCATCATCGTTTAAAACTTAACATGGCTAAAACAGAACTACTTATTTTCCCACCAAAACCGACTCCAATTTTAAATTACCGTTAGTGACATTCGTATTCATCCTGTGAACTAAGCACGTATCCTTGGCTTTGTTTTCAATTCGTCCTTGTCATTTATTCCTCAAATCCAGGCCACAGCCAAGTCTTGCCAATGTTTTCTTTACAATTTAGCTAAAATTAGATCTTTTCTGTCAGTATCTACTACATACTAAGACTTTGGACCATGCCTTAACTACTGCAATCTTTTGTTGACGGGGCTTCCTCTGTCCCATCTTGATCCTCTGATCTTCATTCAACATTCTGCTGCCAGGATCATCTTTTTGGCTCATCATCATGACTACATCACCCCTTTGTTGACATCTCTTCATTGGCCGCCCATTCCTTTCAGGATTTGTTATAAGCTTCTTTTTGTAACCTACGTGGTTTGGCCCCTCCTTATTTGTCAGTTCTTATTTCCTCTTATCATTCTATCTGTGCTCTGCGCTCCAGGGGCTCAGGGCACTTGACCTAGCCAAGGGTCTCTTCTTCCATCGCTTGGATTCACGCTTTCTCCCTTGCCGCTCCTCTTTCCTGGAATCTCCTCCCCAAACATTTGTGGACTATTACTTCCTTAAGCAATTTCAAGTTCAAATTAAAGACTTTTTTGTTTATGGAAGCGTTTCAGATTACGGCCTGATAACTCGAAAAGTTCAGATTAACTCTGTATTGCTTTCCCATGGTTTATAGTTTTAGAGCTATTTTAATGGATACATTGTTGTTTTAAAATTTTGTGCTTTGTGATTTTAGGTTGTATGCCATAGGTGAGTTTTGTTTTGTTTTTGATGATTATGTAAAGTGCTGTGCAAAACTTATGGTGCTATATAAATAAACTTTAATAACTATTATTATTATTATTATTATTATTATTTCAGGAGTAAGTACAAAAGAAACAGCAAAATGTGCAGGCCCAACATTGCTATGCTACTTAGATTTTATTTGGAAGTGGCACCTGCAGCTCTTTTGTACAATGAATGTGCATGTATGAACATTGTGATGCTTTGTGTCTGTAGAGGAGTTCAGGATGGCTGGCAAAAAATTGTGTTGGAGGACCTACATATGTCTAGGGAAGTGTTTTTTCTCCATTGCGACTCCATGCTCAACTTCCAGCGGAGTCACACTGGAGGACCTAGAGATTCCTAGAGAGAACATATTAATCAAACCGGTGAATAATCAGAGCAACAAAAGTCATAGCCACAAATGTGGAGGGTTGATTGTAATTGGGTAAGTAAATTTCTCTGGATGTGCTCACTGGTGTTTGGATCTCATAGTGGGGATTTTTGTAAGATAAAAATATCACTAAGCAGTACGTCAGTGCCCAAGAATGGGACTATGTTTTGTGGAGGAGTGAGCTCCATTTAACCAGCAAAGCTTCTAACAATAATTGGGCTTCTAAAAGAAGGTATTTTTTAAAATCTGTTTTTCTTCTAATAAATCAATATGTTAATGTTTGTCTGTATGAGTAATCAACTGACCAAATTTTTTCTATCTAGAGAGAGGACAATTCCAGTTTTTGACTGATAAAATTAGATGTAAAAAACAGTGATATAACATCTGCCTCAGAGTCTAGACAGTACAGTAGGTATTAAGTATATATCTTGAATTTTTAAAAAGAATTTGTTCAGCAGAGAGGTAGCTTTGTCTAATTGGACATCTAAACAGCTATTTTTTTCTATTCTGTTGCTGATCTTGGTTCTTAGTGTTTCATGGCTAGAGCTATGTATTGAGGTTAGCTGATATGATCTAACACAGATATTCCTATGTGTGTAGGAACCCTGTTGGTAGTTACTCAATGAGAATGTCAGTAATTGGATGCAAGTCTTTCAGAAAGACAATTTGCCAATTTTTAGAAATTTTTGCCTGTAATGTATATTGTCACAAGAAGCTGTTGGACATGTCCTTTAATGATTTTCAATGTGTCTAGGATAATAGCGAGGCCCAGCAGGTCTGGCTAGAGTCTTCAGTAACCTGAAAAATCAGCTTTAGAATGCATATCGGAATTCTTACAATGTTCAGAGGTTTCTAGTCATGATGGAGATCCAGAGGGTTTCCTGGATATGAAATATCAAAACCTTGGAATGACTCATTGTATTTGACGGTGGGAGGAGTGCCTGTTAAACTATGAATATGTGTGCTTATTATAAAGTTAAATTTGAAGTTGATGTGAACATTAGTTGTGATGACTTTCTATTTGATATCTGTACATACTTCAGTATTACATCTTGGAAGGTCACAGTTTAAAAGTGAAACCGAGGGCTCAACTGTTTGCAATGGGAAGCCATCAAAACTCCACTGACTTCTTTCTGAGGCTTTTCTTTCAGAAACTGAAGAAATCAAAGATTTTATCCTATTAATATTTAGTACCTTGTAGCTTTTATGATGTGTTTGTGTGCTCATTATTATTTTGTTCTTTTTTATAATCCTACAAGTTTTTCTCCATTCTGCAGTAGAGTGGCATATAAATGATGATAATGAGAAAAGAAAATAATATTTGTTTAGATGACAAAAAGCAGGATAAACATTTTATTTATTTATTTATTTATTTATTATTATTATTTATATGTCCATCAAGATATGTACGGCTGACCCTTGGAACTCACAGGGGATCTGTTCCAGGGACCCCCCCCCCCCCGGCAAGTTCCAAAACTTGCGCATATTTAAAACTCATGTTAGAATGGGGTGCATGCATGCAGGGCGCACACCATGGGCACACGCCCCATTGACATTAATGGCGATCGTCCCTCTGCGGATTTTCAAGACTGTGGATCTCAAATCCACAAACTTGGAAGGGCAACTGTATATGCTTTCGTCTGAAAAGAACTGGATTGGTATAGGGATCAAAACCTACTCTACCTTTTCAGGCCTCTTAAATGCTTTCCTCCCAGCCCATTTCTGATTCTGGAAATACAGTATTCTAGCGTGAAAGAACTGTGATTTGGCAGCAGCTAGGCTTAGCATAGTGGGATGGAAGTATCTTTTTTAACTCTTTTCTTCTGTCTATTCCCCTCCCCATGCCCAGGCAAATAAGGAAGATGTGGATGGTTTTGTCCTTTAAGTCCAGCTTGCTTCTAAAACACCTTCCTTCCTGTGTAATGAAATAAGTGATAATAGAAGTTAATTGAAGAAGATGTTAATAGCTTAATATACTCCAGACAGTATTTTCTAGACAGTAAATAGTGTGCCACTCATGATAGCTTCAGGCTACCTTCTCTATTAATGGTATGTTTACAGCTGCTGATCAGTTTTCTTGATTTCTTGGCAGATAAATTTCCCCAGCAGTTAGCCAGACGTATTCATGTAATCGGTTCTGGGCTAAAATTTTAGCTTTTGAAATTATAATCCAGCCTTTCTGATTCTAAGCAGAGCTTTTTGTTCTTCTTAACTATGTGTGTCTTCACAAAAACTGTAGTATTCTAAGTATTAAATTTTCCTAAGGATATTAAGTAATTGGTTGTCAGGTGAGGGGAAATTACCTGCCCTTGGTTTTGTATAACCAAGATGTTCTAGAGACAACACAGATAGCTTTTTAAATTAACTCCTTTTTCTTAAAGTAGAGGTATCAGTTATGTATCATTACATAAAAAAGGTAAGAGCATAAGTTTAGCTATTGAATTTCCTTTAGGGAACATTATATTGAATCAGATCAGAGACTATGGCTGCACCCACACTGCAGAAATAATCTGGTTTGACACCATGTAAACCTCTATGGCTTAATGCTATGGAATTCTGGGATTTGTAGTTGGTTGTGGCACCAGAGCTCTCTGACAAAGAGGACTAAATATCTCATAAAACTACAAATTCCAGAATTCCATTGCATTGAGCATGGCAGTAAAAGTGGTGTGAGGCTGCATTAATTCTGTAGTGTAGATGCAGCCTTAGTCTTCATTAAGTTTACATTCTGAGTTTATTTATTTATTTTATTTATATACTCTATTTATACCCTGCTCTTCAGTGAGAAAGGCTCTCAGAGCCACTTACAGATAGTTAATTAGACATATTCCTGCCCTCAGGCTTACAGTCTAAAAAAGACTTGACACAAAAGAAGAAAGGAATGGCAGTGGGAAGGGGAATAAATACATTGGATCTTTTCTCCCTTCAAGAGCTGGACTATGGCAGCTGGACTGGAGGGGGGCTCGTCTTCTTACTTTAGGCCAGGCCCAATGAATCTCGCCTGCCTTCCTCTCCCTCTAAGGCCGGATGATGTTAGGAAGATGAGTTAGACTCAAAGGAATATTGCTGCTGTTTTGAACAGTCCCAAATGACTGCTACAGAGGCATATCAATACATTCCTTCTTTGCCTGGGAGATAACACTGATCACAGGTTGACATTTTGAGCAGCTGGGAAGCAAATTGTTATTGTGCCTCTCATTGTTTGGGCCTGAGCTGCAACAACACTGTTTCTGCCCTCTGTGGTACTACTATAGACAGAACTACTCTCTCTCCACAACACTCCCTCCACCTAACTACTTTCTCGATCAGAATTGCTGGCCATTGGTGCTAAACGGAGTGCTAAAATACAGCAGGTCAATTAAAAGTATCTTGGCTTTTTTTCTTAAACTAAGGTACGCTTTGATTTTGTTGCTTAATACCTTCAAGTCGACTTTGACTTATGGCAGTCCTATCAATGAGACACCTCAAAGGCTGAATATACATTGCAGAAATAATCCAGTTTGACATTGCTTTAATTGCCATGGATCAATCCTATGGAATTCTGAGAACTGTACTTTTGTGAGACATTTAGCCTTCTCTGTCAGAGAACTCTGGTACCCAGCAAACTACAATTCCATAGCACTGAGCTGTGGCGGTTAAAGCAGTGTCAAACTGGATTATTTCTGCAGTACAGATACAGCCCAAGTCACTTTATCATTAACTGCCCTGCTCAGGTCTTGCAGGCTCAAGGCCATGGCTTTCCTGATCAAGTCTATCCATCTGGAATGCAGTTTCATCTTTTCCTGCCTCCCTCCACCTAACCAAGCGCTAGCGTCTTTTCTAGTGACTCATGTCTTCTTATCATGCGGCCAGAGTATATACCAGCCACAGTTTAGTCATCTTGACTTGTAGAGAGATTTCAGGCCTGATTTGCTCTAGGTTGTATATCAGGACAATAAAAATGTTGTGGTATGCTCCTTTCTTTTAAAAGCGATCCATAGCTTTATGTGACCTTTACAATCAAAGGGTTTGCTGTAGTCTATAATGCACAGACTAGTTTTCATATGACATTCTTTGGAATGCTCCATTATCCAGTGTATGTTTGCTGTTTCTCTGCATTGATTATTATAGTAACTCTTGTCCCTGCACACAAGTCACTGAACATTCAGGATTCTGACCCTATGTCTCTCCCATTTTACGTTTGCTTCTTGTCTATTTATAACTGCTTGGAGAATTTAATACCTTATCCGTTGAGGCTTCTTTTACTTTTTGGTTACAGATAATGTCTTTTTGCATTCATCCCTGACAACGTCCCTGGCTTCAGTCCAAAGTTCATCAGTTTTGCTCATCAGTTAGGTTTAATAGTGCTAATCTGTTTTTCACATTATCTTTAAATTACACTGGGATGATCTTCAGGTTGCATATCAACATGATGGTTGGTTTAGTGTTTTTCTTTAGTTTTACTCTAACTTTTGCTATTAGTATATCACGGTCTGTGCCACAATCTGCTCCTGATGTTAAGTCTTTCCATCTTCTGCTTCAAATTAATGTAGTCTGTTTGATTTTTATATTGGCGGTCAGGTGATGTCCATGTATACAGTTACTTCTTGGGTTGTTTGAAGAATGTGTTTATTTATGAAGAATGTATTTGCTATGAACAAACTCAGTCAGTTGGTCTCTTGCCTCATTTCTTGATCATAGGACAATTTTTGATTCTGCTGTTTCTTATTTTGCATTCCAGTCACCTGTGATTAACAATAAGTCTTATTTTGGTGTGTGATAATTTCTTCTTGAAATCTAGCAAATAATTTTTCAATTTCCTCCCCTTTTGCCTCTGTGGTTGAAGCATAAACTTGGATTATGGTTATATTGATGGATTTGCCTTGCTTATTGATATTATTTGGTCAGATTTTACATTATATCCTACATGTATGTCTCTTCTTAATATAAATGCCACCAATTTATTTTCATTTTTCTGAGTGAAACATTGTCTAGTTATCTGAGTCAAAATAGTTGACTCAGCTAATACATGACCACAGCTAACACATGTTAGTACAGAGGGAGGCATGGTAACCCCCCCTTTTTAATATTATTATCATGGAAATCCTATGGGGAGATAATTCAAAGTGAAGCAAGACACAATATCAAGATGCACTCAGCGAGCTTCTAGGGTAGGAGAGAGGACAGCTACAAGTGGCTCTGTGCCTAGTGACACAGCTGGCATCAAACCGAAAGATGGTTAAGATGCTGATGTACTCAGAGGTGAAGGGAATATCTGAAACTTTAGAAAGGGGATTAACATGGAATGTAAGAAGCATGTATCAGAGAAGCTAGACGTAGTAAAACATGAAATGGAATGAATAAATATTGCAGTACTCAAGGTGAGCAAGCTAAAGTGGACAGGAAAGAGATATTTTTTGTTTCTGAGAGATCATTTGCTAGTACATTTCACCCTTCACTACTGCTACTGCCCAGTAGCTGCTTGGCACATTTAGTCTGTCTCCTCATCAAATCATTGATGTTTACTCAAGCGTATATCCATACACATGATAGAGGTATACAAAATCATTGCTTTGGACATATTCCATTAAAGTGGAGAATGGAGTATTAAAAGGAAGACATGTGAAAGGACTAGGTATGTTTAAGCAAGAATTGGGCTCACAATTTCAAATACTGAACTGGATGTTAGATGTGTAATGTTCACTCTATCTAATGCTGACAGAAAGGATCAGTTGTTAGTGCTGTTTTATCATATTCATCTTAGATTGAAAATCTGGTCATGAAATAGGCTGTTTCTCTCTAAAGAACACATTTAGCATTAATAAATATTAAATAGCATTCTGCAACATTAAACAATATTTCTTTGGCCCCTGTTTGAATTGTATAGTATTATTATGTCCCCCCTCCATTATTTCCCCTACTGTTTGTGTACTGAGATATTTTAGCATACTATATCAGAGGATGGACACAATGGTAGAGGGAGAATATTTTATTTTGAGTGCTATTCTAGAATTCCTATTCAAAGGATGAAGAGTACAAATATTATGAACGTTAGCTGTTTTGTGGCGATTATGAAAACACGTTGGCCTATATCCCATTGTTATTCCTGACTAGCTCACTGAATCAGTGTAATTTATCAGTGTGTTGACTCACCATCCCTCTAGTTGGGACTAATTAACAGGATGCCCACCATTATGATTTACAGTATAGTCTTATTCATCTTAACTCTGAGGTAAGTCTCATTACGTTCTCAGGCCTTACCTTCTGACAGGAGTGGGTATAGTGTGACCTCTGCCCCCCAACTCCATTTTTGTGATGTTTCAACTACTCTAGGGAAAAATCAAATCAAAACTCAACCCATCACCCCCCAAAAATGGTGCCATGGTTTGCTGTCAAAATTTGGTGGCAAACCATTGAATGAACTAACACAGTGCAGTTGATTAAAGAAATGAATTGCCTTATCAGTTATCAATCTGACTGCAAGATAAGACTTACAAATCCCTGTATAGCCTACATTTAGGGTGAGAGGCTCACTGCTCCCTTATAAATCTGACAGGCCTTTGATATGTTTAGGAGGAACCCTTTACTTGGTCCCATCACCTTCAGAGGTACATTTGGGGAGTGCACAAGATTAGGCTGCTCCCAATGTCTACAACTCCCTTCCAAGGAAAGTTAGGTTAGCCTTCCAGCATTGTCCTTCTGAAAGACCTGTCTATTAGAGAGGCTTTAATCAACAGTCTGCTTCTTATGGTCAAGACTTCTTTGCTTAATAATATTTTACTTAATAATATTCTGGATTTATTATATTTTAATTCCCATTTATTGTTAGTGTGAAGTTTTAAACTGGTAACAGAGGTTGTATTTCAATTGTTTAATTCTATAGTTTAATATAATTTAATATAATTTCAGTAGTTTCATATAATTTGTATTTTAATGTTCGTAATTTGCTGTGTTTTTACTGGAACTTAAAAATATATATACAGTATTGGAAGCAACCTTACATTCTAGTCTTGGGAGAAGAGCAATATATAAGTATGAAAGAATGGATGAATAAATAAAGAAATGGAAAATATGAGGTGCAGGTACATTACCTAGTCAATTGCCAGTCAGTCAGAAACCTTAGTTCTGTAAGCATTTAATGTGTTTCCCAATTCTATTGTAATAGGAAATATTTAATTTGCAGCTTCTACTGCCACTGCTCCTGTTTGTGCTACTGTAGCATGGTAAAGTTCATGGTTTTCCAGGTTGATTTAGCATTAACAATTATTCTACAATGAAATAATTCCGTATAATGAATTTAATTTATTCTAAGTTAGAAAAGATTATTTTATGCAATTAAATATTGTGTTAATAACAATTCATTTTGGTGCTTGCCTTCCAAGTAATTTCTGACTCATGGCAATCTAAAGAAGACTTATAATGGTTTTTTTTTGTTTTGTTTTTTGGGCGGGGGTTGGCAAGATTTGTTTAGAGAGGGTTTGCCTTTACCTTCCTGTGAGGCACAGAGAGTGTGATTTGCCTATGGTCACCCATTGGGTTTCCAAGATTCAAAACCAGGTCTTCAGAGTTGTAGTTCAGTGCTCAAGCCACTACACCATGCTGGCTCAAAGAGTTCATTTAAGTTAAATTAATACAACAATTACATAACAATCATTTCACATAACAGTTAGTTATGTCTGAAATGATTCTGTTTAATTCCAAATTTTATGATAATATATTTAATATCTTTTATATGTTTATATTACTAAACACCAATTTTTACATGTTTTTATTTTATTTATATCTATTTTGTCAAATTTATCCGTTTAACATTCTGTCCCCACTTCCATTTAGTCTAAGCCTCCATTGGGCATCTGACCAGTTGACCAACAATGGCCACAAGCCCACAAACATTGCCCACCTCTCAAGTGAATATGTGTGAGATTGTAGATTGTCTAATGTGACCTATTGTGACAAATAATTGAAATACAAAATGCAAAAACAGCAGTTCTTACTTTACAATTGATGTTCCATGAACTATCCTTAGAACTGCCACCACTTTATACTACAGTCTCAGGTAACAAACTAACAATAGGTTCTTAGAATTAAAAGTTCACAGTGTGCTCCTAAAATGATTCATTTTTATTCAGTATTCTCTCCCATAGACAAAGCAGTTTATAACCTCTGCTAAAAGATTACTTTGAAAAGAGACAGCATTTGGCAGTAAGCTTGTTATTCTGTTGTCAGTATAGAATAGGTCATGTGTTTCATGCATTAAATTTTAGCCTGAAATATTGTCAAATGGATGCTCTAGGTTGAACAAGTGACTCATTCAGTATCAGACGGTGATTAAGAATAGGCCCATCATTTTGTCCATATACACAAAATCTTTACTATGAGAATGAAATTGCCAGATTTCTCATCATACCACAGGATTACAATGTCTTTAGCTTGTGGGCATTGCTTCCATATAAGCTATTAGACAAAATATCCACACATTCTTTTGATGGAACTGTTTGGGATACTCACAGAATTCCCTCTCCCCACATCTCTTATCCTGCAACTTTATCTGTTTTCCATGGCCCAGAGCTTCAAAATCTACACATATCTGGTATTCTGATCATATTTATTAGAACCCCAATATTTTGTTTGTCTGCATTTTTCCCCTGGCCCTTGCACCCATGAAATATCTAGGCATTTGCTAGAGGGCTCTGGCCCCAACAGGTCACTTGAGTTCAGAGTTTTGGAGACTTTTCAAAGTCCAAAAGCTGGTTAATTGCCAGTATGGTAGCCAAAACATTGTGAGTTGAATCTGGCAGGGCTCTAGGTTGACTCAGCTTTCTATCCTTTTGTAGGTCGATAAAATGAGTACCCAGCTTGTTGGGGGCAATTGGCTAACACATTGTAAACTGCTTAGAGAGTGCTTAGTTCACTATGAAGCGGTATAGAAATGTAAGTGCTATTGTTATTGCTTAAGTGTGCTGAATTTTAGAGTACAGTGTTACCCCGGGTTACGAAAATAATTCGTTCCGCCGCCGCTTTCGTAACCCGAAAGGCTTTCGCAAGCCGAAACCCCATAGGCGCTAATGGGGAAAAGCCGCGATTTGGTGCGAAAAAGCGCTGAAAAGCACCAAAATTTCTTTCGTAACCCGAAATAACCTTCGTAACCCGGAACAGTTTTTTTCAATTGGATTTTTTCGTAACCCGGAAATTTCGTAAGGCGGCGCATTCGTATCCCGGGGTAACACTGTATAGTAGATTATGTTTCTGTCTTTGGTGGTGTACCTCATATTTGGCTCATGGGGTGAGAGATGGCAACCTTCAGATCCACCGAAACTAAAACAGTAGAATATGTTCATCATATTACACATTACAGTAGTTTTTGTAACATGCCAGCGTTCCAAACAAATAATCTCTTGAACAGTAGTAAAAGTTCCTAATAACGTAACATTGCCTCATAACTTTTCCCTCATGTTGTCTTCTAATTCAACAACAGTTTATGATTCTACTCACTAACGTACTATTTTTTCAACTGCTACTAACTCCATTCATCACTCCATTTTTTCCTCCCTCCATCATCCTTTCTTCCACGGATTTCTCTGTTACAGTAGCTCAACTAAAACTGTGATTGCCTGCTTCATTTGTGTGTTGTGCAGTTAAACTGGTCCAAGTAAGCAAAGGACTCAACCCTTTTTCCTACAGTAATGAGGGTGGACAGAGCTTGCCTGTTTTGCTGTTGGGCAGCAAAGCACAATGGGGAGCAGTCTGATAGGCAGAAGAGATTGCCAGGTTCTCTTTTGAGATTGGACCAATCTCTAATTTATTTGACTCACCAGCTATACTTGTAATAGCCCACTGAAAAGATAATGACCTTGTCAAGGTCTCTGCTCATATAAAAGAAATAGAATTCCTACTAAGAGCTTTATGGGTTGAGCTATTAATTAGAAGAAGGATATGGCACACTCACCCTGACATCCTAGAACAGCCTGACAAGAATTAGGAAATTCCTCTTAAGTACTGATATGGCTCTTGTGGTAGTGACATTTATCTAGAAGAAAGAAGGATAGGGCAGGAGGAGGGATTGAGCTTTCTGCTGTAACATCAGCCAGTGATCCATGAAAGAAAGGAAACATACAGTTGCTAATAGCTATTTGTGAATAATGTTTGTTGTTATTTTAGCCTTTGCATAAATGAAGCTGCTGTGCTTCAGTTTACCAAGTGTTAGAAAGCCAGGTTTGCTTTCTATTTAGAGATTAATTCCAGTCAAATTCAAGCATCCCAGGTGATTTCTTTCACATTCATTTTTTATATGGGTAGCAATTTTTTTCAGAACTATTGAATTAATATTACATTCCTGCCTATCACCTGTGTAAAACCAGCACTTGCAGGCATACCTTTCATAAGCTCCAAACCTCTTTCTTCTCCTGCAGTTAAGAGTTACTTTAGAACTGTTTCTTCTTGCTAGAATAAGGGTGGGCAGCTGTGGCAGCCAATTTCTGGGTTGGCAAAGTCCTGAGGGGCAGTCACACTTTTGTTTTTGTTTGGTTTTGTTTTTACTTGAACAAAAGTGGAAACTTTAAAATAAATAGCACTCTGCCTACCTGTTTGCTAGATATGCAAAATGTGAGCCCTCTCCATTGCTCTTTTCCAAGTGGCTTTGCTTACTGTAAAGGGAGTTGGCTTGTTTTGATTGCTGCTTCTACATCCAGGAGCATTGATATAATATACAAAGGCCTACCTACTGATATAAATAGGTGAGGTGGTATTATTATTATTATTATTATTATTATTATTATTATTATTATTTAGATTTGTGTCCCTAGTCATGCAAATTCTAGTTTAAAAGCTAAACCAAGATTCCTCAAGAGGAAGGTAAGCAATGCAGCACAGATTCCTGGATACAGTATTCCATCATTCTAAATGTCTGTCTAGTTGTTGATGGATCTAGAAATTCTTGGAAAGACACATTTCATCCTCCAAGCTTGAAATCTCTTCACCCCTTTTTATTAACCACTTGTAACTTGCAGGAGGCAGTGCAAAGGTTTTATTACCTGGTTGATGACTTAGGAGAACTACAGGTGCATTTTAGAGGACAACCTACTATTCTCTGCAGCAGCCAGGCAGTTCCTCACTAGAGTAATAGAAGTAGAAAGGTTCTCTGAGATAGGAAATGTAAAAACCATTGGTTTAACCAAGAATCCAACTGCACCTGTTTATCTCTGTGCTCAATAGTTGGGGATTATGGAGCGCTGCAAATGCTGCTGGATTGCAATTCCCATACGTTCTAGCCAGTATAACCAGTGGTGAGAAATGCTGGGAATTGGCAACTCATCAAGATGTGGAAGTCTGCATCATTCCCCCAGTGTACAGAGGCTTATTATCCTTTCTTATTGAAATGAAAGGAGAAACCTGTATATTTGATCCAAATTCACTGTGCATTTCCTTTGTGGTGTGTAGAAATGATCCCTTTTGAGCAAAGGATGTAAATAAGGAGGCAGTGGTGTCTAAAAGTGTGAAGAATTATGTTTAGTTTATTTATTTAGAAAGGATTTTTATACTGGTAGAACTGTATTTTTTCTCACCTGTCCCCATACACAGTGATGTTGCCATTGATGTTTTGTTATCTGGACTGTACATTTCAGTACATTGTAGATGGCTTTAGTGCTGTTTTCTTCCATATTGATGTAGACAGTCATAATTTGTCATACTTGCACATGTCTGCTCTAACCTGTGAGAACAAAATAATGTGATTTGCCTCAAAGGAGTTGCTGAGAAGTGGGTGGTATAAGGAGTTACATGGTGATCATGACAGTGAAAGATGAATAAACAAGCCTAGATTGTAAGCATGCTTTCTCAGTCTCATTACCATCACTAGTAATATATTTAAGTGCAAGGTCATGTCCTCAAAATTCATTTTAAAGATGCCAAAGGTTTCCTAAAGTGATACAGAGAGTAAGGGAATTCTCAAACTACATAGGTGTAGTGCTCTGTGATAATAATGCATTCAAGTAATGTCTGCTATGGGAAAATAACATGGCTTCTTAGTTGCCTTCCTGTAATGCAGAATTCTATACAGCTATTTGAAATATCGAAAGTTGTTTTAGCATTTTTTTCATAATATGAATTACACACGTTTCCAATTTTGTCACCTAATAGTTTCTTATTCTTTTGAGGTAATGCCTCAGGGGGTACTTGTCTGGTAAACCGTAGCAGAAACATATAAAGAATGAAATCTTTGGTCAACTATAGAGGAATCTGAACAGTTTGAAACGCTTAATTCACCCTCCCTCCCCATACATATAGAAATAAACACTTGGGGATTATTTTCATTTCCTGCCAAAATGTTACCAGTTAATCTTGTTCATACTGAACACTGAAGCCTCGTATTGATTGGTGCTTCCCCCTTGCCTCTCGTATGCACACTTTGAAGGAGACTCCAAGTTTTACAATTGACGTACCATTTAGACACCAGAGCAGAAAAGAAGACCCAGAAGTGTCATAATCTTAAGAGTCAACTAATACTCCCCAAGATTCTTGGAGTTGTCTGATAGTTTGATCCTGAGACTCAACAAATAAAGAATATCATTAGAGCCTGAACAGAGGCTTTAGGCAGATTCAAGATGGGCCAGAGCAGTGGTTTCACTCTGCTCAATGAAAAGGGACCTCAAGGAAGGTCCTGTCTGCTTGAATGTGAATTAGCGGTAGTTCTTGAGGCATTACAAAAACATGCTTCTGAAAGGCACACAGGGTTATAGAGGAAAAAGACGCACTTTAGGGGTAACCAGGTCATGCTTCACATATCTTGGCATAAGGACACTCCATAGATCATCTGTGTTTTCTACAGAAGTTCCAAATTAACCTACTTCAAAGACATTACTGTGAATTATCTAGAATGGCAGTTTGGTCATTAGGGAGGCATTTGCATCTATCCAGAGTTCTCAGACTTTATATATTGGTGGAGAGTAAGAGGAGAGAATATATGTTAATGAACTACAAATTGTGCAAAAGTCAGACTGATTTTTAGATCGTGTTTATCAGATAGGGTGCTAAGGTGAACTAGAAAACATCTAGCAGATGAAAATATAAACTACTTGTGCATAAAGGCCATCATTTCCAAACCTCCTGGTAACAAAAGATCATTGTTCTTGGATATTAGATATCTTACAGAATGACCAGCAAATGCATGGGCTGACTGCATTCTGACAAGTCTCTCTTCCACAGGATAGCCCTGTGTTCCTTCCTGAATTATGTAAGTGTGTGTGCGTGTGCATATGTTGTGTTGCTGGGGCATTTCCTAAAAACTGCTTGTTTGATATGGCCCTTGGTATGTCACACTTTTTCTAGAACATCTCATTCAGAAATTGTTTAATCAGTAACCTTTTCTTTACCTGGATGAATGGGAAATGTTGTGCAAATTCAATACTTCATTTTTTTGACTCTGAAAAGAGCATACAGTGGTGCCTCGGGTTACGAAATTAATTCGTTCCGCGGCACCGTTCGTAACCCGAAAAGCCTTCGTAAGCCGAAATGCCATAGGCGCTAATGGGGAAAAAGCCGCGGCTCTGCCGCGGCTCCATTTAAAATAGCGCCGAAGTTTTTTCGTAACCCGAAAAAACTTTCGTAACCCGGAACAATAATTCCCTATGGGATTTTTTTGTATCCCGAAAATTTCGTAACCTGGGTAATTCGTATCCCGAGGTACCACTGTATATTCTCTCTGCTACTGTCTTCCAGACATTTGTGTCCATATGTATACCTGACTTGCCAACTGTATAATTGACTTGCCAGCAGTATACCTGAGTTGCTGCAGCAGTGCTGTGCAACCCCAAATCTATCAGTCTTTCTGTATGAGATTTTTGCATCTTGACTATACTGTGAGTCTGATGTTTTTGGTAGGCAGTTTCAGTCCAGTTTTCAAGTCTTGAGTTGATACCAGTTCCCTGAATTCATATTTCACATTCTGAAGTGTTCTTATGGTTGTTTGTGTTTTTTTTTAATGGGAACATGTTACTTCAAATTGCTTGAGAGTGCAAAGAAATGTGGGCTGTCAGTTCAGTCTGTCTTTTCCCAGTAATATTTCTCAGAGGACATCAAAACTTTGGGAACCATTGATATAGAAATCTTGATTTGTCCTGTCAGATTGTCCATTCTGGTGCCTTTAGTTTCATAACAATCCATCTTATTTTACAAAAGAAAAAAGGCTGCTCTTTTGAGAGATAGATTCTGTTGCTGGCATAGAAATAGTGAAGTCATAAGCAACTGTAAAGAATTTGAAAATAAACCTTTGGTTCTTACTCTGTAACAAGGAGCAGCAAGTAACAAGACCATGATGACTGGGTCCAATATTTGAGACACAGTAATATCAGTTGCTGGGAGGTGGTGAGTGGGAGGCACTGCTGTGGGCATGTCTTCCTATGGGTCATTCAAAACATCTGATTTAGGTACAGAATTCTGCACTAGAAAGGCCAGTGGGGTGGTCCAGTATAGCTCTTCTTATGATTGTATGAGGATCATAGCTCCTGTAGTAGTTCCTGCTATCTGGTTGCTGAGAGCTGCTCATTTTCAGGAAAACTATTATTTTTACAATGGTTTCTTTAGAAGTTACCCTGCCCCAAGCATTAATTATATCCCATTTATACCTCAGTATTCTTCTTTATGCCACCTGTAACTGTACTTTAATGTTAAAGATTGTTTCTGGACTGTTACTGCCCAGACACCTATCTTCTTTTTCTTAACCCACTAATTCTGGTTTCTGCACGTACTTTAATTCTTCATATTTTTTGTTTTGTGAAGGAAAGAAAAATCAGCATCTTTGTGAATGGCGATGGGCATCTGTTGTGCTACATTCACCGCTAACTGGTAGAACCAGTAACATCATTCCTAGTCTGCTTTATTTGTGTGACTTACATGCATCTACATGTTTGATCCAATTACCACTTGACCTATTAATAAGATGGGAAGTATTTTTAAAATTCTGTTTCAGTATCCTTTCCTGTGTGTTGTCTTCAAGTCACTGTCGACTTATGGTAACCACATGATCTTCATAGGGTTTTCTTAGGCAAGGAATACCCAGAGGTGGTTTTTCTAGTTCCATCCTCTGAAATAAACTTGAAGGCATCAGGTATTCATTGGTGGTCTCCCATCCAAGTACTAACCAGATCTAACCCTGTTTAGCTTTCACGATCAGATAGGATCTGGTGCCTTTAGGATATTTCTGAGAATAGGCCTATTAAAAGCAGTGGTTTGAGAAATCTAGGCTCTTCTAAGTTAAAACCACAGGCATTTATTAGAGGAAAATATTGAAAATGTGTTTATATTCCGTGTGGGCTACATAGTCAGATGATAACTACAAAAGCAGACATTTGTGCTGGAATCTATGTTGCTATTTATTTTGTATATAAGAATCCCTCCCACTTCTGGTACATTTCTGGAGAAGAAAAAAGGGTATTCGTATTGCAAACCCAGTCACTGAGATTGGCGGTATTTCACACTGTGCTTTCTCTTGCAACTCTGGAGAATGTGGAGTATATAAAAGTCATAAGAATGTGTTTGGAATAAAACTGACTTAGTATGAATAGATCTGTCAGACTTGCAGGCTCTTGCAAGTATGTGGACAGAAATAAATGGAAAAGTACAAGGAAATACTAAAAGGCATTGACAAATGACAGGCATTGTCTTTGCTTTATGTATAGCAGTCATAGGATTGTAGTGCTTACCTAGCAGTGCATTGCCTACAGAGATCTTAAATAAGATAAAAGTCAATTAGTTATAGAATTCTAATTCCATAAGTACAGTTGCCCCTCTGTTTTCGTGGACTTGAATCCCCTGCTCAGCCATGGACAAGCGCCTACTGCGCTTGGACAAGTCATGCTCTCAGCCCCAGAGAAAGACATTGGCAAAAACACACTAGAAATCTTGCCACGAAAACCCCATGACAGGCGCCAATTAAAACATGACACCTTTTGATCGCTGTAAATTGGAAATAACAAGTAGTTTTTCATTTTCTATACCAGTGGTTCTTACCCTTTTATTCAGTACGTACCCCCTTAAAATATCTTCTGTTTCTGCAGACCATCAAGACTTAACTCAACATTTAAAAACCTAAAATACATCAAGCATGGCCTTTTTGTAAAGAACAGGGATGCAATCTGCATCATGCAAAACCCTTAGTATAAAGCTTATACAATTCCAGACTATAAGAGGTAGTGAGGGTGAAAGGAGTGTGGAGAGGCCCACACACCCTTCTTGTTTACATCAATCGTATGGATTCAAAGTACTGTCAACTAAAAATGGCAGTGATGGCTCTCCAGGCAAGATCTTTTCCCAGATCCCTGGTTTTCCCTGGAGCTTTGCTTTCCCAGTGTTTAACCAGGCCTGACCCTGCATACCTTCCAAAATCAGACAAGACCAAGTCTGTTTGGATTGGTGGTTTTCTTTCTCAGTGTACACCTTGGGAGACAACACTTGTGGCAAAAAGAGTAATGCAGAGAGAAAGGGTGTGTATGTGCTGTTTGTCAAGTCCTCCCAAACCTTGACTTATAGGATGGCCACCCTAGTGGAAGGATTGCAGCAATGCTGGCAGCAGCAGAGCCTTTTCCTTTCCCCCCTCACTGTTGAAGTCCCTAGTGTCAGCCACCACTGTGGTGTACTGCTTGAGCTGCTCCAGCACCAACTCCATCTTCTGCCTCTTGACAGCAAACTAACATAGCCTGTAAAACCTAGAGCTTTTAACTAAAAAATCTAGTAACATTTCTTCAAGCCTTCATAGACCTCCTGTGAGGATATTGTGGCCCTTTGTGGATCTGTGGACCACAGGTTAAGAACTGTTGCTATATACAGTTAAAGGCTCTCCTGTAATCTATAAAACATAGGTTAATTTTCTTTTAAAAATCCTATAATATATATGTAAAAATGGTTAATTTTTCTAGTGGAGATGTGTCATATATTTGTTTGTTACATTTATACCTTACCTTTATTCCAATTGTGATCAAGGCACTATTCCATTTCTTTCCATTTATCTTCACAACAGCCCTGTGGAGGTAGGTGATGTGAGAGAGTGTTACTGGTCATCCAGTGAGATCTTTTGACTGAGTGGGGCTTGAACATAGATCTGTCCAAACTGAGTCCAGTAGTCTTTTCACTGCAGTAGCCTGACTTCAAGGACCTGACAATTAAGATAAGAGGCACAAGGCAAGGGAAAGGTTGTTTAGAAGATCGTTACCTGATCCCCTTATAATACTGCTGAATTTCTGAGCTGTGGCCAGCAGTTGTATGTAGGATTTGCATCATGGAATGGGCTTCCCTTACCCTAGAGTATTGCTAATAACTCGTCTTGCTTCCTCTGCATGCTGTACCACATATAAAACAAGTTTCGGTGTGTCAGATGGGACATAATATTTGTTTTTCTTTCCCCTCCCCAGTCATCTGCCAGTGTTATGCAAGGGCACAGTGACATTTTCAGTGATCATCTTTATTCCCCGGTCTCCTACATGGCTCCCCATGATATCTGTCTCTTAGCTTTGGGTGACTGCATATAAAACCTTTAAATTAATCTGTAGTTACATCCTCTGTTACAGTTCCAGGAGTGACAGTAAAGGTAGACACTAGCATTGTGTGAAATAGACCCTCTTGAACTTTATGAGGCATGTCTGATAGCAATATACAAAGATATTTTCTGTAGTATCACCCCTTGTGTGGAATTCCTGCCCCAGAGAGAATAGAACATCTACGTTTTTATGTTTTCTATGGTAGTTGGGCCATTTCTTTTTCAACAGGCTTTAGATTATACTCTGTGTGTGTGACAGTGTGTGTTTTATTCTGTCTCTGTTGGTTTGGTTTCATATTGTTTGACTAGTGTGTATTATTATTTTGTTGCATGATTGCTTTTTAACTGCTGAGGTTTTTTCCCCCCCTTTATGTTTTTGTTAGCTAGTATCTCCTTGTAGAGGGGACGATGAGATAATGTTGTGCTGTAGCCAAGGCTCACAGGGGTGGAACTGGTGGACCGTTTTATTAGCAGAAATGAAAATATAATCCGCCACCTCCCTCAGACTTCCCTGCTCTCTCTAGATGGTTTAGCTGCAATCCTCACAGTAGCTAGTGGGGATGGATTTTTCTAGCAAAGTTATTTTAAGATAGCCTGATCTTGAATTGGCGATTAATACCCATTGGCTCCTGATGAGGATGGAAACTGCTGGAATTGGTTTCTTGATATGGATTAAGAAAGCTGGCCTGGTTTCCTCTTGAGAGCTTACCTGCAGCTCTACTAATTTTAGAATTTACTGTGAAGTCGAAGGCTTTCATGGCCAACATCCATAGCTTTCTGTGGGTTTTTCGGGCTATGTGGCCATGTTCTAGAAGAGTTTCTGAAGATGCCAGCCACAGATGCTGGTGAAACGTCAGGAAGAAACTCTTTTAGAACATGGCCACATAGCCCAAAAAACCCACAAAAACCTAGAATTTACTGCTGCACCATTACAGAGATATTTTGTGTGTGTGTGTGTGTGTGTGTGTGTGTGTGTGTCGGGGGGGTGTTATTGGACTGGATCCAAACTTGGCCTTCTGTAAATAGAATGGTCTATGTTGCCGCTGAGGCTTTTGGGTAAAGGCAAGATTTGTTCAGAAGAGTTTTGCCTTTGCCTTCCTCTGAGGCTGAAAGGGCATGACTTGCCCAAGGTGACCCACTGGGTTTCCATGGCTGAGTAGGGATTTGAAATCTGGTCTCCAGAGTCAGAGTCCAATGCTCAAACCACTGTACCACATTGGCTCCCTCTTTTCAAGGACTGGTCTCTAATTGAGTAGACACAGTTCTTGTCCAGTAAAACTGGGGCTTGACAGATGGGTGGCTCCGTGCTGCCCATCTTTGCCCCGAATTGGTGCTGCAGTAGCCGCACACTGCAGCACCAACACGCCGCCAAAAAGAAGCTGCCCAGAGCAGCTTCTTTTTTGTGGCTCCGCAAACAAGAAAAGGCGCCACCATGATGCCACTTCCTGCCAAAGACATCTGGTCGCTGTATGTCATCATCATCATCATGGCGGCCCCAGTATGGACGGGAGGCCGCCATGATGGCAGCATCCATTCGGACTGGGGTTTGGGAGTATGTGGTTGCTGTGTGCTCCCGAACCCTAGAATTGGCACCGACATGCCGCTTCCTGCCTGTATGTACCAGGCCACTAAAACTGAGAGACCTGTTTGCACAAGAAGCACATTTTTTGCATCTTCCTTTGATTTATGCATCGTTAAAATCAGACAACCACAAATGTTTGATTAGCAAGTATAAATAAAAACTTGTCTTTAATAAAAGGAATGAGTTGGGAAATGAAATTTAAAAGGCCAGGGCAACCTCACCTGTCGAAATGGCCCACTGTTACACTTTGCCTTGGCTCTTTGTGAGAAATGCACTGAAATACTAAAACTGGGTGAGCTGGCAATGTGGAATGACCTTGCATGAATCCTTTTCTATAGACTGAGAAAAGAGCTTCCCTTTCTAAGTGTACATCGCTTCAAAATGCAGTGAGTTGGTGGTGCAGCAAGTGATCTTTCTCAGTTCACCTCGACTTTTTCACATCACCAAGGATGGGGTGTGTGGAATATGGCCTTGGTTCTCTGCACCTCTGGGTTTATGTTGTATGAGAAGGAGGGGACAGAGAGAGAGAGAGAGAGAGAGAGAGGAGGAGGGAAGGAGGGAGGGAGGGAGAACAAATATTGTTTGGCCTAACCCATTACTGGTATGGAGTCCCCTAGACATTTGTGGACAAACAAATGTGGCACAGGCTGGAAAAAAATTCTCACCCTTGCCATGATGAAGTGAAGCAAAGATCAAATGACCATATATATATATATATATATATATATATATATATATATTCATTCATTCATTCATTCATTCATTCCGTGGTATTCATACGTATGTTTACAATATGTATATTGTATATGTATATGGTATAGATCACGAAAAGCTATGGAATGCACTCAAAGACATGGCCATGCCACTACATCTGACAGTCCTGATGAGGAATCTGTACCAAGGACAAGGGGCCATCGTCAGAACAGAATTCGGGGAAACAGAGTGGTTACCAATAGGCAAAGGGATCAAGCAAGGCTGCATCCTATCACCTTACTTGTTTAACCTATATGCTGAAGACATCATAAGAAAAGCAGAATTAGAATCAGAAAAAGGAGGAGTGAAGATAGGAAGAAGCAGTATTAACAACCTAAGACATGCAGACAACACCATAATATTAACAGAAGACATTCAGGAATTGGAACAGTTAATAAGGAAGATCAAAGATGAAAATGTAAAGCCAGGTTTGATGCTGAACATAAAGAAAACAAAAATAATGACCACAGAAAAAAAATACACAAATTCAATCTAGACAATGAGGAAATTGAAATAATTAAAGAATTTCCATATCTAGGATCAAACATGGACCTGAATGGAGATTGCAGTCAGAAAATAAGAAGACAACTAGGAATGGGAAGGACAGCTATTGTCAGAATCGTTCAGGCCATTGTATTCTCAATTACCATGTACGGACGTGAGAGCTGGATAGTGAAGGAAGCAGACAGAAAGAAAATCAACTCATTTGAAATATGGTGCTGGAGAAGACTACTTAGGATACCATGGACAGCCAAGAAGACAAACAAATAGATTCTTGAACAGATCAGACCAGGGCTCTTCTTGGATGCTACGATGATCAAGTTGAGACTATTGTACTTTGGCCACATCATGAGAAGGCACAGATCACTAAAAAAATAATAATGCTAGGAAAGGTAGAGGTTAGAAGAAGGAGAGGAACACCACAAACCAGATGGATAGACTCAATCAGGGGGATTATGGGCAAGGATTTGCAGGATCTGGGCAGGACAATGGCGGATAGGGATTCTTGGAGATGTCTCATCCATGGGCTTGCCATGAGTTGGAACCGACCCAAGGGCAGCTAACAACAACAATGTGTTAGATCTACTATCTCAAGTTTTACATTAAAACAAAACATTTTAGAGTGGTGATAAAAGCAGTCTCAGTCCCACATAATTATTGTGAAGATGGACAGGGATTGTACAATGCTTTGCCTGTCTGAATAACAACTGTACTTTTAATGGGGAACATTTGCACTGTGGCAACTGACAGGGCAAAACTATACTGCTTCTTCCTGTCTTTATGCAGGGAGCAAAGGCTGAAATCACTTTGGGCTGCAAGCCAGGGTTGTCGGCTGCAGCTTTCATAATGCTTGAGTAACAAGGGGGCAACCTCAGCTGCTGCCAGGCTGCAGAACGAATAATAATAATGCTTGGATTATAATGATGCGTTGCTCATAAATTAAATATTAAAGATGCTTGGGTGAGCATAATTTTAAACAGGGACGTATTTGCATGTTTATTGCATACATGATTTCATTTGAGCCTTCTAAATGTCTTTGGGAGTAAGGGGGATATTTGGTTAAATAACTGGGATTAGCAGTGTTATCTGCAGCTTTAATCATAGATATGCCTTGTGTGTGCCTAGTGACAAGGTTTAATGTGATGCTGTGCTGAAAATCTATATAAACATCATGGGTATGGGTTTAATTCATCCATGTGACCTTTTAACCACTTATTTAAAACATGCCTTTTAATGCTGCTCCCTCCCTAAAAGTGAGCTGTTGTCTGTGGAGCAAGCAAAACGAAGCAGATTACCTATGGTAACCGTGAGTGATCATTTAGACTCCCAAATCCCCTTTCATCCGTTCCATTGGCTTCTGAAAATCCTATTACATGATTGCATTTGCAGGTGGAATGCACAAGAGAAT
The DNA here is from genome assembly GCF_019175285.1 of Sceloporus undulatus. Taxonomy (NCBI): domain Eukaryota; kingdom Metazoa; phylum Chordata; class Lepidosauria; order Squamata; family Phrynosomatidae; genus Sceloporus; species Sceloporus undulatus. The sequence continues at coordinate 211,192,752 of NC_056523.1, forward strand.
GAAAAGCCTATACTTTTTTTATAGCTATCCCTTTCTTCCTTGGAGGCATCGCATTGAGAATTCTGAAACTCTGCTCTTTATCCTTTTTATTGCTGCTTCCTACAGTGGGAACGTTGTGAGATTTAGCAAAGGTGGTCTCAAGACATTAGCATGGAGATTAATATTCGAATCTGTGACATGTGCTTAGTATGAGGAATAACATAGACCTATTTGTAAATGCTAAAACCTTAATACTTATATTAAGCTTACATGGGATATAAGTTAAATAAATAAACAACTAAAGGACAGACGGATGGACACACACACAGAGAGTACAATCCCCATATCTGTAGGACCAGTACCTGCAGTTTCACTTACCCACATCTGAAAAAGTATGTTCTCTGCCATTTTCTAGGTCCAGAGGGATTCTGTGGTATGCTTTCGATGGAAATTGACCACAGAGTCTTGCTGAAGGACCTAGTAATGCCTAGAGAAGTGTTCTGTCTGGGTCATTCAGCATGACTCTATGGTCAACTTGCACTAGAAGTCATTCATTTCAATAGGGTTCACTATTATCTGTGGTTTCACATTTCTACACTAAGTCTCTCTCTCCCTCTCTCTGTGAGCCAGGTGTTCGTTCTCTTTTGTCTATAACAGGATAGGTGTAGAGAACTACTGTAAATAAACTGAAGCAACACATATTGTTGGCCAGATTTGTCCTGAGCTTTGAAATCACAAGGACAGGAGGACTAACTGTGCTCTACTTCACTTTGTGCAGTTTGTTAGTTATAGAAGACACTGTGCTGTTCTGTGCTCTTTTCCTCTTTTGCTGTTTTCTTTCTTCTCACATAGCTTTATTCCCAAAGTGGGAAAAACCCTTACATTTTAGGGAGAAAACTACAATTGAAGCTATATTTCTAAAAGCTAATACAGTGCGCCCTTGTTTTACGCAGGGGGATCCGTTCTGGACCCCCCTGTGTAAAACAAAAAAAGTGTATGCTCGACCTCCGTTACAAGTAACGGGGTTTGTGCTCGCGGCGGCGCCTGTGATGCGCGCAAATCTTGGGCATGCGCACCATTGTTTCTTCTGGTGCACGACGGCGGAAGGAGTAACGCTGCTTTCAGCGTATGCTGAGCGTATGATGCGGGTGCACTGTATACTTCATTCCAACTCTTTCATACCACCAGTGGTGATGTGTGTAGGCAGTTGAGTAACTGTTGGGATTATGCTCTGGGGCTTATCAAGGGTGGAAGTCAAGCTACACAATATTTTCCAACATTATGTTTATGTCTTCCTATGTTTCAAAAATTAGGGAAATTCTTGAAAAATCTTGGTTTAAACCAAAAGACTGTGGTTGAAGCTTCCAAAAGAAAGGAAGTTCATGCTGCACATCAGCCCCCATGCTCCAACCATGGGTGCATTGATGGACCCTTCTTCCACCCCAACCAAGTATAAGAATTATTTTCAGTTTCTGATATTGTAGATCACTAAACTTGATGTAAAACAACTGCCATTCAGAACTTTGAGGAAATGTGATTATTTTCCAGAGTGTGATAATTCAGTATTTCACGCAGATTTCACTAGCCTTATTCTCGTTTTTGAGAAATTTTGATGTGAAACCATTTACAGTTAGAAACAGGTAGAATAGACAAAGGAGAGAGCCTTTACACTTAAGGGTACAGTCCTGTCTGCAGGTTATGTTGTGTTAATAAAGGGAATCCATTATATCTGGCTTGCTTGAACTAGCACACCGAAACACAGTGAGACTGCCTGCCATCAAATACAAACAAAATAGATTGACCAATGAAGATCATCTAACTGTGTGTAGACATTAGCATTATCAGTGCCTATGCTTCATTTCAGCTTTTCCTCACCACTAGCGATTTACAATAGAGAGATTACGTTGGCTAGAGGGAATATGCTATGTGGTTACCAGGGATGGACGTTAATATGAAAGAGGGGTCCAACAATGTGCCATGTTTTGAGTTAGTTAGGGTGGCAGTGGTTGAACAGCATCAGGTAAAAGAGGGAAAAAACAAGTATCTGTGTCATAGCATGGATGCAACCAGTTATAAGCAATGTATTACTGAAGGTAGTTATTTCTGAGGTAATGACATTGCATTTCAAAAGCAATGTATTGAGCTGGAACAAAGTTACTTTGTTGCTCTTTGTTGTTGTTAGCTGCCATTGAGTTGACCGTCTTCCAGCCGGCGGCCTCCCTGATTGGTTGGGAGGCCAGGAAGGGGCTGGATTTATGGTTGCAAATGCTGCTGGAACTTGTAGGCAGACAGATATCCTGCCCTGTCCCAGCCTCCCAACCAATCATGGAGGCCATTGGCTGGAAGAAGGGGTGGGGCTTCCAGCCACAAGGGGGTCGCAGCATAAGAAAGGTTGGGAACCACTGATCTAATGTTACTTTGTTTGCTTCCTGTCTTGAAAGTTGCTGTTCACGTGCTCAGAGACAGCTGGAAGCTGGGAAAGGTCCCTGGGGAGGAGGAGGAATAGGCATGTACCTGTTCATCCTCGTGTCAGATCTTTCCCTGCCCCCAGCTGTCCTTCCGGAGGCAGCTGGGGACTGGAAAAGGTCACTGGGGAGGAGGAGGAATAGGCACGCACCCGTTCATCCTCCTTCCAGAGGCAACTGGAGGCTGGAAATGGTCCCTGCAGAGGAGCAATGGGTGCATGCCAGTTGCTTCTCCTACTTCCGTCCTTCCCAGACCCCAATTGTTTCCAAGCTGAAGGACGGAAAATGTCCAGGAGGAGGAGCAATGGGTGGGGACTTGTGGCTCCTTCTACCAAGTGCCCTTTTCCTGTCTCAGAGAGGCAACTGGAAACCGGGAGAAGGGCGCTGGGGAGAAGGAGCCAAAGGCGTGCACTTGTGGCTCCTTCTCCCCAGTGCCATTTCCTGCTTTCCAGCTGTCTCTGAAAGACAACTGAAGACTGGGAAATGGCAGGGAGGAGGAGCAATAGGCACGTGTGAACCTGTTCCTCCTCCCTGTCCCTTGCTGGGTGAAACGGTTTTTTGTGCCACCAGTGGCACGTGTGCCATAGGATTGCCATCATGGTGGTAAGCCATTGCATCCCATAGTGGGATACTAATCAAATAAATAAATAAAATTTATTTAAATGAATGTATTCATCTGTTGTATTTTATATTCTTTCTATAAACCCTTGAAGAAGGGATACAGTGGGATCTTGGTATCTCCTGGAGTTTGGTTCCAGGACACTTCAAATCCCCCCCCCCCCATACCAAAATCTATGGATTCTCAAGTCCCATTAAATACAATAGTGTAGTAAAATAGTGTCCCTTGTATAAAATGGCAAAATCAGGTTTTGCTTTTTGTATATTTTGGGGGGGGGGTATTATCAAGCCGTGAATGGTTGAATCCGTAGATATGGAGGACCAACTGTATTCACTAGCCATAATGTATTGGGCTTTTTAATTATTAAATATCAGTCTTTAGCATCTTTTCCTTTTTTAGCAGGTTCTCTTGGTTGCTCTCTGTCCCTACCCCCACTCCCAGAACAGAAACAAACTAGTCTTTCCATGTCCTGTGCAAAACCAGCTGCAAGCATGTAGCCCAAATCTTGTCTTGCTAGCTTTGACTGAATTAGTCCCTGCCTTTGGTTCTTTTCTTGTTTCCCTCTGCTTTTCTCTTGTGTCCCTCCTCACACCATGGGAATACCTTTAAATAGTTAGCTTCAGGAGAAGGGACTGGGACAAATACATATTAGCAAGAGACTGTTTGCAACAGAAAGTGTCCCATAGCAGCTTTGTTCAAAATAATTGGCAGAGCCACTCCCTCCCTTCTCCTTCATTTCCATCCTTTTGGTGGGATGCAGAATATTGACTGCATATTTTGTTTTATATCTCTTCTACAAATTTAATTTAGTGTATCTGCACAGCATATTTATATCAGTTTTGTATCACTTTAATTGTCATGGTTCCATCCTAGGAAATCTAAGACCAGTTGTTTGGTAAGGTGTTTAGAGTTTTCTGCTGGAGAAATCTAGTACATAGTTTTTTGTGGGTTTTTCAGGCTATGTGGCCATGTTCTAGAGGGTGTTTATTCGTGATGTTTCGTCAGCATCTGTAGCTGGCATCTGTCAGCCACAGATGCTGACAAAACATCAGGAATAAACTCTTCTAGAACATGGCCACATAGCCTGAAAAACCCACAAAAAACTATAGATGCCAGCCATGAAAGCCTTTGAAATCTAGTACAGTTCACTAAACTACAATTACCATATATTACAGAATTTAACTAATTTAATCCACAATCCCACTTAGTTACCCTCCTGTTTACCTCATGAAACTCAAAACCCCAGGAATTTGGTAATTAGTGGTATATAACTGATATCTCTAGTTGTGGGCGGGGCTACGGGAGCAGGCTGCATGGCGGGAGTGAAGAGTGCACTAGAGCTCCACGTGGGAAACAAACTTTCCTCAGGCCCAGGTTTGCAGAAACACTAACGCCTTTATTGGCAACAAACAGGATAACAAAGTAAACAGGTGTAACAGAAAATAAACGCGGTGTCGTCCGCTTCTCTACCCGGCGTCTTACTTCAGACTTCTTGGGTTTCCCCGTCTGGGCTCAAAAGAGAGTTCCTCCTTCGTCTTCCGCCCGAATGCTTTTCTAAGGCCTCCCAGTCTGCCTTTTCCCAATCCTGGGGCTTTGGTCCCTGCTCCCAGGCTCCTCCTTTAGGGTCCCACCATTCCCCTTCCAGTCCTCCTGGGTCTCGTGGTAGCCACTCTCCTTCCCCTGGGTAGCTAAAGTCCCCTTCCACTCTAGGGTCGCTCAACGTCACCGCTTCGTGGGGACCTGGTCTACGGGGACTTGCCTTTCCCACTAAAGAGACAGGCCTGCCCACCCTCCGTGGGCTTTGGGTTACCTTCCCTTCTCTTCGCTCGACCGCATCCCCCTCTTCCGCGTCTCCTTTCTCTCCCCGCGCAAGCCCTCTCCTCTCCTTTTATGGAGGCCTGAAGCTCCACCTTTCCTTCTTCTGGCCCCTCCCCCAGGGTTCTTTCACTCCCTTCTTCCACCTGGGCGTCTTCAGCCCTCCCAGCTCTCCCAGTCTCCATCTCTACCTCACTACACTAGTACAGAAAATGTTTTACTTTCTTTAAATGAAAGCTGGGAATCCATGTTCAAGTAAAACCGGGCTAACTGTGCACGATTCTTTTCTTTCTTTCTTTTCATTTCTTGGTAGTTCATCTCTCTTCATCCTCATTGCTAACATACTGTCTTTCTCTTTCTCTCCTCATGAAGGAACATGAGGTGTATATTTAAAGAATCCACCTGGTTCTGATTGGTATCGTCTTTGCATGTTCATTAGTTTTTCAAAAAACTACTAGCTGGGCAACACTAAAAGTGAAATTAATCCTCCCACATAATCTGGCATTGTCAGACACCTCGATGGTGAGAGAAGGAACTGGCTTGCTTCCTCCCTCGCTCCCATTCTGTCATTACCTGCTGACTGGAGGTTCTTGTGTAAGCAATCTTTGTTGATGTAGAAGAAAGCTTAGGCAAATGTACTGGATAAGCAGTGTCACTTATTAATGAAACTTTTCAACATTTTACAACTGCAGTCTGTGTGCATAATTTTTATGTAGCTCATACCTAGCATGTGGTTCTCTAATTATCTTAGCAAAGGAATTTGCTGTGTGTGCATATGAATAATACAAAATAGGTGGCCATGAGACTGAAAGCCTCTTAATGTGCTTCTGCAGGAGTATTCTTTCTGTGCAAGGCGAGCAAGTGCTTGGGAGTGATTTGAAATGATCCTCAAGTTCAGACTCTGACACTACCCATTTGTCAGGTGGCTTTAAGCCAGTTGATGGGTTTGATATATTTTTTAGCATACCTCCCATTTGGGGGTCCCTTGAAGTGGATCCCTTCAGTTATATCTCTCAAACTACATTTTAAATTCTTCTCCCAGTTTCATCAATAGGATAAAAGAATAAAGAAACAATCAGTTTAAAAGCAGTTAAGATATCTGGTGCTGGAGTTGCTGAATCTGAGGTTTTGGTGGGCTTTCAAATGCAAAGTAAGTAGAGAGTGTCTGCTTTTGCCTCTACAGTGGTCATTATTAGCCTACTCTCTTCTCTCAAAGCGTTGCTTCAGTAATGAACAGAAAAGTGCTGTTTCATTCCTCATGTGCTATGAATGCAGTTGGCTATAAATCATAATGTCCTGTAATGGTGAAATAGTATGAACTTAAAATCATGGCATACCAAATGTATTGGAGCCCCGTGAAGAAGCAGTAAAGTTTTTCATAGATTAAAGCTAAGCTTTCAACCTGGGAAATTCACTCAGTTCTCGGTCTTTCCCACAATGAAAGCTTTTTTGTTTTTGTCCAGGCTGGGGACTGTGTACATGGCTTTTGGATTCACTGGTTTGTCTTTAACGTTATTTCTATAAACGTAGGGCTTGTACAGATGGGTGCTTTGCGTTGGCCTGGGCCTGAACTAGGGTTGCACAGGGGCTGAGTCGCTCAGCAACCCTACCACGCACCCTGGCCGCCATCATGGTGCACACCCATTCATATGGGCTGCGCCATAATGGTGTCCGTGCAGCACAGTGCCCAAACAGCACCATGCCAGATGGATGTCATCATGGCACGCAAGGCTGCCAATGATGCCCTCTGCATGGCCTAAAAAGAACCTGCCTGGGAGCAGGTTCTTTTTAGGCCTCCCAGAGGCCGCAGTGTTTGGTTGCTGCTGTCTCCATCTGGGACAGAAAGGGGTGGCATCTCGCCTCCCCTTTCTGCCAGTCTGTCCAGCCCCTGAATCACATTTAGATGGCCTTGAGTACACTCTGGCTATTCATCCATTGACCATCAGCCACAAATTTTATTCTCCTCTTTCTCTTCCTTTTAAGTGATGCCAGTTTATTAAACAGTTTTTTTAAAGTACACGTTGAGTGTCCCTTATCCAAAAATTCAAAATGCTCCAAAACCTATTCTTTTTATTGGTGGCTAAGATAGTGACACCTTTGCTTTCTGATGGTTCAGTATATGCAAAACTTGTATCATGTTTGATACAAAATATTTAAAATCTTATGTTTAAAATTATATTCACCCTATGTGTATAAGGTGTATATGAAATATAAATTAATTTCATGTTTAGACTTGGGACTTCTCTTCAAGATATCTCATTATATATATATGTAAATATTCAGAAATCCAAAATAAATAAATAAAAATCTGAAATATTTTTGCTACCAAGCAATACAAAACAGCAATTTTTAAATTTTATATCCTTAGTGCAGTTGCATCTTCTTGTTTATGAACAGGTTTCAGTATCTAATTTGTGCTCTTAAGGAAAGCCATTCTTATTTACAACACTAACAACACTAACTTTCTTGAATTTCAGCTGTTTAAGTTTTGACTTTCTTGGTTTCCATTCACTGAAGTGACAAAAAGAATATATGAATTAAAATTAATTTTAGAATGCCATGGTCCCATATTTTAGAGCTGTATATTTGGTAGTGATGTTATCTGGACCTTTAGTTTTTATGCATAAGAGCAATGGCGTCACTTGGGGATGGGTGGGCTGCACTGAGTGACACCCCAGAAGGGGGGGTGACACCTGGTTGGCCCCCCTACCTCCACAGGTTCTCCTTGGCCTTGCATGTGTGCCCCTCTGGGCCTTGGTTTTTTTTGCTTGGGGTGCTGTTGGTTTTTTATTGTTGTTGACTGCTAATTGTTGTTAACTTGTAATTCTGCTGGGGGGGGTTGGGGCTTGTGTTGTTTTAACTGTTTTATCTTTTATTGTTCACCGCTGTGATCCTTGGAATAGCGGTATTATTATTATTATTATTATTATTATTATTATTATTATTATTGGGGGGGGTCTGTGGCCTGCATAGTGCTTCCCCAGCCAATGTGGCCTCTCCCTCTTGCCCTGGAGGTCCCACCCGGAAGTCTCCCCCTGGCACCAGATGCTACCCAGTGCTGGATCCCCACTGCATAAGACTGTGATGCCTAGTTATGAGTATATGCCTTGAAATTAATATGTTTTTATGTGATTTTGTAACTTTGTCTACACATAATATTTTTAGCAGAATAATTACTTGATTGTTTCACTACTCAAAAATGTCTTCCAGTTGATCACTGTGGATAAAAAACATTAAACCTCTAGACTCAGTTAACTCATGTATAATCTCCTCTGTGCAAATGAACCATTGCAGATCACACAGTGTCTCATATATGCAATACTTCTTGGCTGAATGCTATTCACCCATCCAGTTGGTAACTGACTGGCCAGTTTGACACTGTCAAGCAAGTGTAAAAATTTCTGACATAATTAAATAGTGTGTGTATTCCTGCTAATATGTATGGATATTTGAATTGGTTCTTCTTTATTGAACTATTTGCACTGGGTGATTTTATTGCTACTCTTGACAGTGCTACAAAGAATAGAAATTAATTTACAGGTGCTTGTGCATTACAGCAAAGTTCGGAATCTACCAAACTGGAACTCTGTATTGTAGAGATGGGCAAAATACAACCTGCAGGCTGCATGCAGGCCTCCCGGAACCATTTCGATGACCCACAAAGCCTGATCAATCCCCCTGCCAAACGTTTCCCCCTAAAATGCCCCCAAGTGCCCTTAAGAGGACGTGGGAGGAATTTGGGCACATTTTTGCCCCTCTGGACAATTTTAGGCCTAGGAGAGGCATTTTGTTTAAAGAAAAGAAAGTTAATAGGAAAATATTTTCTGTAATTTCCTGCTAAAAAGGTCTCTCCTGAGCCTAAAATGGTTCATGGGCCCACAAAACATTACTAAAATACCCACCACATTCCAAGAAGGTATTTGGGGCAAAACGTTTTGTTTGTTTGTTTGTTTTTGCAGAGAGATGTGGCTCTCCAAGCTTTCCTAGAGGCTAATGTACACCCTCCCCCAGCTTCTCACACTCACTCCTGCTATAATGGAATAGTCAGTTATATTTTCAGTGCCCAAGAGCTGGGGTGCTCCCCAGCTGTTTAAACTACATTTCACAATGCCAGATTGGCCAGTGATCTGGAAATATGGGAGCTGTAATTCAACACATCTGGACAGTACTGAGTCATCTGTCCTTGGCCTTGTGTGTTCCTTATATTTCATGTTTTTTGTATGAAGAAGACAATTACTGTGATGACTATTGAATAACCATTATCATTTCTGCATCCTTCTCTTTCTCCCCTCCTTAATTCTAATATACTAGAGTTCCAAACGAGAGTGGAAGCCTCTGGAGGATCGCAGCTGCACAGATATCCCATGGCTGCTGCTGTTCATTGTCTTTTGCATTGGCATGGTAGGTAACAAAGAAACAGCTCTAAAGAGATTTCAGCACAGACTTTTTTCAGTGATTGGGTCATTTTAAAAAATCATTTTGAGAAGATTCATTCAAGTTGGGAATGGGTAACTACAGTGAGATAATTTTTGCCGATGTAAAGCTTCAGCGCGCTGCAGCATCCAGTTTTTGTTCAAATTACTCTCGGGAGAAGAGATACCAGTAGGGTACTGGCTATCCCCAAACTATCTCTCAGTTCAGATTGTCTTGATAGCAGTGGCAACAGTCCCTCTGAAATGAAAATGCTGCTGCTCAGTTGCAGGTTAGTGAATAGTTAACTCACTGCCATTCGGGAACTGATCCTGGATGAGCATGCTAATGTGGTTGGATGAAGTGGGGAAAGAGGCATTAATATTTTTTAACTTTGTCCATTGGGGCTCTTTGTGCAGTAACAGGTGAGACCTGGGGAATAGCAAGGCAGAGTTGCAGTGGTCTATTAGTATTCCATCCCCCTGCCCTATCTCACCTACTCTTTATTGAATACTCCTGGATTTAGTTGGTTTGCAGTCACATTACACATGGTGCTGCATAGTTCTATTTGTTCATTCTGGGTTCCTCTTTTTGAAGAACATTATAAACCCTTTCAGTATTTCAGAGAAAGGAGATTTAAATCGAAACAGTAATTTCTATTGTATACATCTCTGAAAGAGACCTATCAGGTGGATGTTATTAAAAAGAACTATTTTTAATGTAGTTTGTCACTTCTCATCTTATTTTTTCACAGGGTCTTATTTGTGGCTTTTCAATAGCTACTGGAGCAGCTGCAAGATTGGTTTCAGGATATGACAGTTATGGAAATATTTGCGGACAGAAGAATGTAAAAGTAGAGGGAATAGAAAACAGTGGCTTAGACCTCACAGAGAAGAAGTGAGTACATGATCTAAATAGTATGGTGGCTGTTTTAAAAACTGATGAAATGTAGCATGATTTTTTTTGGCAGTAAATTGCAAGTTTAGGATGAGGTGAAGTGAATTTCTCACAGTACATTTGGTCATTTATCTCAAGCATACTCTCTCCTAAATCATCATTGTGTCTGGATACTTATGAGAATGAGATGTGTGACTTAACAGCATTTGTATGAACCATGGTCTCTGCAGTTTAATGTTGTTGCTTGTGTGTCTTTTAACAGAAATTTGATTGCTCTAGAAATATGCATAGTGCCCGGAATCTCACTGGAGTTGCTTGTACTACTTACAAAGTGCTGTCACTTCAGTTTAGGGCAATGCCCTGTTAGGACATAACCTCCTACATACATGTTTTAGTATTATACAAGCTTAACTGTCAAGTAACTCCAAAGAAACACAGTTGTTGTTTGGGAAGGTGGTGAGAAATTGTCTATTACTCTCACAGCTACAGTTTAGTGGGAAAGGGTATGACCATTAGATAAACTTGCTATTGTAGGTTTGCACTTTGATGGTTTGGATGTACAGTCTTTAAGAAACAATTTAAGTACTGTATGATGTATCGGCAAAATTTATTCATCTTGGAAATATTTGAAGCAGGCTTGAGTTTAACTGGACTTTGGAAACAGAACTTCAATTTGAATTTAGTCTCTTCCATTGAAAATATGGAGGACAGCTTACTGAAAACTTAATATTAGACACGAAGTAAAGTAACAGTGATAAACATTAATCCACCAAACACTGATACCTTTTTTGGCCTAAATGCACAATATACTTGTTGCAAGCTTTCGAAGAAAATTTAAAGTCCATTTGCATCTGTCTCGAGACAGATTGGATTGCAAGAGAGGAATCTTTGTTGAGATGCAAATGGACTGTAAATTTCCTGGACTTTGAAAATCTCCCACATGGCCAGAAGAAGGAAGAGCCAGCCTACAAAAGACAATTCAAACTTCAGTACTAATATTTCTCCTCTGGCTACCAATGGACCACCAATCTGTCTCTCCCTTGGCAACAGGAACAATCCACCTTTCAGCAATACCAACCCCGCAAACCTGGCTATCAAGGGGAATTTAAAACATCCCAATTCAAGAAGAGCCAAGCCGCATACAAAGGCTATCTTTGACACCCTTCAGCAGGATTTCCCTGTTGTCAACTTCAGCATCACTTTCTTCATCAACAGACTTCATGCCTGCTACCAACAAGGGCCACTTTCACATTGGACTCAAAGGTGCTCAGTATCACCAAGCATGGCTATGCCATAAAATTTCAAAGTCTTTCCCCCACAGGCACCCTTCATATATCAACATGTTCACTTAAACTTCTCAATGAGGGCCACACTCTAATCAACAAGGGTGCCATAGAGCTGGTCTTTCATGCCATCCGGCTCATTAGAAATATCTCTCCTTCACACTAAGTGGAAAGTGTGCTCTCCCCTTTGGTCTCTGCACCGCACCACATATCTTTATAAAATGCATTGTAGTGGTGGCTGTGCCATATTCAACAACATGGAGTCATCCTAGTCCCTTATATCCATGACTGGCTCCTTGTGACAAACTTCTAGAACTCCTATACAATATCCATATTGTACTTATCTCCTCCATACCCTCAGGCTAGTGGTAAGCTACATAAAATCCTGCTTGGGACCAACACAATGCATCAGGTTAATTGGGACACTTCTCAGCTACAGGTGAATTCCTCCTGGAAGACAAGACCCTATCCCTTCATCAAGTCATTGCTACTTCCCCAATGAGCAGAGAACCTTAGCACCTCCTCTCCAGAGGAATCAGAGCACAGGACATCCAGGTCTTTCTTGGCAATGTAGCATTGATGACATCAGTAACACCCCCTATACACAAGGCTCCACAAACACCCGGACCAGGCATGGTTATTTCCACTTATAACCATCTTCTGCACTCTCAGGCAAAGTTTCTCATGATCTCATGCTCAGCCCAGTGCTCCCTGCTCTGGTAGATGAAAGACACCAACATGTGAGCCCTGGTGGTGCAGTGGTTAAATGCCAGTACTGCAGCCGCAAGGTTGTAAGTTTGATCTCAGGCAGGACTCCAGGGTCTACTCAGCCTTCCATCATTTCATGGGTCAGTAAAATGAGTACCCAGCTTGTTGGGGGCAGTTGACTTACACATTGTAAATTGCTTAGGGAGTGCTAGCTCACTGATAAATAGTATAGAAATATACTTGCTGTTGCTATAGCTATTGCTATATGAGTGGGCATGCCCTTTCTACCCTGACAACCTTCCATGATTCTCACCACCGATGTCTTGCTCCAGGGATGGGGAGGCAATCTGGAAGGGAGGACAGTCCAAGGACGATGGTCCAAGGATGAATCCAGCCATCACGCCAGTGCTGTAGAGATGACGGCAGGTAATTCAAGGCCCTATAATAATTCCAGAATCTTGTACAAGGCAAGTCCCCTGATTGGTATCAGACACCACAACTGTGGTCTACTATCAGGGTAGTACACTATTGGACACCCTATTACGACTCTAAGAATGGTGGATCCAGAGGCACATTGGACTTACAACATTCCACCTTCCTAGTTAGCAGAAAACTCTAGTGGACACACTCAGCTGGATCCCTTTATCATCATATGAGTGAATGCTCCACATTGACACTCTATACACCATCTTTGTTAACAGCAATCTCTAATTCTATACTCAAGTTTTATCAATCTCCAACTTCTTCCGGTCTGAATCTTCTTTCTTCTCCTTCCTTCTCTACTTCCTGTATTTCTTCTCCAAGGTCTTCCCCTTTTCCTTCTCCTTCTGGTTCTGGACTTTTGTTTCTTCCCTGTCTTCCACTTTCTTTCCAGTCATTCCTTTCCCAGTCTTTTCTATATCTTGACCAGAACTCTCTGGCCTTTTCTATAGAGTCAATTTTAAACCATCTATCTTGGTATCGAAATTATACACCTTCTGTTTTCTTCCATCTGTAGGAAATCCCGTGTCTCTTCAACTGTCCAATCAAGAATTTATAATCCCTTCTTTTTTTTCAAAATTCTTAGTGGGATATCTCTGTAAATTTTAATATGACTATCTCCAATTTTTAATTCCTTTTCAAAATCTCTTTGAAGAATCATATCTCGAAGCTTTCTGCAACCAAATTGAAGGACAATATCTCGTGGCAGTTTCTTTTCTGTTGCCCAAGAAGAACTAATTAGAAAGATCCTATTGATTTCCTATTTGATAAGATCTTTCCCAAGTCCTGTAATCTCTTCCAAAAAAGGGATTATTTTATCATAAAGGTCTTCATTTTGCTCTTCCTTCAGTCCTCTTATTTTTATGGAATTTTCTCTCATCCTCAAATCCATCAAATCTCTTTCTTCTTGGGCTTTTGGCATTCTGGTCTTGAACGTCAGGAGAGGATGGGAACCTAAGAGATGTGTTCCTTTGCAGTTGGTATGGGTCCTCCAATATGCCTTCCCTCACTTCCCCATGATCACACACGTCATCACTCAGCTCTGGAGAGCCAGAGTTAGGTGTCTCCTAATCACATCATGGTGGCCCAGGCAGATGTGGTTTGCCCCCATCTCCCTTCTCGCCAAAAGAATTCTTCTCCACATCTTGCCCTGATAGGATCTCCTTACCACTGACCAAGGCAGAGCGAGACATCCAGAACTTCCCATGCTCAGGCTCACAGCATGACATTTACCCAATAATAATAATAATAATAATAATAATAATAATAATAATAATAATAGGGTATTATTATTATTATTACCCCGCTCTTCAGCCAAAAGGCTATCAGAGCGGCTTACAAATTGTTAATTAGACATTAACATCACTCCTTTCTCCAGTTTGGTAGATCCTGGAAGCAGACCACAAATGCTACACAGGGAAATCATGTACATACAGATGGAAATCATTCCTCCCCCTCCACCATTCAAAATATGTTTCCTCAGCAACTGCAGGCACAAACCCTTTGACTTTCTCATCTTCCTTGCGGACAAAGGACTTTCCTCCAGTTAAATGTTACTTGTTGGCTATCTCCTGTTATTTTCAACATGTAGGCAAATCTTCCTGTTTCCTACACCTATTGGTTTGACAATTTTTCATGGGATATCAGAAACTACATCCTGTGGTATGAGCCCTGACTTCACAGTGTAAACTTCAACTGGTCCTCTTTGAACTCTTTAAGTCTCTCTTTGAACTGATGGTCACATGTGACCGCAAACGCCAAACATGGAAGACTGCATTCTTTATAGCAATCATTTCTGTGAGGTGAGCCAGCTCAGCCTACATACGTGTCCACAGGGATAAAGTAGTACTTTGTCCTGACATTACATTCTTACCAAAATATGTCTTACACTTCCACCTCAACCAAGATGTTACCCTACTTGCAAAATCGGTCCAATGACCAAGAATAGTACCTCTCTATTGATGTACGACATGTCACCTGGCTTTTTATATTGACAGAACTACCACAGTGCACAGGACACAATGTTTCTTCATCTGTTACTCACTTTGCAAGCTAGGACTACATTATCACCTCAAAAGTTTTTCGGGTGGGTGGCAGCAACTATCAATTTGATTTATGAGATGGCAGACAAACGGTTCCCTCCTTGACTTAGAATTCACTCCACTAGAGTGACATTGATGTCAATGACCTTCTTGTCCAGAGTCCTCCACAATCTGGCCTCCACATGGTCACAAACCTCCACTTTTGTCTCCCATTACAGAATGGACAGTCCTTCCCAATAGGAAGTGGCCTTTGGCAGGAAAGTACAGTCAGCCATCCCATTAATCCATGGATTCAAGTATCCACAGCTTGGAATCAGTGTCCAGGGGAAAATCCGATACAGTGGTTAAAAAAAACAAGCCAAAAGGTCAAATTAGCTGTTAGGATTAAATTGAAACTAGAAGCAATTCTGGAGCAAATGTTCCCTTGAGCTGCTAGCACGACAGATGAAGAGAACTGAGAAAGAGCTTCAATGCCAGGGGCTTTATAGGGATGGGTGGAACTACTGCCAAAAAGTTGCAATCTAAAATTTGCCCAGTGATTCCAGACATTTCTGAGCTTTCCTGTGCAGGTGCAGAATAACCTATTTGTGTGGTTCACACAGACCACAAAGAAGAAATATAAATTCCAAAAAGCAAATTTTGATTTTGCCATTTTATATAAGTGACACCATTTTACTATGTTATTGAATTTAATGGGATTTGAACATCCACGGATTTTGTTATCCAAAATGAGGTCCTGAAACCAGACTCCAGTGGATACCAAGGGTTCATAGTAATTTTCTAATCTTTGGTGTGATACTCCCACCTTTAGGGGTAAGTACCTTGCCAGTCTCAGGTTTTGTGTGAGTCACAGAGACCATGAGAAGAAGAAACAGGTTGCCTAATAGTAACTGTGGTTCTTTATATGCTCATCTGTGACCGCACACAATTCCACCCTTCCTCTGCTCTTGTGTCTCACTGACTTTTTTTCCTAAGTTCTGCTGGTTGTGAACTTGGAACTAGAGGGGCAGTAAGGCCTACCTATATACTGGAGAAGGGAGGTGGGGCTGCTGCCTAATCACCAGCTCCATGGCTTTAGAACCTCTGAAAACTGCACTGTTCAGGCACAGATTTTGTGTTAGGTCACAGATGACCACTCAAAGAACTACTGTTACAGGGAAGCAAATTGTTCTTCTCAGCAGTAAATTTTGAATTTTGAAAATGAAATATAAATATAGAAATATAACATCAAAACAACAAGGCAGGGAGGCAAAAAACAAATTTACAGATTTAATATATGATAAAAATGCACTAAAATTAAATTTAATTTTAACTGTTATTATTGTGATGTGTGTATTTTGTCTTTGCCACCACTCACAAAAATTCAGTGGCCAAATTATGCAAGACCAAAAATCCACTTGACACCCCCCTCCCCCCCAAAAAAGCAACAAAAACAAACTCTCAATGGGATCCAAGCCTATTCAGCCTTGGGCATCACATTTGGTAACTTGGGGCAACAGCTAATGAAAGCAGTGAGATTTTTGAAGGGAAGAAATGAAAGTTGCCCTTATGAGCTGATGAAATTTTTATTGGCACTACATTTTATTACACTGTAGATTGTGGAGATGGGACTACTAAACCCTTTTCTTTACTTGAGCCAAGTTAGATTACAGCTACACTGGCCTCTTCCCTTTGTGCAGCTCAGATATTGAAAGTGAGACACAGTGAGCCAACCACGCAGAAAAACAACTGTTGTTGTAAAAGATACCAGGAGCCTGACTCTCAATCTGTCTTCAGATTAATAACATGTTTTCTTGTGGTCTCAGGTGCTGGAGCTTTCTGACTTTCAGCCTCTCAGAATTTCTCTTTGATGAAAGGATACATACAAGCACAGTCTGGCATACACACAAGAGATATAACATGGCACGAATAAAGGCTGGTTTCATTTCTTTTGAGAAGACCAATCTCAAAAATGAAAGATTAGTGATTTCTTTCTGAATTATTTATGCCACAATATTACAAACTCAGGCAATTGAGCTTCTTGAGGTGCTCATCCTTTTGATCCCTAGATAATAAAATCTGTAGTATGCAACAATACATAGGAGACCCAACGACTCCAGATTCATGGCGTAATAATTTTCACTATCCTAAAATCAGTTATAATTTATATTGCTCTAAGGTCATGCCAAAATCCACTGAACCTTTAACATATCAAATATGACAAGCTGTTATTAAAGATAGATCTATATACAACACAGAAAAGCCATCCTAGATCAAAAGTCTGAATAGTCCTCCATTCTGTTCACAATCTGAGTACAACAGCATCCTCAGTTTTGTGTTCCCTAGCAACTAATATACAAAGGCACACTTAAAAATCCTCAAATGGAAATGCAAATGGTTATATTATTTAAATTGCAATTAATGTTGAGAGGAAGTTGCAGCTCTTTGCTGCAGACTTAACCAAGGGCCAGAACAGATGGCTGTGCAGATGCCAAAAATGCCTTGGGACCACAGCAAGCACACACAGTGGTCTCAAAGGCGACATCCACCTCTGGCTCACATAGAAATGGAAAAGATCTGCTCCTTTTTGGGCTAGTTTTGGGCCACCCCAGTGCAACTCTTGGGCAGCTTCCAGGCGCTCTGAGGATATGCTTTGTCGAAATGTCACACCCCTGGAGTGTCTTGAAGCTGCCCCCATCTGAATGGCTGTTTCACCCCAGTGTAGCTTCCAGACATCTTGGTGGCATGCGTCATCAAAACTCCATGCACCCAAACCACCTGGAGGCCGACTTTTCCTTCCAGTCTGTTTGCTCCCTTAGTTAAGATCACGAACTGCAAGGAACCTCTTTGGCCTTTCTATTTTATGAAAATCAGTTTTTTTAAAACCTGATAAGAGAGTTGCTGCCTCTCACTAAAGGAGATGAGAGCAACCTGTGGCCCTCCAAATCTTCTTTGCCATTCACTGGGCTATATAGGGTTGATGATAGTTGTTATATAGGGTTGATGGTGTTCATCTGGCATGGTACTCTGTCACAAATAGCCACAGAAAATAGTTGCTAAGAAAATCTGTGATTATACATCAATTACTAGTGGCTGTTGCTTACATCATCTACAGTGTATACAAGTGGCAGAGAAAGCTTGTTGCAAGAAGTGATGAAATAGCATAGTGTAATGGTTTGCACATTGGACTACCACTCTGTAGATCAGAGTTTGATTCCCCGCGCACCCATGGAAACCCATTGGGTGACCATGGGGGAAACACACACATTCAGCCTCAGAAAATCCCATGATATGGGGACCTTGGGGTCCCCATAAGTTTGGAAGGACTTGAAGGCACACAACAACAATGTCAACACAGCCTAACTGTTCTGACATCAGCTGCTGGTTCTTAAAAGCCTTTTATATCATTAAAGTAAGGAGATACAGCCAGTTGCATCACTGAGGTTGGTGTAATCTAGTGAAGGGGGGTGGCAGCTGCCTACCTGGTTGCCCAAATTGCAGCTGAGGGGGTGGTGCTGTGACCTCAAGAGCGCCCATTCAGAGTCCAGCATGACTGCTCTCCCAGCAGCTGAAGTTACTGCCTCTTCCAGCAATAGCTGCTGTTGAAGGGGGTGGTGCTGCAGCCTCTGAAGGGCCTGTTTAAGGTCCAGTGCGGCTGCTGGGCGAGCGGGAAAGGGAATCAGCAGTCCCTCTGGGTGTCACCTGGTGTGGATTGCACTTCCCGCATCCCCGTAGTGACACTTCTGGATACAACTAAAATGCTACTGTTTATTCCTTAATCATTTTATTCAGTAATTTTGAAATTTTAGGCATTCTAAACACAGCAAAATTTGGCCCTAACTTCTGTAATTTGGATTGCTGGTATCTGGATAATAGTCTTATAACTGCATACCCTTATAACTTGAACTGAGTTATATATAGTAACAGAATGTATATCTATCAATTATTGGGAAATAACACAGGTTATTTTAATTACTTCTTCTAGAGTTACTTGCTACTCTTGGTGCAGGGTTCAAAAAGCCTGACCTTTTGTTCAAAACATGTTAGAATCAGGTAGGATGTTTTGAACAAAAAGTCAGGCTTTTTGAACCCTGCACCAAGAGTAGCACTGTTATAATGTATTACAATCAATTAATACTTTTTTACATATGGATATTATATTCATTTCCTTGAAATTGCTACAAAAAGTTCTCCATCTGCTCAGCAGCTGACTTAGCAGATGGTTTCATTGTAAGACTGCATGTAGTACACAGAATTATTTCATATTCTCTTTTTTCTTGTCCAAATGTTTATTTGTTTTTTAAAAAAGTCAACTCTTTCAACCTTATTAGGCAAAATGTGAAATGGTTACAGGTTTTTTTTTTTAAAAGTAGCTGGTAACATGGCTTGTGGCTAGATGCAAGCAGGAAAAGGCCACAGCTTTTTCAGTAAAAAAATAAATAAAACTGCCACTCTTTCCACTTGCCTCTAGATATAACACTGTTGGATGAGTATAATGTTGAATACTTAGTTTGGAACATAGCAAGCATTTTCTCCTCCTTGGACATAAATAACATGGAAAAGATTTTCTTTGTGGCATCATTCTGGCTACCTGTTTAAACTTAAGTACAATCTTCCCTATCCTTTGAACAATCGTTGCCTTTCTCATCTCTTCAGATACCTTAGCCATGGATCATAATGTGAAACTGATATGCGAGTCTAGTCTCAGGAGAGCTAGAATAGCATAGTGGCTATGACTGTGAGAAATGAGCCCTAAGACAGGAAGATCCCTGTTCAGATTTCAGCCCCAGATTTACTAGGTAAGAACACTAAGACTCAGGGCACATGTGTGCATGTGCTCACCCACAAACATATGCCGTTTACTGGCCTGCGTTATGGGGCTGTTGTAAGGACAACTAAGGGAATGTCTCTTGAGCACTTGAATTTTGGTGTGATCTTTCCCTTGAACACAGGCAGAAGCCGACACTGTGGATCTTTTGGAGCTCTTTATGTACTCCCCCAGCATGGTCTAATGCAGTGATGGTGAACCTTTTACAGACTGAGTGCCCAAACTGCAACCCATACCCCACTTATTTATTGCAAAGTGCCACGTCCCTTTTGCTTTCTAGTAAGAAACTCTGGCAAACTCTGTGATAGGGTGACAGCATGTGTGCCCACAGAGAGGTCTCTGAGTGCCACCTCTAGCATGTGTGCCATAGGTTTGCCATCACTGGTCTAGTGTATATACTTCCCCAGCATGGTTTAGTGGTTTGAGCGTTGGACTATAACTATGGAGATCAAGGTTCAGTTCCCTGCTCAGTCATGGAAACCCACTGAGTTGACCTTGAGTCATGTTGTAAGCTTTTGTTGAGTCCTGGTATTGGGAAAAAGGAGGCCTATCAAAATAATGTAATTAGTAATTAAATATCTTATTGAAAGATCTCCAAGTTATAGTTCCAGACAGTTCATAACTGGGGTTTGAATCTATGCACAGCCATGGAAGCATATGTAAAAGGCAATGTCAAACTCCCTCTGAACATATCTTGCCAAGAAAACTCTGTGGTAGGGTTGCCATAAGTTGGAAATGACTTGAATGCACACAACAATAATTTGTGTTTTACAGAATAATGGAGTGGAAAATAATAATCTACTTTCAATAATGTTTATCCATCAAGGATACTATTTTACTGCAAGTTCCCATTATAATGTTATCAAGTAACTGTTGCTCGGTATGTTATTGTGAGGGTGGGATGGTATAATCATCTTACATGGTCTGGTGTGAAATAAAAGCTCAGTTCTCATGTGGTGATTATAAAATTTATTTTATAGTGGAAATGTTGAAATGCATGAACTGTAGCTCATTAATGTGCTGGAGATCAATCTGCAACTGTGAACAATTGATTAAAATATGTTGCTACTTTTCTGTGTCAGATATGTCAGAATAACTAACATTTCCTATAGTATTCAGTGAATCATTCTGTAAATTCAACACTTACTGTGTTCATTGTCACTAAAATGAATGGTGTTTATAAAATAGTGTGGCCAGCTTTGAGTGTGTATAGGTACCAACTTTAGTTGCTAAATATTCTTATGGTATATTCTGAATTATTCTTAAAAGAAGCTATTCCTAGCCAAATAAAATTAGATAAAAGGTTTGATTGTTCCAGGAGGAAATATATCACTGGAAAATGATAGGTAATAGTCTACTTGGGAGATGTGATGTGAGGTTGCTAGCACATCTTTTTCCTCCATAGTACCACAATCCTTTGCAACCAGTACTTCTTTGTTTTCATTTTCCCTCTCTTTCTCTCCTACTGATATTTATGTATACTGTATGTTGATTCATTATTTAATGACTGAATCAGTAAATCTGTTGTAGTTAGAACTAACAGGTTTCGGTCCTTAATGTGATAGCCACGCATATGTCCACCTTTACATAAGGGATACCATTTTGAATTCTGTAGAAGTGTCTTAAAGAATTTAAAACAACAACAACAGTGTCAAGTATACTCAAGATGCTTTTTACAATGAAAAGGGTTAAATTTTAAGTGTAGAAATACTGTAATGAGATTGATACAGAGACGTAAGGATTTTTTTTTTACTAGTAGAATATTTCTTGACTAAAAGTTTATGTTGTTCTTTTATTGGACTAATTGAAATTTGGCATATCTTTTTTATTACAGGTATGTGTTCTTTTTGGAACCCTGTAATGTAGACCTGGTAAAACGGAAGATAAAATCCATAGCTCTTTGCGTGTCAGCATGCCCACAGAATGAGCTGAAAACTCTGGCTGATGTTCAGAAATTTGCAGATACTAATGGTAAGGCAAAGATCAGTGCTATTTTTAATTTTGACTGGGATTATATGGTGTCACAGTGTTTAGTTCATTAATCAGACAGGACATTAAAAATATACAAATGCAAATATTCATTCCAACAAAATAGTGAGAGTATCATTCGCACAGGATTTTTCTAAGATATTTCCTACTGTAATACATGTAAACCAAACGGTGTGTTTTTAATTTTAAAGAAATCTTATTCATATTTATAGCCATTAAAACTTATAAAATTAATTAACTAAAACACACTTAATGAGTTGGCCAAAACATATATAGTAAATTTAATTATTCAAAGAACAAGTGTCGTAAAACTGTTAGTTGAAAAACTTGACAGAAGATATTAGAAAATATTAGTTAATTTGCATCTCCTGTGCATAATGTTTTCAGAAGAATTTTTACAACAGATTTTAAAAAATGCTTCTCACGACCCGTATGGGGTATAACTTGGGCAGAGCCTCACAATCTGTAGAGTGAAGTATATGCAGTCTGTGGACCTTAGATTTGGTACCCCTGACACAGTTGCTGATTCTATTCTAGGGCTAGAGATTTGAAGGTGAAACACATGAGCTAAATAAAGTGGTTTCAAACTGCTTTGGAGGCAGGGCATTTAGAGGACACATGCCTCCAAACCAGGCAGAAACCACATCGAAGTCATGCTCCGGAGCTAAAAACCAGAGCAAAAAGAACCTGGAATATTCTGATTTAGCTGGGAAAATGTGCACCTTTGACCCTGCATATACCCAACACAAGAGCAGTTCTAAAGAAGCGATATATCCTAACCTTAACCCTAACCCTAAAGCTGCATATAAATGTCCCGATGCAGGACTGCATTAAAAAAGGACGGAGCCGCTGTATCAAAGCGGCCAGGATGGCAGTGCAAAAAAGTGAAAGTGTGACACCTCCAATGGATGTAATCACAACCTACACAAGCCAGACAGTCCAAGGGGGGTGTGGGGTGAAGAGGACATGTGGGAGGGGGGGCGGTTCTCCATGATTCTGCTTTGCCGGTGTTTTACTGGGCACACCAATGCCCAGTACCAGGGGAGGATCGTAGGTGTGACTATGTGGCCGATCAAAGGGGCGGCCATTCAGTGGGATGGCATCTGGGCAGCATGCAGTCCCTAATGGTGTGTTTCTGTGATGGTGCGCATGGATGGTGGGGAGGCAACAAACAAAATTACCAAGCAGCAAGGCTTGATGTTGTGCAGTGCAATCGGGCCATGTGCATTTGGGCCACCTGCGGAGCATCTCATGTGGTCAATGGGGGTTTGAACAGCTTTCAGAAAAGCAGGTTTGAGCTGCTGTTTTCTGTTCTGCCCCTTGGGTGGTATCCCTGTCTCTATACCTAGGTTCAAGCTAGCTACCATGCAGTTCTGCATTATCTGTCACAGCAGTATCATGTGTTTTAGGACCTTCTCTAGAAATCATACTTGACATTTGTTGTTGTTGTTGTTGTTGTTGAGTGTCTTCAAGTCCTTTCCTAAGGCAAACTTAACATGGAATTTTCTGAACCTGAAAGTGATTTGCTCAAGGTCACCTGGTGGTTTCCATCACCGGAGGTGGGACTTGAATGCTGATTCCTTGACATTTCAACTTTCTTTCTACTGTTGTTATTTCTATTTTGATGTCATTCTGTAAAATTCATAGTTTATTATTATGACTCTGGCTTTTTGTAGGAGAGAGCAATTGACCAAGAAGCCTGTGGTTTCTTATGCCTTCTTTAAACATTGTTGTGTCTGTGAGGGTAAAATCCCAGTTTCTGACAGCCAAAAGCAGTGTTTATTGTGTTTGGATGAAGAACATATTCTAGGCCCTTGGATTTGTTTTGTTTTTTTAGCACACAAATAATGTAAACTGGTTAAACTGTCTTCTGAAGGAATAGGCAATAGTGTGACAGTGCCTTTTCGCAGCTGCCCAACCCCCTGTTGATACCCTAAAATCCCCTTTCCCCTTCTTGTAGTATTCCAAAAGTGGTTTTGAGTGGGAAATTATCTGGAAGGTCAAAGTGGATATGGCATTTGGTAGACTTATACTTTCTTCAGTACTACCATCATGTAACTTCTAGTCTGCCAGGATAAGCTAAGCTTGCTGATTGCTATGTGTGATATACAGAGACCACAACAAAGAAGAACATTGGTGCTTACCTACAAATACAGCTTTTTCAGTGGCCATGTCTGTACTTACAAAATATGTTTATCTTCCTACATCAGTGTTATTACTTAGTGGTTACCACTGCATTGGCTGACATAGCACTGAATGATAGCTTACCTGAGCCTGTACATAAGAAAGGTGATTACTGGAGGGACTACTGTCAAAACATCTCATTTCAGAAGGTTCCAGAGTGAGGCCTTGTGTATGTGCAGAGATGCACAAATGGCCACTCGAAGAAGCACAGGTCCAGGTGCGCATTCTCTTTTTGTGTCAATTTACATGATTTCTTTTTTAGTACTTCATTGGCTTTATTTTTCCAAAAGGGTTTGTTGCATGTCCTGTTTTTTATTTCTCATAGGAAATCATGGACATTTTCTCTCCAGAATTTTTTTATATCCTGGAAGAGGGCAAAATTGCAGGTCGTGGGATACCCATGGGATTTATAATGTATGCAATAACATTAATATAGAATGGGTTTTTATGAAGGAAATTGATGACCTTAACATTTCCTTTCATTTATCCCTTCCAAATCTAATTGTGAGCTGTTTTTAATAATTTTTTTCTTGCCTGGCTCTGAAATCAGAAATAAGCTTGGCTGAAAGAAAAATGATCTTGCAGGGGCATTTGCTAGGAGGAGTACTCGGTAGGCATAGAAAAGAGATTTGGGACTTTTTGACTAATTCTGTCCTGTAGGTTTTTTTTTTTTCCTTTTTACTCTCCTATCATCATTATTTAGGATGAATATGCATTTCCTGTGATAATACATAGTTAGTTACATCCTAAGAAATTCTAGCATGGAAACCTCTTAGATGGAGTGTTTGCTGTGATTGCACCCTTTCTGATGTAGTGCTATTTCAGTACTGGAACACATTCCCTTGCTGTATTTTGCTTCCTAAGTAGGGGTTTTTTTTGTGTGTGAAGAAGGTAAAAAATAAGAAATTATAGGAGCGTTCTAGTTCCAAAAACTCTGCTCTATTCATGCAATTTTATTTTCCTATCCTTAAGAGCCTGCTGAAATATTAGAGCAGCAAGATCCTAGAGCACTTTGAATAAAAGGTCATTAGGATGAGGAGCCAGTAATATGGATACATTTGGAAACTCATTAAGTTGTGCAGCCTTTATATATTTCTCATTGATCTCTCTTTTTTAAAGGAGCAGTTAAATTTATTTGTTTTGGAAATACCTTCAGGTCTTTAATAGAAATAACTACTGTCCATATTTATTGATAATGGTGATATAAATACACAGTGTGATATAATTATTATTATTATTATTATTATTATTATTATTATTATTTGTGTTTCCCCGCCTCTCCCATAGGATCGAAGCGGGATTACAGACTAATTAAAAAACCATTACAAACAACAATATCATAATAAAATCCAATAATACAAAAGCTCTAAAAACAATCATGCAACATACATATCCGGGGTAGGCAAAGAATCGATGGTATCAAAAATTACAAACTTCATTCTTCAAAGGGGAAGGCTTGACAAAAGAGGAAGGTTTTAAGACTGATTCTAAAATATAGATCCCTAGAAACCAGTCACTGTCATTACCACCTGGGCAATGGAGTGGTGGGGCACTTATGTCTTCAAGGGCAGAAGGATGCAGAGTGAAACTTTGTCAGCTTCCTATCTCTTACTCAGATAGCCTTGGAAAAAGCACCACTTCCAAATAGACTTTGTGCGCCTTCAAGTCAGTTCCAATTTATGGCAACCTTAAGGTGATTTTCTTGGCAACATTTGTTCAGAGGGGTTTTGCCTTTGCCTTGCACTGAGGCTGAGCGAGTGTGACATGTCACCCAGTGGGTTTTCCCAGCTGAGCAGGGATTCAAACTTTGCCTCAAGGGTTGTAACCCAACATTCAAATCACTACATGATACTGACTCTCTCAGATGGACTGTAATTAATGTGTTTTCTTACAATTAAGTTGTTTTGTCAATGTTTTATTGCTGTGGCTGTTTATTTAAAAAAAAGAATTAAGTTATATTTTGTTGTTGTGTGTCGTCAAGTCATTTCCAGACTATGGCGATCCTAAGGCAAACCTATCAAGAGGTTTTCTTGGGAAGATTTATTCAAAGGACATTTGCCCTTGCCTTCCTTTGAGGTTGAGTGTGACTTGCCCAGGGTCATCCAATAGATTTCCATGACTGAACGAGAATTCAAATCCTGGTCTCCCAGATTCTTAAGCCAACATCCCTACTCTATGCTAGTTTTTCTGTTATTTAAAAATATTGAAACAACCTTAAATATATTAGTGTCAGCTGGAATAGAACCATTGAGTCAGTTGTACTTTTACATGCATTGATTTACATCATTGATTCAGTAGGCTTGATGTACTTGGGAGAAACAGTTGGGCTTAGGTCAAATTTTGATTACAGCATTGTCTGATTGTCCTACTGTGTATTTAGTTTGGCACAATTGATGGATTCCAACAGGTTACAAATATTAAATAAAATGAAAGAAATGAACATGGAACTCCCCTAAATGATTAGCACACAGTATCTGAGAAGGTTAACTGAAAATGTGAAAGAAATAAGATTATTTAGAATCGTCACACAGGTTTATTTAATGAAGATGATAGTTTTGTAACAGACAGCAGAAACAGAATTGCAATTGAGGAATTTACTCTTTTTGCAGTAAAATGGTTCTAGCTTCATATATTTGGTCTAGTTGATATACTATGCAACTGGGCTATATATAGAGGGGAAATGAAAGGCAATATTGTTGAGGCAGAAATTGGTCTCTCTTATAAACTATGCATTCCAGTTTCTTTCTGCTAATTTTGGACTGTCCATTATAAAAATGTTTGGCTGAAGATCTATAATAAATGTGGTTTTAAATTTTACACCTGGGAGAAAGGGAAACATGGAAGGATAAATCTAGACGTATCCTATACATGTCACATTCACAGTGCAATCCTGCACATGTTCACTTAGATATAAGCTTCAGTGTTTTTAATGGTAGTTCCTCCTAGGTAATTTTGCATGTAGCTTTTTCAAACAAGCCAACAAAGTAGTAGCATGAAAGTGGCTTTGATAGAAGGTGTTTGGCCCTGTCGGTATATGCATAAGATTTGTATGTATTCTGTCACTTAGCGTACTGTGATTGTAACTCTTTATGACACAACAATATTTGCTGCAGCAGCAACAACAATTACACCAAACAGATTTCTGATAGTGACATTTGAAAGGGTAAATTAATCCCTTTCAATTTTAAAAGCTTTCTTTCTCCCCCGCCCTTTTTCTTTTCTTTTCTGTTCCTTTTTCTTTCCCTTGTCTACTATGCCAACCTGCATAGGTTTTTAAATTAGCATTAACACGCTAATCCTAAACCAAGGCATTAGATTTTATCAGAAAAGACACTCTAATCTCTCTTCACTTTGTATGACCTTGGGGGCAGCTGCTTGTGCTTGAAGTAAGCGTATTAAAAAGTAGATGCAAATGCTGACCATCAGGACAAATGAACTGTTGGATTGAAGCTGTAGATATAGTAATGAGAAAAAGTAATTCCCTTCAATGGACTTTCTTGCGAAGGGTGACTTAGTTAAATTTTCATAATTAAGGTGATTTGGATCTAATTTATTTAACTGGAAACATTTTGCCTGCCTTCTAGAAATTGGAAAATGGATAGTTCAGGCCCTGTAATTATAGCTTTACAGGCTTTGTACTGTACATATAGTTATGATGAATAGTGGATTGGTTAGACACAGTGGTTATACATTCTGCGAAAAAACTCTGTTATTTGCTTATATACCAGAACTGCAGTCTGTGGTCTGTAGCTTTAGGTTATGGGCAAGCAATGGTTTGACAGTAGCAGCCACTATGGTTTGCCGCTAAATTAAGAATGAGAGGACAGGATGTTAAAACAGCAAAACATGGTGGTTGCTACTGTAAACCATTGCTTACCCATAAACTAGAGCTGCAGACCGTGGTTTGAACTAGACTACAGTTCTGGTATATGAGCAAATGCAGTGCTCTCCTCCCTTATGCAGGGGATCTGTTCCGGACACACACACACACACACACGTGTAAGGGGAAAATCGTGTATGCTGGCACCACTTTGAAAATAATGGGGCACATCACAGTTGTGTGGCCATTCATTACATTGTCGCACGGCTTCAGTGTATGCTGAAAGCTGTGGAAGTGAACCCGCATATGGCGCATGCTCACTGTATATAGTAAACTGGACTGTGTCAAGTTTATTTGACCTTATTTGATTAACCTTTTGATCCAGATCAAAAGGTTATTGGTGATTCAGAGTAGAGTAGTAAAGCCCACTTCACTAGTTACGTCCATTCCATGATAAGAGGAAGGACACAAAGCCTCTTTGTTCATGGGTGAGACATCTCAATCCAGTAATAATCTTAGGATCCCATGTTCTAATCTAACTCTTTTCTACTGTGTGGTACAAATTATGAGTGAGAAGGACTTAGCATTATTTTGGTTCTGGTTCTTATCAGTCTTTAGGTATCCATATACTCCATGTGCTTTTTAGTAGGAACCAGAGATTGTGCTCCATGATCAGCTTGAGAAAAAATCTTAATGTTATCACTCGCAGAGCTGTAAAGTTGCTAGTGCAGGAAATCGAAATGCTTCTCATAAACCACAACTTTCTAGAAAAGAAGTACCCAAAGATTATTCAGAAAATATATTTGGGACAGATTAAAACACATAGGCGGGATACAAACCGCCATATAGTACGTATTCTATACGTACTACGGTTAGGAAGGGGCGGTGCTTCCGCACCCCCCTAACCCTAGTACGTATAGAATATGTACAAGATGGCGGCGCCCCTTCCACATGGGCGCCACCATCTTTACGTACTGGACGCATAGCGTCCAGATGTGTCGCGGCGCCTATGACGTCGCGAATGCGCCAGCGGCGCCTCGCGACGTCATAAAGGCGCCGCAAAAAGACGCTCTGAAATGGAGTTTCTTTTTTGCTCCGCGCGGTTTGGCTGCTGCAGCTCCCGCGCAGAGCAAATGGCGCAGGCGGGAGACCGCCGCTTTTGGTCTGTATCCCACCATAATCTTGGTAATTGCTGAGTTTGCATCTGCTCCTGTCACTGTCATTAGAACTGTTGTGTTGTTAGTACTCTTGAAGAATGAGTCTGTCTGCATACTTAATTGAAAAGTCTAATTACAGGAATATTTGTGAATTAAATGTCCACACCTAAGTTCCTTGCTTAAAATGTTAATGTTTTGGCTGTATTGAAATGGCAACAGGTGCAACACACAAAGAAATTGAGGGATATGTTTGGCTAAATAGATAGAGGAGAACAGAATTAATGGCAAGAAAGTACAGTCAGATACTCTTCAATTACTCCACAGATAAAATCTCTTGGATAAAAGCCAATTTAGATGCCGTCATTGTAGCGGAGTTCGACAATGGGGTGTCCAGTAACTGAATAGGATTACACTGGATCAGTTTCAGTTGGTGAGTACTGCTGATGTAGACAAGCTGCTGGGACAAGTAAGGAAGACAACTTCCCTATCCTTCTTGGCTGGTCATCCAGAGAGGAGATGCAATTAGGTTTCAGCTACAAATATCATTAATGCATCTGTCAGGGAGGGAAGTTTTCCATCTTGTTTTTAAAAAGCGGTGGTACAACCACTTCTTAAAAAGCCTTCCCTGGATCCCCTGTACTTACACAACTGTAGACCGGTATCAAATCTCCCTTTTCTAGGCAAGGTGATCAAGAGGGCAGTTGCCTTTCAACTCTAGGCAGTCTTCGATGATAGAAGTTATGTAGACCCATTTCAAACTGGCTTCAGAGCAGGGTACAGAGTCGAGACTGCTAAAATCACCTTAGTGGATGATGTTTGCCTGAGCATTGATAGGGGGAGTGTTCCAGTGCTGGTGCTTTTGGACCTCACAGCAGTATTCAGTGCCATTGGCCATAGTATCGTTCTGGAACGCCTGGGGGATTTGGGAATCAGAGGCACTGTGCTTCAGTGGTTCCAGTCCTATCTTTTGGGCAGGTTCCAAATGGTGGTGTTTGGGGATAGCTGCACCTCAAAAAAAAAAAAGCTGTTATAAGGCATACCACAAAGTGCCATTCTATCCCCAATGCTATTCAACATTTTCACAATACCACTGGGAGAGATCATCCAGAGGCTTGGGGCAGGGTGCTATCAGTTTGCTGATGATACCCAAATATATTTCTCTGTGACTTCAGCTTCAGCTAAGGATAATGTGTCTCCTTTGAATGAATGCCTGGAGGAGGAAGGTAGTGGGCTGGTTGAGGAAAAAATGAAGCTGAATCTAGATAAGACAGAGGTGCTTACTGTCAAAGGTCCTAACATCAGTTTGGAGGTGTGTCAACTAGTCCTGACTGGGGTTACACTCTTCCTGAAAGACTGTGTTTGCAGCTTGGGAGTGCTTCTGGATCCATGGCTCAAAATGACATCTCAGATAGATGCCACAGCCACAGATGCTTAGTATTAGCTTTGGCTGCTACATCAGCTACAGCCCTACCTAGAGCTGGAGTAGTAGTGCACGTGCTGATAACCTCAAGGCTGGACTTCTACAATGTGCTGTGTATTGGACTACCTCTGTATGGAGTTCAGAAGCTTCAGTTAATTCAAAACACAGTAGCCATATTGATTATTGGGACATCCAGGAGTGATCACATTACACCAATATTAAAATCACTCCACTGGCTGCCATTAGTATGTGGGCAAGATACAAAGTGTTGGTTGTGACCTTTAAAGCCCTACATGGTTTGGCTCCAGGTTACCTTCAGGATTTCCTCCTCCCATATAATCTGCCCCGTGCACTCAAGTCCTCTGGTGGACATCTACTCCGGTCAGCCGGGATGAGGTTGACAGCTACGAGCCAGACGACCTTTTGTTCAGCTGCCCCAGACTGTGGAATGACCTGCCAGAAGAAATTGAACAGCTGTATAAGCAGTCTGAATTTGAAAGAGCAGTGAAGACTTGTCTCTTTTGTCAGGCTTATCCAGATGAATTTAAATTGTGAATTTTATGTGATGAATTTTAGTTGTGGATTGTTTTAATACATATGTTATTTTAAATTGATGTGTGTTTTAACTGATGTTTATTGTTAATTGTTGTTGTCCCCTACCTCAATCCATGTGGAGAGGCAGGTAAGAAATAATAATAAGAGTAATGATCACTAGCATCACCAGGGGGGTGCGGGCCGTGCCTGGTGACACCACAGAAGGGAGGTGACACCTGGTGAGTGCCCCCACTCCCTGCCATGTGCCGTGGCACACGGTAGAGAGGCAAAAAACCTGGCACCACATTTCCCTGCTCTGTGCACCTTTACTTTAGAGTAAAGCTGCACAGAGCAGGGATGGTGGCGCTGGGCCCTCTTCCTCCCTACCCCCCACCTTTAAAGCAAAGCTGCACGGGCAGGGAGGCAGGTAAGGGCCTCTTTTGGCTCTACCCCTGAAGCCCTGCTCCCTGCACTGGGTGATACCCCAGTATGGGACACCACTGATGATGATGATGATGATGATGATGATGATGATGATTATTAAATAAATTTAAATTGTTGATCATGAGGTAACAAGAAATGTAATGCCCAGCTTTAATTGCATACCACTCTTTGGCCTGGTACACACTGCCAGGAAGCCACATATTTTGCAGGCTGGCACCTTCTCCTTCTGGCCATGTAGCAACTGGCAAATCCTCGGAAGTCCAGGAAATTTTACATCCATTTGCATCACAACAAAGACCAATATGTTTCCATCCTTGTGAGGCCACAGGTCTCTTTGTTAGGCAGAGGACACTGGATTTCTGGAGAAGTCTTCATGCTTTTGCATCAGGAAAACTTTAGATGGGATTGAGGTAAAATATGCCAATCCAGTCCAAATTGAAGAAGAAGAAAAACGTTTTATCTTTGTTGGAGATTGAAACCACAAATAGCCATTCCACTGGCTAACTCTTTAGGATTCCTCGGTTGCAGCTATAATGTGGTATCTTAAAATCCAGAAAACATCCAGGGTTAGCCATATTGGCTATTTAGCAAATGTAATCAAAAATCCACCAAACAGTGATACCTTTATTGGTCAGCTAAAATGCACAATATACATGTTGCAGGCTTTCAAAGCTTTATATATTCACAATATATATTGTGCATTTTAGTTGGCTCAGTAAAGATATCACTGTTTTGTGGATTTTGTATATTATTGTACTTATGGATTTCTTAGCAATTTGTAAAAATAATCACATCATAATGTGTGAATCTTAATAATTTGATATCACAGTGTTTAATAGAGTTCTGGTCTGATATTCAGCTTCAGACATTTTACTCATCAACTTAGACTTGAAACTGTAGAAACACCCTTTAAGGTTTCTTTGTCAGTGACAAAGATTAGAAACATTTTTAAAAGGGGGAGTTTTGAGTATCGGGCCATGGGGATGTCTGCAAACCCCACATCTCTATTTTAATCACTTACATTTGAAGCTCTTCCAACGCAGCATAGGCCACTACTATGTATAGAACTGAACTACTGTTTAGAAAATTATTACAATGCCTTCTGTTTTAAGTTAAATGTCATTAGGGCTGAAGGGCGGGGTATAAATACAATCAATCAATCAATCAATCAATCACTGTTTCAATGAATATCCAATGGGGAACAAACAGAAACTGAGGCTATCGAAGCCATGGAATTGTCACTGAGGATGCTGATTTTGTTGTTTTCAGTTCGATTCTCAGCATGTTTGCTTTGAAGCAAGTCTCATTGTTTTCAGTAGCATTTTCTCAAAAGTAAGTGTGAATTGTATTGCAGCCTAGAATTGCTATGGAAAAATGGCTTCTTGCAGCTCTTGGATTTCTGCCAGATGGCATGTAACCCAAAGTTGTTATTTCAACAGAAATACAATTTTGAGAAGCTGTAATGGATACATAAGATGTTTTGGTTTGATATTTCATGGTTCAATAGTATTGTGTGAGGGTCCTTGGCAGAGTCCTTCCTAATAGCCTAGAATTGTCTGTATCTGTCAGTGCTGTCATGTACGTTTATACTGTATAGACAATATAAAAAGACTTGGAAGAAAAAGAAATGTGAAACAATGTGTTTTGTACTTGGCTGCTGGGAGTGGGAGTACCTTTCTTCACGGATTGTGTTTGCATCAGTGACTGTCCATCAGAAAGTGAACAAAAATGCTTTTGAGCATTTTGGGGCCCATTAGAAGTGTGTAGAGGGATTGTCAAGAAGTGAGAGAAATGAGAGTGTTATTTTTGTACTGAGGTTCATGTTATAAATGCTTTTTGATAGCTTGAATGACCAGAAACCTTGCAAAGATTTGTCCACTATCTTCCACTCAGTTTTGATCTCCTGATTTTTCTCTCTCTAGTTCTGTGTTTCTTGGGAGCTAGGATTTAGGACTTTGGCTAATCAAAAAGGAGTTCTTTACAGTTTAGGTTTGAACTACTGTTATTTTTCTTCTGCTGCTCCATTTTAAAGACTTGTATTTTGAGTTGGTAGTCAGCCTGACAATTGTAAGAATGGGTTCTATCAATGAAATTAAAGGAATTAATGTATATCATCATGTATAAAGAGGGACATGTACTCACATAGTAATAATGGCTAGTCATTTTCTACTGAGTAATCTTTGTTTTGAATACAGTCCATGAGGGTTGGGTTTGCTCACTATCTGAAGAGGTGTTTAAATAACTACATGCATATTTTAGATGGTGCTGAAATATACATACAGGCTTGGGATTTAATTCTAGTATAGCTTCAATATGGAAGGATAATGGAGAAAAGCTATTATTTGATAACAGTTACTTACTTACAGGAAGACACACAACATAAATGGGGAGATGGGTACAAGACCTTGGCACAAACCCAAATGTCAACTCTGTCCATACATCCACTTAAGAAGTGTCATTGCAGGACCTTATCACATAACCCACAATAGTAGATACACTTTTAGTTGCTCATCCTCTAATGTGATATATGCCGTCCTCTGTGAGCAGTGAAGGTGCTCTGGGGTTCTCTGGAGTTGTGTGGACTGCCAAATTGTCCAGGGAAGAAGAAATGAAGTCAGAAGTGGCCAAAGGTTACCTTCTGGTTCTGAAAAACAGAATTTTAAAAAATGTTGAACTATGTCATGAGACTTCCAGAAGAAACAAGTCACACAGGGGTAGCAAGAGGCAGAATGAGAAGCTAAGGAATCTGGTGGTATTGAGGGCTGCAAAAGCAGCCTTGAGGGAACCACATTTTCCCCACCCCTCTTTAACATCACGTTCCAGAGCTCTGTTGCACCTGCATCTGGTATTACTGAATGGAATGTTACAACTAGTGATCTTGTTTCTAAGGTCAGTGGGCATACTGTCTCATTTCTTATCAAGTAATATTCTCTGTTTATTTTTCTATTTTTTGTCCTTTAAACAGGTTCTACTTTATGTAGCTATGAACTAAAGCCATCTGAATACACTACAGATTCAAGGGCTGATAAGCTTTGCCCCAAGCTCCCAGTTCCAGAGAGGTAAACATACTCCTTCGTGTCTTATTCTTTTGTCTAAGCCTAATTTTTGTTTATATGACGTTAAATGCCTCCACGGGCATATTAAGAGTTCTGCATGACACCGTAGGGTATGTTGATGGAGTCCCTTCTAAAGACTGCACTTCTTTAAAAAGCCCTTGTTTCACATTTCATATGTTTTCTTAAAAATACATTGAAAATGTGCTATGTTGATTCTGCTGTTACCAATCAGCTTGGCACTTGGCGGAGATAGGCGGCACTGTTAAGTTTGAATCCTATGAAACAGATAGGGAAGGGGTAGTGCTTGGTGCATGTGCATGAAAAGGTTTGTTATTTCTGTTATGATTTGTGATGTCTTTTGTTTTAGCATTTTATTAGAGTGGGGGTTGCCTTGTCTGTGCCCTAAAATTTTGTTCTGAGTTTCCCAGTCTAGAATATGAAAACAAGTCAAACTTATCAAGGAATATTTCCCTTTATATTTATAAAGACTTCTGATACATGCAGTTAACCCTTAAGCTGCTTGGCTGTTATATTTTTGCATAAATAAATGAAATGCTGCATTGTTTTGTTGTATAAAAAGGAGGAAGCGGGGAGAGGGGGAGAAAACTGTTGCAGTACCTTGAAGATTAACTGGTTTTTATTTTAGCTTTCTTGAGCCCAAAACAGATAGGTAGGAAAGTGCAGGTTCTGGCCACTTGCAGGGCGGGGTGTGCAGACCTTCCTTTTTATGCTTCAAGAGACTAACACAGTTATTTCTTAGAAAATTAGGAAATTGGTTTAGTGTGGTTGAGCACCGTGTCTCTGCTGTGACTGTGTCTGAGGCCCGGGACAGACCGCCCCAAAAGGGCAGCCTTCTGGTGGCCTATTTTCCTCTGGAGGGACGCGGAAGCTGCCAAACTGAGTGGCGTCCCTGCAGAGTAAAAAGAACCCAGAAAAACGGTTCATTTTGAGCAGCCAGGCGCACTCGTGGCGTAATCGACGTGCAGCTACATGTATATGCTGGGCGTCACTTACATCAAAATGGTGTCGTCTGTGTACATGGGACACCGCCATTAGTCCGCTGCTGTGCCGTGCTAGGGTAGGGAACTGTCTCTTGGTCACCAAATTTGTATTGGCCTTTCAACTTACATATGTGAACATTTCAGAAATCCTCCATGAACAGAAAGTTGTGTAGATTCCATGTTTTATTCTAATGCCCATTTGCTGTCATCATACTTGATTAAATCAACTATATCACTGAAAATGGTAACAGGTTGTACAGTGCGCCCTTGGCTTACGCGGGGATCCGCCCCCCCCTGCATAAGCCAAAAAATGCATATGCTTGAACGTGAATGTGGCAGCGCAATGGCTCTATACATGTTTGAGCATATGCTCAAATCAGTATATAGCGTGCCCACGTATGACGCAGGCGCACTGTATTGCATCTTTCTCTACTAATTGCAAAATAGTGTCATAATGAAAAGGAAGGGATGGAAATAGGATTCATGGGAAATTGATCATAGTTCCTATTGTAAGATGGACACTGAATTGTGAAATGTGAACAAGTGTTTGCCCTTCCGAATAGCTTTCTTCTCACCTTAGGAGTCTTAGTAGAAACTTGCTTTTCGACATTGGTCAGATACAGTTGGGCAGAAAGGAGCGCCGAGACACCGCCCCTTTCTGCCCCACACGGAAACTGGAGCAACCAAACGCCACGAACTCGGGAGCCCTAAAAAGAACTCGCTCCCAGCGGGTTCTTCTTAGCGTGTATGTGCGGTGCCATTGCCGCCCTCACTCACTATGACGTCCGCACGGTGCCGCCATGCGTATGTCATCATGGTGGCCCCTGTGTAGACGGGGGCAAGCCATGATGGCGCTGGAGGTGTGCGGTAGGGCTCGGAAGCATGCAGACATTCTGTTTTCCAAGCCCTAAAATCGGCCCCATGACGGCGCTTTTTGCCTGTCTTTGTTCTGTTTAATGGAGGACTAAAATGTTTACTTGTTAAATATCAAAGTTCATAGCCTTCAAGCCTGGTTGATATTACATTGGAAGCTAAAATATGCAATTTTCAGAATTACCATTGTCATACAGTGAGCTATGTAGATGTCTAATTAAATCTAACCTCTGTTCTTCTGAGGAGAACAACGAATTTGACACTCCTGTGAGAATTGTCACTAAATATAATTTCTGTTCTTCCTAAGATTTCTTTTTGTATCTTAGGCCATACAACCTCTGTGTGGACAAAGCTTCATATCTAGGCCATGCAGCTTCTGTAGGTAATACAACACTATGAGTGGGCAGTGAGAGCTTTCCCAGCAGTTCTGTTGAGCCTTTAATGCCTGTGGAGTTCTCCTTGTGCTCTTCTTTCCAGGGCACAGCTTGCTCTGCATGGTCCATTTAAAAAAAAATATTAATACATTTTTTTAATAATATAAAACAACATATAATGTGAACTACCAAAAAAAAAAAAATACAGCCAAACTACTATCCTAAAACTAACTCCTGCAAACTACACAAATTAACTACTACACAAAATAACAAAAAGAAGAAAAGGGAAACAAATGACTTCCAGCTTGCTGGCTAAAGACTGTATTTTTCAAATAGATTACATCCTCTAAATATATAATGTGTATTAAAATACATTTCTACATGTTATTCCATTCTACTATTCCTTAGATCCTAAAATTTCTGTTTCTTCCCCAGTGTTTCCCCATAAAATCAACTATCAGTTCCCATTCCTTTTAAAAATAATTTAGTGACTTTTCATTAATCAAATTTGTCTATTTCAGCAAAATCATATACAGTGGACCCTTTTTATACGCTGGGTTTGGTTCCAAGATCCTCCGTGGATAACAAAATCCATGGATGCTCAAGTCCCATTAAATATAATGACATAGCAAAATGTAATCCGTAAGCCTTTGCTAAAAGTTTGGAATATAATTAAAAAAAGGTATTACCAGAAGATCCCAATGTGGCTGTCACCACAAGAAGCTTTTCTAAGTAGATGGGAAAATGATAAAGACTGTTTAAGATATAAGGAGTTATTAAAAATAAATGCTCTAGGTAAATTAGACATAAAATCTAAGGCAGAATTAGAAGGTGAGGGGAAAGACATACAGTGGTTCACATATTTGCAAATAAGATCCAAATTCAAACAGGACAATTCCAAGGAAGGCTTCGAAAGAAGAGAAAACGAAATTGACACGGTAATTTGGGATAAAGAAAAAGGGAAAATTGCAAAAATATATAAAATATTGATATCTCGAGAATTAGAAAAGGAGTATGTAGCTGATAATATGACTAGGTGGGCACAAGATTTGGGGCATACAATTAGTATTGAGAACTGGGAGAAAGCTTGGAAGCAAACAAGTAAATTCACTGTGGCACAAGATCTCAAAGAAAATTTCTTAAAAGTGTCAAATAGATGGTACTACACACCGGTGAAAGTAGCTAAAATATACAATATGGGAACTGACAAGTGTTGGAAATGCAAGACGGAAAGAGGATCTCATTTTCACATGTGGTGGGGATGTGTAAAAATCAAGAGCTTTTGGAAAAAAATACACGTCATGATACAAAAAATTTTGAAATTAAAATTCCCAATGTGCCCAGAAATGTATTTATTAAACATGACAAATTGTATGGGTGATTCAACTCAAAGATATTATTGGAAAATGATACTTTATTTTGTAATGGCAGCTAGATTGTTACTGGCAAAAAATTGGAAAAACGAAAATGTTCCAGATACAGAAGAATGGTTAAAGAAAATAATTGAGTTTAAAGAAATGGACAGGTTGACTATGATACTGAATGGAAAAAAAGAAGAGATTAGCAATTGGAACATACTGGACGACTTTCTGAAAATACATTGGAATTTAGAGGAATAAGTTAGGACCATAAAATGTGGATTATGAAGAGTAATAAAATACATACATACACACACACACACACACACACATATATAGATATATAGACATAACTATATAATGAAAAAGATATAGACTGAATATTGGTAAGCAAGGATGATTTGGATACAGCTCAACGATTGTAATTACGGAAGAAACTGTCATTTATTGAAGATGTAATTTTATTAAATAATTTAATAAAAATAAAAATATATATATAATGACATAGCAAAATGGTGTCCCTTATAAAAAATGGAAAATCAAGGTTTGATATTTGAAATTTATACTTTTTTTGAACATTTTCAAACCGTGAATGCTTGCATCCGTGTATAAAAATCTGTGTATAAGAAGGGCCAACTGTAATTTTATCAACCAGTAACCAGCTATGTTTTTCCATTTTTGGGCATGGCCCATAGGAATCCTAGAAAGGGCTAAATGCCTGAACTGCAGCCACTCATGCACAAACCACAAGGTTGTGAGTTCAGTACCAGACAGAGGCTCAGGGTCTACTCAGCCTTGTATCTTTCTGAGGTCGCAAAAATGAGTACCCAGCATGATAGGGGTAATTGGGTTACCCATTGTAAACTGCTTATGGTATGCTTAAGTGCACAGATAAGTGGTATAGAAATGTACTTGCTATTTTTATTGTGAAGGTGGCTTAGTGGTTAAGATGCTGACTTTGACAACCACAAGGTCTGAAGATCAAGATCCAAGTGCCACAGGATGGAGTGAGCTCCTGTCACTACTCCCAGCTTCTGCCAACCTAGCAGTTCGAAAGCATGTAAAAGTGCAAGTAGATAAATAGGTACTACTTCAGTGGGAAAGTAACAGCGTTTGTGCTGTCATGCTGGCCTCATGACCACGAAGCCACCTTTGTCAACACAGGCTCTTCAGCTTAGTAATGGAGATGAACACAGTCGGACACGACCAGACAAACTTGTCAAAGGGAAAAGAAACCTTTACCTACTCCGCAGATGAAATGACCACAAGGGAAGGGTTGTATTTATTTCTTGGGTTTCTTACTCTTTTACAGGCCCAAGAAATATCATTCTGAAATGCTTCTGTTTTCATGCCAACATTACATTACACATCTGGCTTTTCTGAAGTCTGTATACAATGCCCACCTACACCTGTACTGAGTTATGATTATTATTAAAGGAGGGATTATACTTGAGAAGAACTGCAATTCCATTAAGGCATATAATATCTTTGGATATAATCAACAACCATTAATAAAATAACGAAGAGTCACTCTGATTAAATTCATTATCCTGCTTCTTATTAAAGAAGGGCCAGTCCATCTCACCTATCTGAGCCAGAAGTACTGAA
Source organism: Sceloporus undulatus (assembly GCF_019175285.1). Lineage (NCBI taxonomy): Eukaryota > Metazoa > Chordata > Lepidosauria > Squamata > Phrynosomatidae > Sceloporus > Sceloporus undulatus. The sequence continues at coordinate 211,232,075 of NC_056523.1, forward strand.
ATAGAAATTGGTCTCATGTGCTAAATTCTCAAGAGTCCTATTTTTTTCCAAGACATCATGTAGTAACAACTGACCTCATTTTTTATTCATTATTGCAAAGTTAAATTTTGTCTCCTACACATAAAACCAGGTAATTTCAAATGTGCTAGATAATCAGTCTCCTCACCAAAAGGGAGTACAGGTAATAATAAGTAACTGATAACAGGGGAGATGGAGGCAATGGAGAAAACAAAGTAAACTTTTTTTCAAGCCATATGTATTGTCTTTTTGTTGAGGGAGTAGAGTCATACTCCAAAAGGCTATGTTGACAGTCTTAACAACCATAAAAACTAGTTCAGTGGCCCCAAATAGTATTTGAGTAGTATTCTCACTTGGAGACCTATGTGATTTGAAATTGCTTATTTTCAATATGCAAATAGGAAGTGATGGTTGTTTTTTGAAGTAATTTGTTGGACCTTGGTCTAGTGGGTCAGCCTTAATGTTTATATATGTCATTCTGTAGGAACAGAAAATTTTATTCCTGTTATCTCAGGGATGGACAATGGTAGTCCTCCAGATGTTGCGTTGAGGTTTCCAGCATTATCTACCATTGGCTGCTGGTTGGAAAGAAGTAAGGGAGAGTAATAGCTTTGGGTTAAATCCAGTGTTCTGCACCTGTTGGAATCTCCTTTTCTTCACCTCCTCCATAAAATTATCCACAGCTTCTGAAATCTATCTCTGGTGGGTTTTCCAGACCTCTAGAGCTAGTTTTTAGCATGCAAAGGAGTCTGCAGTGGGGAGAGAGGTTCCCTTCCATTCTTGGTTCCACTGGAATCCAGTCTTCCACTGGGGCAACCACTATTAGTAATAGCAAGTGTATTTCTATACTTCTTATCAGGGAACTAGTACTCCCTAAGCAGTTTACAATAGCTGGGTACTTATTTTACTGACATACGAAGGTGAATGTACAAAGGCTGAATTGACCTTTGAGCCCTCCTCTAGGATTGAATTTACAACATTGTGGCTGCAGTACCAGTACCAGCATTTAACCACTGAATCACCAGGGCTTAGATTCTACCTTCATAATGAAACTATTCATTGAGAACAAGCAACTTCAGGATTTTTAAAATAATTGCATATAAGGACATTTAGTGTGGTAAAATTAAGCCTAGTATCTTTCTCAGTTTTCTCATGATTTTTTGTTTGATTCCTTGTTAAAGGCCTCTTTCTTTCTTTCTTTCTTTCTTTCTTTCTTTCTTTCTTTCTTAATATTCCCTGTGAAAGATATAACTTTATAACTGGGAAAAATTAAAGCGCATGAGCCAAATGCATTTGTGTAGTCCTGGTTCACACAAACAGCAGAAGAGGTAATATGACTTCCTGGAGAGTGCTCCTTTTTACTAGTGATGGGCAAAAATCTTCTCAGCTATGTTCAGGATGGTCTTGGATAATACAGTCGGCCCTCCTTATCCACAGATTTTTTTCCATGGATTCAACCATCCACAGCTTGAAAATATTAAAAATAAATATAAATTCCAAATAGGAAACTTTGATTTTGCCATTTTATATAAGGGACACCATTTTGCTATGCCATTGTATTTAGTGGGATTTCAGCATCCAAAGATGTTGTTATCCATGAGGGGGTCCTGGAACCAAACCCCAGCAGATAACAAAGGCCCACTGTAATAAGTGATTCTCTATAATAGAAAATGGAAAATAGCTCTAAAATTTAGGTTGCTGTTGTGCTCCTGGCAGCATAATTACAAATATGACATAATCCCAAAAACTGTTCCCTAAACTTTCCATGAACTTTCCAGGTTTCTGACACACTGTTGAGCCCTCTTATGCTTACCTCTTTCCTTCAGCCTTTCCTTCATGCTTGACAATTGCGAGATGTAAGAATTGTCTCTGCAATGTTGTCATTCCTCTAGTTCCTTGAACAGTGAAATGGAGGAACTCAGGATCCTTGGGAAATGTAACCTAGATGTCTTACACCCTGAAAACTACATGTCCTGGGTCTCTCTGTTGCTGCTATAGCTGCATCCTCTGGAGTCCTAGGATTTGTAGTTTTATAAGGTCTTTGGTGCTCTCTGTCAAAGAGTGCTAGTGCCTTACAAAACTGCAAATCCCAGGATTCTGTAGGATGGAGTCATAGCAGTTAAAGTGGTGTCAAATGGCATTATATCTACAGTGTAGCTGCAACGCAAAATTTTCCAGGGTCCTTGTAAACTTGTAAAAGCTCAGAAGCGTATTGATTATTCTAAGCCAGAAAAGAATTTCTCATTTAATGTATAATGCCTCTGAAAGCTAGAGACCATCTGTATTCTGACCCTGGCGATTATAGACTTCAGCACTTCAGATTGCAAGTAGGGGACCTTAAGTTTTAATGTTTCCCAGTTGAAAACAACAATCCTACCCTTCGAAAGCTAGCATATTGGGAGAAAGGCATGCATTCCTCCTGGATATATAACTTTCTTTGTGCAGAAAGTTCCGTTTTATTATGTGGAGAATCATAAAATGTGCAGTTTACCATATGGTCCCCACGCACAATCTGAAGTGATATGTTAAGTTATGTGTCAGCCTGCTGTTTGCATGAATTATGCCTTACATGACAGTTCATATGAGACTTTATAGCTAAGAACAGCCTTTTGATTATGTAGAGATGTAGCCTCTGAAAAATTTTCTGGATATAGTAGGTAGTAATTTCCTCTTAATTTGGGGTTAACAGTTAGACAATGGCTATTTTAATGTTTCCTTGCAGGTAATAAATACTGTACGGAGATGTAAGATTGAAGGTAGCATATTCTGTTTTGCTTGTCTGAAGTGAAAGTTATGTGTTTTGAAAAAATTCCATTTGAGGGCTCAAAAGGCATTATGGTCCATGTTTGTTGCTTAACCTGACAAGATAAACAGGAGGAATTGATTCAAAAAACAACTTAGAGGTTAAATGAAAAATTTAATTTGAATATGAAAGTGTGAGTCTAGTCACTGACTCTAATTAAAAAGGCGAATGTCTTGTGAATAAAAAGGGAAAAGGTTTTCTGCATGCAAGGGAGAATTAAAAATAGACAGACTTGACAGTCTGCTATAAATTTTGGCAGCAGCAATGCAGTTGACTGTTGAGTAGGAATGGTGAAGAATAATTAACTTGGGAGAAAGTTGCAGTTAGAACAGTTAGAGTTAATGCCATGTTACATACAGATGACTGGTGTGTTGGGTATTCCTAGCAAAGTTTAGGGAAGGGAGATTTTTATAGAGTAGGATCCAGGATTAGATGCCTGCTGGTAGATCAACAAAGCTGGTAGTCATTTCTTCCTCCTCCTGCAACCCCTTGTACACCCCAAAATCTATTCCAGAGTACTGGCAAACTTTGGTGCCATGTTTCAAGCAGCTCTTTGGGGAGAAGAAGCAGCAACTTCTAGTGTGCGGTCAATGTCATGCCAGTGCCATATTGGGTTTAGGTGATGGATATAAATTGGTGCCCCACATCCTAAGGGGCTCCCGCTGCATCCTGCAGGGAACTTCTGTGTGAGATCTGCATGGCCAATTTCCCCTCCTCCCAATCCCTGATGTTTGAGAGGAGATAGATCTTTTGGTGTGCTGAAAATAATCTTTCTTTAGAACTTCAAATTAACATCCACTCATTTCTATAAATTGTGAGATACAGGAGGGCTTGAAAACTGGGTAAGGGTGAATCCCAGATCTTCCATGGCTACCCACATCTAATTTTTACCATAGGACAGATTGAGTCTCCCTTATCTAAAATGTTCGGGCCCAGAAGTGGTTTGGGTTCTGGACTTTTTCAGATTTTGAAATATTTGCATAACATAATAAGCTATCTTGAAATCGGACCCAAGTCTAAACATGCAATTCATTTATGTTTTGCAGATACTTTACACATGTAGTCTGAAAGTAACTTGATACCTACATAATATTAGCAACAATTTTGTGCATGAAATAAAGTTTGTGTACACTGAACCATCAGAAAGCAAAAGTGGCTCTATATTAGCCACCTGTGAAAAAAGTTTTGGATTTTCAGAATTCTGGAAAAGGGAAACTCAACCTCTATTGGGAAAGGAATTAGGCCTCTGCCCCAACTGTTAGGCAGTATTTTAATAAGGTACCAGATTTTGTTTCTAGCAATAATATGTCAGAATAAGGGACAGTAAAATACATTTCTCATTATTGCTGTGAGAAGTGTCCACATTAGACTATAGATTGATTTTGGCACAGTTGTTTATTGGTAGTTTTTCTGCTATAGTTCTGTGAGTAAGCAGGTCTGAATTGTATAGCCATTGTTACCTACAAGTTTGCACACATACACCAAGAACTTTTCAAGTCTTACCTCTTCTCTGTCTTCTGCCCCCGTGTGCTCATGAATATTGTGAAACCCAGCAGAAAGGCATTTAGTATTACAGTATATAGGCTGTAGCCAGAAGGGACACTCCCCACACACTTACCCCCATTGTGCTGCATATATAAGGCCATTATGGCTTCTGGTTTGTACATGTAGCATAGATGTCACATCTTTATTCTTAGTGCTTTCTGTAAGGCAAGCAGCCTTTATACCAATACATCTTTGCGTTATGCAAACCTGCTTGCTGCAGACTTGCCACAGTCAGTTCTCTCAGAAATTGGCTCAGAGCCTTCATATTATATGTAGTTACAACAGATTGATGCAAGAGACATGCTCTCAGACTTAGGGGAAGGCAATGGCAAGCCTCCTCGGAACAAATCTTGCCAAGAAAACCCCATGTCTTCAGGTCGCCATAAGTTGGAAACAACCTTAATGCACACAATAACAACAAACAACAGATTGAATTAGATGAGTTTTTTGTTTTTAAAAAGTGCATTTTAATTTACAAAAGTGAAAAAAAGAATTAAATAGATAGTTGCTGCTGCTGTTGTTGTTATATTTGTTTATATCCTGCTTTCTCCCCCAAAATTGGGATTCAGGGCGGCTCACAACACAGTTCTGTTTTAAAAGCACAGCTTAAAACCAGTTTCATTTTGGTGAGATGAGTTTTGTTTTGTCTTTGGAGATGGGGTGGGAAGCATCAGAATGTACACTCCACCCTCAGGATATCGTTGTTCTTTAGTAGTGCATCATGACCCCATTAGTCATCTTCATTTATAGCAGCACCTTTACATTAATCTCATGGCTCCTTGTTAAGAATGTTGATGAGGGTGGAGTGTATTGCATCAATTCACCTTCCATTTGTGTGTTGATGTGGCATTTATATTACATAGGAGTAATTTTTTTTCTGATTTTTTTTTTCTTGTATCACCAGTGCACCTATTCCATTCTTCCATCGCTGTGCTCCTGTGAACATTTCCTGCTATGCCAAGTTTGCAGAGGCCCTGATCACCTTTGTCAGTGACAGTAGTGTCTTGCACAGGCTGATTAGTGGAGTAATGACCTGCAGAGAGATTATATTGGGACTTTGCTTGTTATCACTAGGTAATTTTTTTTTCTCGTTCTTAGCTATTTCTGTAGTATGCAGCAGGAGAATACGAACATCTTCTGTTCCTACAATATGAAAAGAAAGCATGTTCAGTATTAAATATTATAGGAGACGATTTTAAATTCAGTTTCTACCCAGCAGCTGAATTAAATGTTCTTTATACATGAATATATGTTGTATGTTATCTATCAGTTATATACAACTAACGTGGGGATTTTTACTCAGTTCAGTGTTGCTGCCACTGAATCCTCTGCCACCTACCAAAAAACAAACAAACAAACCCATGTCCCAGTATACACAGTTCAGAAGGCTTGTAGTTGGGCTGCTGTCTCAATTAATTTGGGTTCAAACTGCTAAGTGAATATAGACATTTATATCTTAATGTCTTTAGGGACTCAAGTTTAAAGTAAGGCTGGTAAACCAATTTTTTAAAAAAATTAGTTGATTAATCATCTGATTTTAGCTGATGAAAACAGAATGGTCTAAGGCATTCTGTGTTCTTTCATTACAGGAGTAAATAGGCCTTTCCCTTTAATGCTGCCTAAATAGGATACCACCTGGGAGCCTTTGTCCTAAGCTGCACTGAGCTCTTTCAAGCAATAGAGGGCCATAATACCTAAACCAAATAAATGGATTTATCAGATACATTTTAGTAAAATTATAAATGATCATATATATAATACAGTTCCGCTGTTGTGTGAAAAGCAGGGAATCTTCCTTCCACTTTTAATAAACAGACACTACCATTCATTATTAGCAGGAAAACATTGTCTTTACTATTTTCTCTCATTCCTTATTACAGAAACACAATAAATCCCCCAAAGCATTGTCAGTCAATCAATAAATGGATACCACAGCTTTTAACTCCATGTTTATGGATGTTTTGCCCCCATTGAGTGACCACATTCTCAATGATTTTTCAGTGGAAGAATATAAATAAAGTTTGTGCACTGAAATAAACAGAGAATGTTGACTGAGATGTACATTAAAATGCAACCTAGAGTGAATATTGCCTGTCTCTGCCATATTGTTCTCAAGGCTGTGCATACATGTGCACCAGAATGCACGTTCTTGCACAGCTTCATGGTGGGACTGTGTACTTTTGTTTTAATGACACCACCATTTTCCTTGACTAGCTGAAGTTAGATAGGGAAGGAGAAAAAAAAACATGTTTACAAAAATCTAAAAGATGCCATGATTGAGGAATAATAATAGCAAAAGTACAAATAGGACAGAAATTGGAAAAGGGTTCAGATTAGTCTTGATATCATTGTGAAGTTAAATTTTTGTCTCAAATGGTGAAGGCTGAAAATTCAGTCCAGCTTTAATTAAAATTGCCCTTCACTAGCTGCCTGTTAAATGGATTAAAGACTGTAGCCCAAATTAAAATTTGTCAACTTTGTGTAAAGAGTTAATTGTCAAAATAATAGAGGACAAGAGCATGAATAAGAACTAATTTACCCTGAAATTCTTAGAATGTATAAACAGTCCAGCCTCCTTATCTGCAGGATCAGTAACAGCAGTTTTATGCTGTTCCGGGGGGAGAAAGTCTCTTTAGGTGCTCCGGTGCAATTCTGTTGTCAGCTTCTGCCAAAAATCTAGCATTCACCATTATCTGAAATTTTCACTCTCTGTGGTAAGTCTGGGAATGTATATCCTATTGATACAGAGGCCAGACAGTATTTTATGGGGAAGCCACAGCAAATTGATAAGTTTTAAATGTAGTTTAATAAAACAAAACTTGCATTAAATTATTCACTACATTGACGTTTTAATTGAAACAATACATAATCTTCCATCAGTATATTCTGTAATGGTATATGCATCCCAATTAACTTAATTTAAATGTTCAACTAAAATATATACAAAGGAGATCCTAATATGTAGCACACAAAAATACTGATGTCCCCCATTACTTAACAATGACAACTCAAACTAGTTAAAACACAGGAATTTGTTTTATGTGTGTTGTTAAATTTCTTGCTAAACCTACTGGTCATACCAAGGCAGTAGAATTTGCAGGCAATTAAAATTGTAAAAAAAACCTATAGCACATCAAAGCCATTCATTTTGGAGTAACTATACAAATGGAAAACTTTGAATATAATCAACTTGGTAAATAATTAACTTTTCAATTATTGTGTAAATCTACAGCACTATATGTACAGCGCTGTGTAAATTTACAGCGCTTCATAAATAAAGGTTAATAATAATAATAATAATATATAAATAAAGCATAATAATAATAATAATAATAATAATAAAAATTAGTATTGCATGATTTCTTAGTGTTTAATTACATTATGGTTGTTCAGTCACTACAGATTGCATTACATTTAATTAAAAACATTCACATGCTTACTTCTCCACTTTATATATGTCATGGTGAATGGAAAGTGAATATCCCCCAAAATGGTGGATGTTGACAATCTCAGATAAAATTAATGAATCTCCAAAACAATAGATAGGTCTGTGCCCCCTCCCTTATCAGTATGCACTTATGTGTGTTCAAAATCTTATCTAAGTTTTCACTGGTAGATCTTTGTGTTTTTAGATACTTTCAGCATTTTGTACATTCACCATGCTGTATGTTTACATATGTGTATGCACATGCATATACTTACATATAATGGTACACATACTGTGTATCTTAAGTCAGTTAGCTTCTTTCTAGTATGCATGACCAGCAGCTGATGCTTACAATTTGGAAGTAATTGGATTTTTCCATGCTTTTAAGAAACTATTGTACTTGTATATCACACATCTTGAGTATCATGCCACACTGACATCAACTGGCTACCAAACAAATGAAATCTTCTTGGCTCCAAAACAAGTGAAAAAATTAAATAGAAGGTTGGCAGTAAAAGGTGGTTTTTTTTTTTTAATGGCCTCTCCTGAAAGAAAGTCGTTGAAGGATAGCATAGAATATAAGTTTTGAAAATCACAATATTTAACATCTTAATTCACATTCACCATCATAATTGTGCTTGTTAAACATGCCTGTCTGCATGCACCATTTTGGATTGTGCTCACCATGAGTTGTGCAGTATATTTGCAACTCATGATAGTAAACTTGCAGTTATATCATGCCACATTTATTCTCATTGTATATGTCTACATCTCTGTCATAAATAAATATAGATACATTATGTGTTAATATTCAGGCAGGATTGCTTTGTTTAATTGACAAATCAGAAATTGAACAGGTGGTTTGTTCTGTACATTTTTATTTTAAAAATTCATGCAGTATACAAAAATAGCACTGGCAGAAGTTGACCATAGAGTTGTGCTGGAGGACCTCCAGATGGCTAGAGCAACCACTTCTCTAGGTATCTGGAGTCCCTACAGCACAATTCAGTGATCAACCTCTGCTCAAAATATAGCGTTCACCATTATCTGCAGTTTTTGCTGTCTGTGGTAAGTCTGGGAACGTATCAGCCACAGATAACGTGGGTCAGACTGTATAGTAGTACAGTTATATTTTTGAGTAAAATAGCTATAATAATTCCCATACTTATTCTCTTTTATTTCCCTCCAGTGCTTTCCATGATTATGATGGTGATAATCAGATATATTTCAAGAGTACTTGTGTGGATCTTAACAATACTTGTTGTACTGGGATCTCTAGGTAAGTTGCAGAAACTAATCTGTCACCTTAGATGGCCTGTTCATTTTTATGTAAGCATATGCAAATCTTTTATTTCTCCTTCTTTACCTCACTCTTTGAAAGCCGTTGACCGTTTTTTCCCTGTAGGAACACTGTTCATGTTTCACTTGTTTTCTCAAGATCTTGCATGGTAGTTGCTTTTTTCTTACTTTACAGAAACTGAAATTAGTGAGAAAAGGCCTTCTGCTTGACGATTTTAAGATCCAATGTTTTTCTAATCATGTGATCATGAAAATGTAGTGAAGGGAGGACCAGCTCTCTTCATTCTTGTTTAAAGGTTTGTCTTTAGAGACCATCCTAATGACAGTTGTTAAATAGAAGTTATTAAAGGACAGCAGTGAGTTCACCTGACCCATCATCTGACATGGGGCTTTGTATTATAAGGAGTCTCCCTATTGCACTAAAAGCCATTTTACATATTACACTTGCCATGGAGATGAGTATCCTTGTGGCATGTTTTGCATTCTGCAGTACATGCTGTTTGAGTTAAGATCTACACACTGTGACTTTCATCACATTTTTCTAACAGTGATGTTTATTTGCGTGAGAATTCACATAAATACGGCTGGACTTCTGAAAACCCACTCTCCAAGGGTAAGAGTGCAGCACTTCATTTATCTTTCATTTTTCTCACAAAACCTATTTTGATATAGATGCAATGCTGACTAGCAAGACATGGCTTTCAAATTGGCAGTTAATCTCTAGGAAAGTGATGGCAAACCTTTTAGAGACCAAGTGCCCAAACTCATGTGAAGTCGAAGGCTTTTATGGCTGGCATCCATAGTTTTTTGTGGGTTTTTTTGGGCTATGTGGCCATGTTCTAGCAGAGTTTCTTCCTGACGTTTCACCAGCATCTGTGGCTGATATCTTCAGAGAATGTTTGCCTGGAAAGGACTTGGATATATATATATTGTGTGACCTGGAAAGGCAGGAGTGATTTGCATGTATATTGTTTGTTGCTAATGGCAGTCCTCATGGTGTGAGGGTCTGCACAAGAGGATTAATGTCATGGATACAGAACAATACAAACAAAAAATCAAGGAACTCCTGGATCCTACAATATACAAAAAGCTGAAACAAGACCCAACCAGCAAAATCACCAGAAAAACGAACACCCTGATAAAAAAACTCCTCAATTCAGCCAACCACAAGACAAAGTTTGTACAAATCTGAGGCTCGCCCATCAAGACTCTTTGAACTTCCCAAGATCCACAAGGATTCCATTCCACTCTGACCCATAGTAAGTGCTATTGGATCCCCCACGTATGGCTTGGCCAAGTTTCTGGCCACACAATTACAAACGCATACAGGGCAGACCCTCCACTACATCAAGGACTCAGCTCACTTCATAGGAAAAATCAAGAACCTGGAGACATATTAATCAGCTTTGATGTGGTCTCCCTGTTCACCAAAGCCCCCATAATGGACACCATGATACTCATCTGACAAATTTTTCCAGAAGACATCACAGCCCGGTTCGAACATTGCCTCACCACAAGCTATTTCTAGTGGGACAATGGATTCTACGAACAGAGAGATGGGGTAGCAGTGGGAAGCCCTCTAAGTCCTGTGACAGCAAACTTTTACATGGAACACTTTGAAAAGCAAGCCCTAGAAACAGCACCAATAAAGCCCACAACTTGGTTCCGATACGTGGATGACACTTTCGCCATTTGGAGCCATGGAGAAGATCTGGCTGTGTTCCTGAACCATCTGAACAACATCCACCCCAACATCCAGTTCACTATGGAAAAAGAAAAGGAAGGAGCACTGTCATTCTTGGATGTCCTAGTCATCTGCAAACTGAACCTACGTTTGGGTCACACAGTATACCGAAAATCCACACATACAGACCGATACCTGCACAAGAACTCCAACCATCACCCAGGACAAAAAAGAAGCACAATCAAAGCCCTGGTAGACTGAGCAAAACGCATCTGTGAACCCCACTTCTTGGAAGATGAACTGAAGAACTTGGACCGGGCTCTACAGGCTAATGGTTATTCCAGCTCAGACATCAGAAGGGCTGCCAGGCCCAGAAAAACCCAGAGGAATGAAGACAAGCAACCACCCAAAGGGAAGGTATTTTTACCATACATCAAAGGAGTCACAGACAGAATAGGCAAAGTGGTGAGGAAGCACAACCTGCAAATGGTTTACAAACCGATGAAGAAAATCCAGCTCAGCCAAGGACCAGAGAGACCCTCTCACAGCCACAGGAGTTTACCGCATACTATGCAGCTGTGGAAAAGTCTACATAGGGACCTCAAACGCAGTGTGCAAACAAGAATCAAGGAACACGAGAGACATTGCAGACTGGGCCAGCCAGAAAAATCAGCAGTAGCAGAACAGGCCACAAACCATCCTGGGCATAAAATACTGTTTGAAAACACTGAAATTCTGGACCATGCCAACCACTACCATGTCAGGATGCACAGGGAAGCCATTGAAATCCACAAACACCTGGACAATTTCAACAGGAAAGAGGAATCCCTTAAAGTAAACAAGGTTTGGCTACCAGTCCTGAAAGACAGCAAGAAAAAGACTCAACAAATGCAAATGAGAAATCTCCCAGGGTCAGAGGTTTCCAAGCAGAAAATATCCTTCCCTCCTCTTTGGATCTCCTTGCTCTGCCTCTGTTTTCCACCCCAAAATGCCATCTAGCCTTCCCTCCTCTTTGGATCTCCTTTCTCTGCCTTGGTTATCCATCCCAAAAAGCCATCTGTCCTTCTCTCCTCTTTGGATCTCCTCGCTCTGCCTCCGTTTTCAACCCCAAAATGCCATCTAGCCTTCCCTCCTCTTTGGATGTCCTTGCTCTGCCTCCGTTTTCCACCCCAAAATGCCATCTATCCTCACCTCAGAATGCCATCTCTGCATCCTCTTGCTTTGCGACCCCAGAATGCCTTACATATACATATATAGCAAAAGCATTCACACATTGTATCAATTTGCCACATTTAAAAGGAAACACATTTGCATATTCTGTCACACACACACGAAAAATAATTTTTAAAAAGCCACTTACAAAGTGAGGTGCCATGCCGGCAGCAAGCAAATGAAAGGGAAATGTAGCACAAGCAGACACATTCTATTAATATCTATCAACCTGTGGAACTATTCACATAGTCTGTCAAAAATAACATTACAAAAAAAGAAAGAAAGCTGCCTGTGAGAGGGAGGCATGTTCCATCCTCTGCCCTCCCTCTGACCTAATTCCTCCCCTGAACTTGACCCAATCATGACCGGAGCCAAGTTCACATTTGCTGGCACCTGGTTTTTCTTAAAAGATACAGGAAAAACACCGCTTTCAAAAGATGCAAACCAAGGGGGATTTACACCTGAAAGGATGTACAAGCCTCAGATTTGAGTGTAAAAGAACCAGTGCCAGTATGAACTTCCCGCTTTTAATCCAGTTTCTGAACTGGGGTAAAAGGTAGTCCGAATGGCCCCTAAGAATAGCCCTGCTGGACCAGGCCAAGAAGTCATGTAGTCCATTATCCAGTTTCCAACGGTACCTAGCCAGTTATAGTCAATAAATAGACCCATAACAGGGTACACAGCCAACAGTCTCTTCCAGTTTGCATTTAACTTTTATTACAAATAGCTAGGAATATACCTGCCCACCAGTCATTTGCATAAGAACCTTTAAAGGTCTTATAAGCTGATGATCTTTCCAACATAGATTAATTACATGTTTCATTACATGCAGTGGAGAGATACTGAGACTTATCATCAACCTGGAGAGGGGAATATGTTCCTGAAGTTTTGCTCCTAGTCCAGCACCAACAAGGGCCTTTTATTTGGCCCTAAGGAGACCCATAACCAGATTTTAGTACTCTCAATGCCCCCTCTAAAATCACGTCGCCATCACCCGAATAAAGGAACGTGGACATTTACATCTGCATTCCCATGGAAGTCTACTGCAGTCTGCGAGGCAGGCAGACGTGGAAACTAAGTTTGACTTTCTCTTGAGCCTTGAACTAATTACAGTTGGTTTTTTTGTTTGTTTTTTTGTTTTTTTTTTTTGTAAATTATGATGAATTGTATTTTATAATGTCTGTGAGGGTACATGGACTATAGTTCTTGTTTTAACTATATTATTGTTGCTTGATACAGTGCGCCCGCGTTATATGCAGACTTGAGCGTACACACTCAAGCTGTGGGGAGCGTGTGGGGCAGTGTGTCCCATTCAAATGAATGAGGCGCATGCCCATGGTGCGCACAGCTGTGCCGCCAAGCCACCGTGCACACGAGCCCCATTCAAATGAATGGGGCTCGAGCATAGGTGGGATTTGCCTTACGCAGGGGGGTCTGGAACGGATCCCTTGCATAAGGCAGGGGTCCACTGTATTTAGTATATATATATTTTCCCCTTCTAGCTAGAGTCGATTATTGTTAGCTGATTATATGCTATGTTATACTTTAACAATTATTATGTTATGTATTTTGTATTTTGTAATTTGTATTTTTCTTTTTTTCATACTTTCTTCCTTTTTATTTTAGTATTATGATATGTTTGTATTTTGTTTTAATTTATTTAATATTAGCTGAGTGGAGTTGTGCTGGGGAGGGAAGGGAATAATTATGACCTTTATTTATTTGTAATGCATTCTTTTGATGTTGTTTGAATTGTGTTGTATTATATTGTACAGTCGGCCCTTCTTATACACGGATTTTTTATACATGGATTCAAGCATATACGGTTTGAAAAATGTTCCAAAAAAGTATAAATTTACCTTGATTATCCATTTTTCATAACAGACACCATTTTGCTATGTCATTATATTTAATGGGACTTGAGCATACACGGATTTTGTTATATATGGGGGATCTTGGAACCAAACCCCAGCGTATAACAAGGGTCCACTGTACTCTTCTATTGTTGTAACCTGCCCGGATTCCATGTGATTGGGCGGGATATAAATAAATTCGTACTAAAGGAAATAAATTTGTATTACTGCCTTCTCCTGTCCTATGTCATTTTTCAAAATTGGCAAATCTTATGTCAAATACTTTTCACTTCCTCTTTTTATTATTTACTTCTAGCCTTTGGGCTTCATTTCTCAGGTGCTGAAGTGCATATTTTGCTTTTAAACAGAAGGTATTTACAGAGGAGGGGCAAGAAGAGAAGCTAATAAACAGGTTATTTGTGTAAAATAAATCCCTCTGTTGTCTGGACTGGATGTTTGTATATGAGATATTTGCAAGACTGTTCCTAGTAATCTAAAAACACATGAACAGACAAAAATAAAAAATAAAACCCTCCTTAAACAACCCCCCCCCCCTTTTCAAGTATTGGCTGATTTATGACTAGTGAAGGAGAAAAAAAATAATGATGATGTTCTTTTATGCAGTAGGGAAACTATAACTATTGAACAAACATCAGCTGCTGCCATGAATGACCTGGGGAGCACCAGCGAGTACACAGATGTAATGTGGCTTCTTGAATAAGATATGATGTTTACCATAGTGGTTTCAAAAGCCCAGTACAGTCTGGTCAGTTGTAAACAGGGAAGTTCCCTTGGTGAATGAAATCCAGCAGGAAATAATGGATGAGCCAAAGAAGGGGAAGAACAAACATCAGGGGAAGAGTCAGATTCATTGTCAGTTCTGCAGTCTCAGGCAAGACTATTAAACTAGGTAGCTGATTCGCCTACCTTCTTTTAGAGTGCTCTTGCGGAAGGCAAATGCAAACCCCCTCTGAAAAATCTTGCCAAGAAAACCACATGATAGAGTTGCCATAAGTCAGAAACAATATTAAGCCACACAACAAGAAGACTATTTAAGCAAATCAGAGGCAAGAGGACTTTAGGATGACAGAGTCCTCATTAATTTCACATTAAGGGAGGATTTTGGTTGGCCCAGTTCACACTTAATATTGATGGTAATGTGTTGATTAACCACAGTTAGGGCAGAAGGCTTAGAAAAATGCTTCAGAAAGGGCATGTTGGGAAAAAGAAAGCATTATCATGGAGCCTACTCTGATTGCTTAATCACAATTTAGTCTCCCTGTGCTAAGACCGCATTCATCCAAATGTTCTCTGTATATGTAACCAAAATGGATTATCTGCCTGAGTTGAGATCAAGGAATAAGCAGTGGGTAAAGCTGTGTTTTAATTTAGGAATTAAAAAGAAAAGAAGACCATTTTTGCCAGACATTCACCCACTAGTTCATAATTGAAAATGATGCTTACTGCTAGAAGGGTGAAGTTACATTTCCTACTGGTTAAGAAAGAGTGTGGGGAAACTAATGCTTCACTTGATTATTTTTACATCTTTTAAACATTCTGTATTGGGAACAAATGATTTGCAATCATTGTAACACTGAGAATGATTAAAAGTTATGCCCTTAGTAAGAATATCTGTTTGGTCATTATCAGGGCTTAAGGCTTTATTAGGCTAAATAAAGATATAACTAATTATAAGGGTGAAAAATCAAAAATCAAAGCATTGGCAGTGTTTACACTGCAGAACGACTTCTCACGGATTAAGTAAGGGAATAACACCTCATAGAGTATAAAAGTACAAAAGTTGTGGGGAAGGAAATTACTGAAAAAGAACATTAAAAGCTGTGACATTTCAAAAGTGATATTGATTGAACTTATTCTAATTATATTGATACACAGCAGAGAGCAATTGTAGCAAAGCCTCACTTGCATAATGATTTTTGCATTAGGCCTTTGTTAATTATGTTGGAGAAAGGACAGGTACTTTACAGCGGTGAATCTCAGGAATAGTAGTTCCCACTCTCCAACAGCCATTTTCCTATAGCTTGTGTTAGTACAGGAAAGGAGAAAAGTCTTCCCAACTCAGGATATCTTGGTGGGTTGACTTCACCACAGAAAATGGTACTGACTTACATAATTTCTGAGTTGATTTCCAAACATACAGAATGTACTCAACAGAGCACACAAAAATTCATATAAACCATAATTAAAATAGAATGAAGCACAGTGCGCCAGCTCTAAGTGTGGGCTTGTCATCCGCAAATGGCAAGCCCTGGCTTTTGGAATGGGCACTATACGTGGCGGCGCAAATGGGAGCACATGCCCATTGAGATGAATGGGACTTAAGGTCCCATGTTTTTTACTATCCATGGGGGCTTTGTTCTGGATAGCAAGGGCACACTATTTAACATAGCTCCCTCCTGCTTAAAATGATGCCAATGCCTGAGAAACAGAAAATATTCACTGAACAGAATACAAACAGAATACAAAAATGTATTTGGGACTGGGGACAAACTGTTGCTCCAGTAATCATCACAGCAGAAACAATGTTCATCCTAGTTCTCGCTGTTGTAAAAGATGGAATACAAAGCAGAGGATCATTTGCTGATCTCAAGCCATGGAAATGTAAGAATATTGTGGCAGTGTGATGTACCAGTTCAGATTCTGGTAATGTTGCTGTTCAGCATATTTCCGTCTGTTGACTGTTTCACCTAGAATTCCTTAATTTCATCTGATTTTAGAACAGAAATACATTTTTGAGATGTCTTGTAGAGGTAAACCCTCCTCAGTTGTTTTCTTGTTGACAAGACCGAGTACCATTTCAGCTTGACATTTTATGTTGCAATATGATAGGTACATCTCAGTATCATCTGAGCCAAAGCAGTGATGTTTTCTTGAACATGCTATGCATATCTCTTGCAACTGCAAATATGCTATTTCTTTTTCTGCATGGACATAGGTGGCACAGGAGTATTGTGGTGGCTGTATGCTAAACAGCAGAAGTCTCCAAGTGACACACTTACTGTTTATCAACTTCAAATAGCCAAAGACAATCGCCAGGCCCTCCTGATCTATGCCATTGCAGCTACAGTCTTCACAGTAAGTATTTAATGGATATGGAACTTGGACTGCTTCTTGTATGAAACATATATTCTTGTATGAAACATTATTTTGCTTTTACTAAATGAACAAGCATTATGAAATAGCTGCAGATTGTGGCTTTCTTGTACCTGTACAATGAATACATGTGATGCAGTACAAACGTATACACTTTTTTCTAACCCATGTAGGAAATTCTATTCATGCATCTCTGGTGTTACCGTTTATACTTATGTATAAGTTGAAAATTTTATGCCAAAAAATTGACCCCAAAAACCTGGATCAACTTATATATGGATCAATATGGTAATAGGCTCCTTCTCAGCATGGCTGCTTCCCGAGGGGGCAGTCAGGCTGGAAAGAAGGAGGAAGAGTGAGTGTTCGCGCTCCAAGCCTCTTCAAAGCGGGCTGTCTCTGGAAGGGGCAACCAAGCTGGGAAGAAGGAAGAAGAGCAAGCATTTATCCTTGGACCCTCTTCCCAGCCTAGATGCTTCCGGAGGCGGTAGCTATGCTGGGAAGAAGAAGGATAGCAAGTGGTTGTCCCCTGAGTCTCTCTAGCCTGGATGCCTCCCAAGGGGGCAGTCAGGCTGGGAAGAGGAGGAAGAGCAAACGCTGGGAAGGAGGCTAAGAAGAAGTAGGAAGAGTGAGCACTCATCCTTGGACCCTCTTCCCAGCCTAGATGCCTCAAGGGGATAGCCAGGCTGAAAAGAAGGAGGAAGAGCAAACAGGATATCCTTTGCATCCTTGTTTTACATGCCCTTAAATTTCACCCTTGACTTATCCTTGGGTCATATAAAAATACATAATATTGGCCCCAAAACCTACCTTTCACTTATATATGTCAACATATAGTCGAGTAGATATGGTACTTCTTTTTTAATTGTTTGCATGTAGAAGCTTCTGCCAGCCTAGTAGTTCAAAAGCATGTAAAAGTGCAAGTAGATAAATAGATAGCACTTTGGTGGGAAGATAACAGCATTCTGTACAATCATGCTGGCCACGTGACCACAAAGTCAACTTTGACAACACTGGCTCCCTCAGCTTAGTAACAGACATAAGCACTGCCACCTACAGTCTGTCATGACTAGACATTCTTGTCTAGGGAGAACCTTTACCTTTTATGTAGGAGCCAGCATGGTATAATGATTTGAGCGTTGAACTAGGACTCTGAGAGACTCATCCATTATGAGTCATGGAAGTATGTGTGATCTTGGGTAAGCTACACTCACTCTGCCATAGAGGAAGGCAATGACAAATCTCATCTGAACAGATCTTGCCAAGAAAAACTCTATGATTAGAGCACCATAATTCAGGGCGTGAACAGACAGGCCAAAATAAAACTGCTTCGGGTCACTTTGGAGGTATGCTGTTTAAATGACACACACATCTTTTAATCTGATAATTCATATTTTGAGCTGTTTGGGTTAAACATTAGTCCAGCCTAGAATAAAAACACTTGCTGGACTAATGTTTAGCCCGAACAGCTCAAAATATGAATTATCAGACTCAAAATCAGTGAAATGTACATTAATTGTGACTATTAACTCTCTCCTCCTTTTCAGTTAGGGAATTGTAACATTGGATTTAGCCCTTTGTACTCGGTTTTGAATAGATCTTCTTACGAAAGTACTTTTTAAATTGGTCCTCATAAGAAACATCTCTTTTACTTGAGTAGCTTTTCTCTCTCCTAATTTTTTTTTTCTCTTTCTGGTACATTTCTGTCTTGAAATGTTCTACCATGGAGATTTTGGGCTAGTTACTGATACATAATTCTTTGTATAGTTTCATTAATCTGAAAATTAGTTAATACAGGGGTTCCCAGCCTTTTTGACTTGTGAAGCCCTTTTTAGAATTAGTTTCTATAGTGGAACCTCTAAGAGGCATACCCTAAGTTTTATTTCTTTCATTTTCCTAGAGTGGTCCTGGAGCACCTGGGAAACAGAGCACAGGCTGGGAACCTCTGATTCTCTTAGGGGTTACCTTAGAGTAACCCTGTCTCAGCCACTCAGTGGAATAACTATGCTTCTTCGAAAATCTTGGCCTGTTAGGAATATTAACCAATAAATTCATTGACATCTATTTTGGAAATATTTCACTCAGTCATACATGTTTAATTTCATATACACTGGTACCTCGGGTTACGAAATTAATTCGTTCTGCCGCGCCGTTCGTAACCCGATACATTTCGCAACCCGAAAAAGGCTTTCCGCTAGCGCTGGAAAGCCGCTAGCCGCGCTTTCAGTTTGAATTTCGCGCCAAAAAAATTTCGTAACCCGAAAAAAACTTCGTATCCCGGAACAGTTTATTCCAATCTAACTTTTTCGTATCCCGGAAATTTCGTAACGCGATCAATTCGTATCCCGGGGTACCAGTGTACATTATTTGCCTTTTAGACAACAAGAAAAGGAAGATTTGGGTTAAAGTTCAGTTGAAGGTACAGTGGGCCCTCGGTATCCATGGGGGATCTGTTCTCATGGTGGTGCAGCCATGTGGCCTCACCACCTTAGGGGACAATGGGACTTCACCACCCCATCTGCCACAAAGCCCTCCTCGCCACTCTCATGGCAGCAAGGAGCTGCCTCATCTTCCTCCTCTTCCCTGCCTTCTCATCCTCTTCTCTTCTTCAACCCTCTTATTACCGCTACTGTGGCTCCTCCTCCTCCTCCCCTGCCTCCTCCTCCTCCTTTTCTTCCCCCCTCCCGTCACTGCTGCCATCACTTTTCCTCCTTTCTTTCCTCCTCCTCCTCTTCTTCCCCCTCCTCATCTTCCCTGCCTCCTCCTCCTCCCCCCCTCCCCTGGCAGGCTTGCCATCCGTAGATTCTCAAATCCATGGATGGCAAGTCTGTGGATATGTAGGGTGGGCTGTATATCCAATCTGAAGACCTTTTACCACAATGAATTACATCTGTTGTTGTGGTGTGCCTCCATGTCATTTCCAACTTACGGAAACCTTAAGGCAAAATTTGTTCAGATGAGGTTTCCCATTGCTTTCCCCTGAGGCTGATAGCATGTGACAAAGTCACCAGTGGATCTCTAGCTAGAGTCATATTGACACATGGCAAACTTGAGATTCATTGATTTTAGTGTCTCAACAGGATTCAAAACATCATGATTTTTGTGTGCCTTTTTTAAACAACATGTATAAATAGATAAAATGTTTATGATTTAGCTATAATAAAGAAAATGTGGCTGAAAGTCTTCTTGAGATATATACAGTACTCTGTTGTAAATCCAGAATCAAATAATCTGTGGAAACACCCTGAATATCCACTGTGCTAGTTGGTGGCTATTGGAGCCAGGAGAAGGCCTACATTTTGTACTAAAATCAGACACCAAGAATACTATACATAAAAGGCTTTGAAGCTATGGATAGGAAGCACATTTGAGTTCAGCACATAAAATTAACTTAAAATATGGTGTGGAATCTCTTTTCTTTTTCAGGTTATTTTACTGCTGATAATGTTAGTTATGCGTAAACGAGTAGCTCTCACAATTGCCTTGTTCCACGTGGCTGGCAAGGTCTTCATTCACCTGCCACTGCTCGTCTTCCAGCCATTTTGGACTTTTTTTGCTCTCATGCTATTCTGGATTTATTGGATCACAGTCTTGCTCTTCCTAGGTACCACAGGTATGTCCTGCATATACTTCTTTAGTCTTGGGAAAATGTTGTCATCTTGTTTATGGAAATAAGTGAAATTTAACAGACTTGAGAGCATGCAGTTGGCCCTCCACATTTGCGGCTATCCAAGAAAGGGGTGTCTGGATGTGGCACTATAATTATAGAATACCTTCCTGAGCTGCATCTACACTGCAGAATTAATGCATTTTCACACTGTTTTAACTGCTATAGCTCAATGCTATGGAATTAAAGTTTGTGAGATACTTAACCTCTCCAGAGGTCTGGTGCTACAACAAACTACAAATTACAGGATTCCATAGGATGGAGACACAACAGTTAAAATGGTGTCAAACAACATTAATTCTACAGTGTGGCAGCAGCCCTGAAGGAAGTAAATTTGGTCCCAGATTTCTGATCTCCGCTGCTTTCTTTTGTAGAGTGGGGGACGGGGGCTTAATATGATGAATTGTTTAAATCCTGGCTGTTTTTACCTGCTTCACAGTATCTAAAATGTTTTGATTTGTTGTAATACAGTGGACCTTTGTTATACGCTGGGGTTTGGTTCCAAGATCCCCCCGTGGATAACAAAATCCATGGATGCTCAAGTCCCATTAAATATAATGACATAGCAAAATGGTGTCCCTTATAAAAAATGGAAAATCAAGGTTTAATATTGGAAATTTATACTTTTTTTGAACATTTTCAAACCGTGGATGCTTTAATCCATGTATAAAAAATCCATGTATAAGAAGGGCCAACTGTATTTTACTTTTGTTTTGTTAACTGGGCTCTTTTTTAATGACACGAAGGATACAAGTTTTGCTATTTTAAAAAAATAAGAATACAGTGTTGCAGTGCTATGTTTGTGTAACATTTAAATATCTAAAATGCTATGTTCTTGTAGAACAGATATTTTAAATGCTTTCCTTCCTTCCCTTTCCTTTATTTCTTCTTCTAGGTAGCCCTGTCAAAAATGAACAGGGCTTTGTGGAATTCCGAGTTTCAGGCCCACTGAGGTACATGTGGTGGTATCATGTTGTGGGGTTAGTTTGGATCAGTGAATTCATCCTTGCCTGTCAGCAGATGACTGTAGCAGGAGCTGTTGTGACATATTATTTTACAAGGTAAGAGATTCTGAGACAGTTCAATCATGAGAGACTTAGGCTTTAAAATCTCAAAAGTATCTGGGTTTTGGGCAGATAGTGTAATGAGGTAAAATGATACTGAAAGGCAAAACTACAACTGGTGTATTTTGCAAGACTCTACATTGCTAAACTTACACACTGTGGTTCACAAAAGGATCTGGTTAACATCTTTGAGACTAACTGACAGAAAGAAGTTGGTAGCATATGCTTTTCTAGACTTAAGTCTACTTTGTCATGCATCTGATGAAGCAGTCTTAAGTCTATGAAAGCTAGTGCTACCAACTTCTTCCTCAGTCTCAAAGGTGCTACAAGATCCCTTTGATGATCCAGACTAACATGGCTGTGTCTTTGAATTCTACCACACTGCAGTACAGCTCACTCCTTCATTCACTGAGGAGACAGTTTCTATATAGATAGAATATTGGTTAATACTGGAGCTGGAAAGTCTTGTGTGGCTGTTCTCCATATTTAGTATATGATTACATATGATCAAAGTCCAAAATACTGTTCTTGAAAGAAATAAACACTCCTAGGTACAGGTAGTACCAAGAGTGTGTGTGTCTCTATTGCATTTCATCTTAAATATAAAAGAAAAGAGCATACAGTGAAAACCCTATGTATTTCTTCTCACAAATAAGCCCTATACAATTCAGTGAGACTTAGTCCTTTAGGTGAGGAGTGAAGGTGGGGACATGTGCCCCCCTGCTCATTTTAAAGTTCTCATGGTCCTCCTCCTCCCCCCCCCCTTTCTTTGCAATGCTTCTTGGGGCATGGGAGACATTTTTGCCTGCCACCACCCCTATTTGGATCTAAAACAGCTCAGAAAGTTCCTCAGGCATTGGCAAAGTTGCTTCCCATGGTACCTAGGGCCTTTTTAGTGATTTTTCCCCTTAAAATATGGGGATACAACCCTCCTCTGTCCCATAGGAAGCTAACGAACTCCCCAACCCCTGCTCTAAATGTTCAGGTTAATGGTCTATGGTGAGCCAGCATCATCATTCAAAGATATGCCAGCTGTAATGTTACCTGGATGGAGACAGCTTAGCCCCACTTACCCATCTCAGGTACATTAACTGTAGAGGGGGAAGCCAAGTATTAACCTCATATTGGGTAAATAATATTATTTTACATTCTATGTATAATTCCCAATTAGATGCACTCTAAAAAATTTTTTATAATGCACAAATTCAATTTCTTGTCTTCTTGAATAGGTAAATTTATTCAATCAACGGAACTTACATAAACGTTAGTTACTAAGTTTCTATTGCTTCAGTCCTTCTACTCTAATAGGGGCTGACTATGAGAGCCGTGAACTTGGCTTCTGTAGTGTAAGTGGTCAGAATTTTCTGTGCCACATGCTGGGGAGAAAGTAAGACTACAGATGGGGAAATACTTCATTATTCAGTGATGCTGAATTTTAAAGATTACTGAAGAGTGAAAGGAAAAAAATCAAACAAGCAAATAACTTCTGAGTATAGGTGAATTTAAAATACTAAAAACACAATAAATGTAACATAGTGCTCTTGGAGATTAAAGGTTTTCCCCCAAAGAAGAATTTTTACTCTCCTCCTAGTACCCCCTTAAATTGAATCTTCAGAGGTCACCAGAGAGAGTGTTTATGTGAGTTTTGACACTTGTGAGAGCAGCATGTGTCAGACAGCTTCTGCAATCTCTGAATCTCCCACATCATGACTTATGCTGCTCATGCAAGTGGACTGCTCCCGAGTGAATGAAGCGGATGAAAGCAACATCCTAAGCCCCAAAGGAAATGGGGGTTCATTCTGATGCCTTGGCGTGGCTTAGCTTCTGTCATGTTCCATAGTCTTCTCTCTCTTGACATGAATTCACCGACCTGTCTAAAAATGAATTGTCTTGAAGAGCCAAGCTAATGTCTGAATCAGCCTAAATTCTGGCTTCAGAAATCTTTGGCACATGCTTGAATTTAAATGTTAATGGGAAATTAAATATTTTTGAGATGTTTGCACGTATGTAAATTGGTGCCTTTGTTTTATTTGCCAAAACACGCTGAAAAGATTGGATCAATTCTGTGTGTAGTGAAAGTTTTACTTTGCTAATGAAGCATGATCTTAGAATGATTACAAAGTCAATTGGGGCTACCATGATGACATATAGGAATAATCAAAGCAATAAAATGTATAAAACTAGTTAATAAGCAAGACATATTACTAAGTTATTTTTGTCTCCTTAATAATTTTTGCCTCTTTAATGTGCTTATAGTCTTTAAATTTCTGCAGAGGCCTTAGAGATCACAGTCATTCCTGGGATAGGTCTACTGATTTACCATTGTAAATTTTTATGTGTACAGGACTCACAGTTGCAAAAAGCATCATCTTTAAGGTCCTTCACAGTTCAGTTAGTCATAGCTGTTTTTGCTTGCTGGTGGTATATGTTGTCACTATGTGTTTTTATTTTTTCCCCATACAGGGAAAAAAGAAATTTGCCATTCACACCTATTTTGGCGTCCGTCAATCGCTTGATCTGTTACCACCTAGGAACTGTGGCCAAAGGGTCTTTCATTATTACTTTAGTGAAGATTCCACGGATGATACTAATGTATATTCATACGCAAGTCAAAGGAAAAGTAAGAGGGAAATTTGTTACATATGTTGGGGGTGAAACTTAAAGAAGAAAGAATCGAATAGAATGTAAAAGTCTTTGTGGCTCAAAGCAGCGGGCTATCTTGACAATGCACTAAATGTGTCCCATGAGAACCACACAGCCCTTTAATGGCCATTTTATACCCCTACAGTTTCTGTGCTCCTCCCAATTTTTTTCAGCAAAAAGTGTGTAATCCATCCCCTAAAACTTGGGGGTGGGGTAGGGTGTAATTTGTCATTTTGCTCCAGTTTCCACTCTCGTGACCTCAGCTAGTTTAGATTTTTTTTAACACTTCAGGTATTTCGAATGTGGGCGATGGGAAGCCCATCAGACAAGAGAGGACAAATATGCTTGTGACTCCCTCCTATAGGCTTCTAGAGGATATACTGTATTAACCATTGAGGGAGTGGACAGGGGAGAATTGGCTCAACAGAATGTGGAGACATAGCCACTGGGGTCCCAAAGGGATAGACAAAGCCAGTTATCCACCTCTGGCCTGAGTTTTTCACAGTGAAAAGCCAGATTCCTCTGAGAACATGACAAGCAGGACATTTGGCCAGTAAGTCCTTTATAGCCGTATTCTACACTCATCTGTAAAATAGAAAACTGGGTTGTGGAACCATGTCCCCAAGAAAGAGACAATAGGAAAGAAAAACATAGAAGAAAAATAACCTTTCCCACTAAGTAGGGGAATTTAAGCTCTATTATTCAGCTTTTCAGGATCAAGAAGCACACACAACTATTTGTGGGGAGCAGTCAGGTACAGAAAATAATGCAGTTTGTTGATTTAACTGCACACTTTTAAATTGCATATAGTTTTTAGAGTGTTTTGTTGGCCAAATGTTGGTAGGAGTTCTGTTTTGTTAGATTTCTCTCATGATTTTATGCTCAGTCTGTATCAAAAAGGGAGTATTGCTAAAATGGCTACACAATTTGTATCTCCAAGCCAGCCATGGTACTTCACTGTGGTTCAAAATTGGCTAACCATTTTGAATACAGAGAAGAGGATTCTAATATTATTGACAGTATTGCAAGATTTTTAGGAAGTGACTCAAGAAATAATGCTAGGCACAAAAGGGTTTGGCAAGATTTCGTCATGGTTTTGTGAAGGAGAAAAATAAAAGATGGAATATTTCACCACTGCAGGAGTTGGGGTAATGAATACGTGGGCCCCAAGACCTTGCCGAAAGTGCCTGGTGTGATCCAGGATCAACATAGAGAAAGATGTTTTGGCAATCACTCCAATAACGTTTGTCACGAATTGTCACCATGGAAGTAGCTGCTTCGTTTTTCTTCTACAGCCTGGTTCATACTGAGGTTTTTCTGCATGAACATGTACACAGAAGGGGTTGCACTGATTCAGCTGTGTGATTTGGCCAAATAGCTACAGGAACCGTCAAATTAAAACTGAGGTCTGCACTGTTTGACCAAAAAAGCAGCTGGTTAAAACTAGATTTATGTTTGGTATACCTTGCTATTTAAAAAGTTTCTCACATGCTAGTGTTAATGAGAAAGTAATGCTTCCTTTTTTTCATTAATGTTTCATTTTTTGTTGTTGCTCCCCTCATCCAAGGAAAATGCCTGTGCTCGGTGTATTCTGAAAGCCTGCATTTGCTGCCTTTGGTGTCTAGAAAAGTGCCTGACTTACTTAAATCAGGTAAGATCTTATAGGTTCTGGCATTTAAAATACAAAAGATTGGAAAATTTAACCTTTGTCTTGTTTGCAATCAGATATAAACCAGAGAATGAAATATTATTGGTGTGTTAATATCTGAATGCACTTTCATACTGTATGTGTAGTTGAAACTAAGAAGCACTGTAATTTCTCAGAGGTCCTTGATTGCAAATAATAGTTTAGATGAGAAGCCATGGTGATGCAAATCTGTGCAGTGATTGACTGAAAAAATCACAGTATATGTTTATTGTAACAAGAACAAAGTCTTAACATTTTCCTTACCTCAGCATCATGTATTTTAGAAACTGAGCATCTGTAATGGTCTGTCCTGCATTTCCTTGAGGGAAACTTGCAGTGCATTGGACTAATGATAATTCCATATACATCTATTTAATATAGATTTCTTTTGAATGTGTTGTAGTTTTACCATATTCCCTTTTTTGCTCTAACAATATTATAGTTGTCACTATTATATGAACAATTTTGTGTAATAATAACCATACAGTTTTTCACATCTGTATACTCCTGACTTTGTCTATCTTTGTATAATACTTTTATCTGCAATGAGTCTTAAGTGGGTAAAATCCCTGAAAAAAGAATACATAAAACTTATCCTAGGCCCTCCAGTTATTTGAAGTGCTAGTGTGCCTTCAAAAATAACAGCAATATCCTCTCTTTTTCTTATCACATAAATATTAATCCACTCTTATGCACTGCAGTTCTGTTAACAAAAGGAATCTTGTTACAGTTGACCTTATGGGTCAGTTCCCAGTTAGTACACAATGGCTGTATTCAGATGTCATATTACACAATGGTTTAGCAAAATGTGAATTGCAAAATGTTGTGCAAAACTAGCTTGAAGTAATTTTGAGGAGTAGTAGTTTTCTGTAGGGTGTCACTTCTAATTTTAGAGCGCTTGTATGGAAATTGGGCAGTTGGGGGATGGGTGTGAGAAACATGTCACCTCGAGCTGCTTTTGGACTACAGCTCCCATTACCCCATACCATTGGTTATGTTTGCTAGGGCTGAGGGAGTTGTAGTCCAGAAAACATTGGGAGGACCACATGATTTCCACTCAAGGTTTATGAGAACCTAACATTTTATGTATTATTTGAATTAGTACTTGGTGTGAAATTGTGCAAGCAGTCCCCTCCCCCACTGCTATTATTTTATCTATAATCTATAATATTTTATCCGTGTCCTGATTTTGTGACTTAGGGACAAAGCAGATGGGTGTGAAAGAGCACCCCGAGTCTGCTCCAGCCACAAGTGGGTCAGGACTACACTGACTGCATAGCCTGCTCCCAAAGTGGGCCACAGCCGCAGTACCCAACACACACCACCAGGAACTGGCTTATCCCAGCTCCTTTTTGCTCCGATCCAAAGGACCGGAGCGTGACTTTGGCACAGCTTCGGGCTGCTTTGGAGGTGTGTGTTCTTTGAATGCCACGCCTCCAAAGCAGCCCAAAGCCATTCCATTTGGCCCCTCTGTTCCAAGCTATAGAGAAAGTGGAGACACTTTGGCCTAAACCCCAATTCAGCCTTGCCTGAATGACAACCTTACTCACATAGTTGTGCTGGCTTGTGCTATTTTTCAAAGTTGTCCTCCATTGTGCAGTTGTAAAAATATAAATACCAGTTACACAAGAAAGCATTGGAAGTTAGCCTTGAATGAGTTTTAGAATTGGGAAACTTCTTGTGCTGTGGAAGTTCTACAGACATCATGACACAAATCAATCCAGGCCATCAAAATCAACAGAAATTATATCCAGGGGGAGCCATGTTTGTCATCTAACAAAGTACAGTAACATCCAAAATCCTCAAAACAGCTATACCTTTATTGGTCAACCAAAATGCACAGAATACATGATGCAAGCTTTCAAAGCTCCACTGGCTTCTTCATCAGGCAAAGATATTAACTTTTGCCTCATGAAGAAGCCTGTGGAGCTTCAAAAGCTTTCATCATGTATTTTATACCTTTTGGTTGGCTGATAAAGCTATTGTTGTTTTGGGGAGCAGAGGATATGTAATCATTAACATCTTAAGTCCCATTAACTTTACTAGTTCGAACCCAATATTTTTCTGGCTCTGTTTCATAATCACATTTATACTAACTGTGTGTGTGTGTGTATAGAGAGAGAGAGTGTGTGCGTGTGTTAATATCTGTGAAGGTCTTTAAAGGGGTGGTGTTGAGCAGAAATGAATCAGACCAATGAAATATGTTGTTGTTTTTGCCTAGAATGCATATACAGCCACTGCTATCAACAGCACCAACTTCTGCACCTCAGCAAAGGATGCCTTTGTGATACTAGTGGAGAATGCTTTGCGAGTGGCTGCCATAAATACAGTGGGAGACTTCATGCTCTTTCTAGGAAAGGTAGGGATGAAATCAGCATAATTTTCTGTGCGCACTCTTACTAGTGCATCATGGACTGACTGAAACATCCCAAAGACTTTTTGAAGGCAGCTCCCTTCATACTCAAATAACTACTGTGCTCTGCATGAATTATGGGTTTCATTTATCTCTGTGCCACTTGGAGATCATTTCACATAGAGTAGAACAGAAATATTTAAAACAATAAATAACATTTATAAATTATGCTGTTTGAGAAAATATGTATAATTTGTATTCTTTTGTGTATTTCCTTTAGATTCTGAGGATTTTTTAAAAATTAAAGTTCTGTAATTAAGTTTGGTTCATTTGCGTGGGGAGGCAGTGGGGAAAGTGAATCTTGGTCACCAACTGCTGGAAATCCCTTTCTTCTTCATGATCCATGAGACACACATAGCAGTTGCTCTGCATCTGCCCAGAGCTACTTCAGAACCTTCCAAAGAGGGGTGATTCTTTGTGTATGTGTGTGTGGGAACCCTGTGTTAGAGCCTGAAGAGACAGGCAGCTTCAGCTGGCTTCTAGGCTGCTTGGAAATGTGGTGTTTACATGTGCCACACCCCACAAGCCAGACAGAAACCCGGCACAGTGATTACAGGCTGGCTGGCTTCTCTTTTGCTTGGGGGCATGTTGCTTAGACACCACTTTCCCCGGAGCCGGCTTTTTGGGAGGAAAATCCAGCAGTTTGGTGAAAGGGGTTGGCTTTTTTCACCCTAAAAAGGAGCTGATCTTGTCCATCTGGCTGGATGGGAGCCAAGCATCTCTTTGCCCTGCCCTGCCCCGATCCATCCTATCCTAATGGTTTCTTCTGGATAACATGTGAATAAATGACTTTTTAACATATTTCAGGGTGCATTTCTTTTACTCTAGATAAGAGGCCACTATCAGGACAAAACGGAAACAGAATAGTTTCCAGTTGGCAAAAGAGTCAAAGAGGGGTGGATTTGTGCTGGGACAGAGTAAGGGCCAGACTCAGTGTACTGGGTCAAAAGATGGCCACAACTTTAATGCTTATGCAGGGTTCAAAAACAGTTATAAACGCCATCATAAATCAAGCATAATGCATACATAAATCAATCACTCATAAATGGGTAATAAATCAATCATAATGTATACAGAAATCAGTCTTAAATAGGTAATGATTCAGTACAGGCATATTCAATCATAATGAGGACAAAAATCAATCATACATGGTGGAAGCATAAATCACTCACAAGGTAGTCATAAATCACCCATAATGCCACTAAATTGAACACACCTTCTGGTAAAGGGATCACAGAGCCCATCACTGAACTACAGCATAAATTGCACAGCAGGGTCCCCCCCCCCCCCCTAGAACCTTTACCCACCTTCAGGTGGATTGTACCCTACCTGGCATTGTAGTTAAGGGCAAATGGGCAGGTGGAGAGGTAACCCATGCCCGGCCAGTCAGATCAGCTACTCCTTCTGTCCCCAGTCCAAGTACAGCTGGGTTTTGATTCCAGGATCCCTCATGGATAACAAAATCCATGGATGCTCAAGTCCCTTTAAATATAATGGCATATCAAAATGGTGTCCCTTATATAAAATGGAAAATCAGGTTTTGCTATTTTGTACTTTGCACTATACTTTTTAAAAGAATATTTTCAAGCCGTGCATGCTTGAATCCGTGGATAGAAAATCCGTGGATAAGGAAGGCCAACTGTATCCCTAAGGATCATTCATTGAAATTCATCTCATGTCTGATAACCCTGTCACCTATCTCTTTAACCTATCTATTTAATTTATATTCAGAACATAGCATACAGAAAGCAGATACTCAGAGAACAGAGGTGTGGAAATAAGAGAAAAATCAGTAATTTAAGAAATATAGATGAAAACACATTACTAGCGAAAAATAGCAAAGACTTGGAATTACTGTTGAAAGTTCAAGAGAAAAACCAACAAAATCAGGATTACAGCTTAATATTTCAAAAACACAAAGTTATTGACCACAAATGATTTACTTAACTTTAAAGTAGGTGATTAAAAACACCAAAATTGTTAAAGATTTGCTATACCTTGGCTCAGTTATTAATCAAAACAGAGATTATAGTCAAAAAATGAGAAGAAGACCAGGACTTGGAAGGGCAGCTATGAGGGGGCTAGATAAGATCCTCAAATGCAAAGATGCTTCATTGAATACCTACATCAGGATCATCCATGCCATAGTATTTCTGATTTTTATGTATCTTTGTTAAATCTGGATAGTGAAGAAACCAAACAGAACAAAAATAAATTGATTTGAAATGTGATGTTGTATGAGAGTTCTATATGTACCATGGACTACCAGAAGGACAAATAAATGAATCTAAGGGCAAATCAAGCTTGAACTCTTACTAGAAGCTAAAATGATTAAACTGAGGCTATTGAACTTTGGACATATCATGGGATGATATAAACCACTGGGTAAAGTAATACTAAAAGCAGTATGAAACGAAATAAGATGTAATATATTTGGATTGACTTAATCAGGTTCACAAGACCAGAACAGGGTTGTTAATAACAAGATCTCTTAGAAGTCTCTTTTTCATAGAATTGCAGTAAATTAAAGCCAACTTGACAGCACGTAACAGCAATAACAAAAATGCTTCATATAATAGGCATGGAGAATCAAACGCGCCTAAAGCCTTATCATAATGCTGAGGTCCCTGTTATAAATTATTCTTTCTCATTGTGCTTTAATTCACATTGCAGCCAACTGAGTTTCTGAGAGGGGAATTTGTAATCCTACAAATAAACAAGTCAATAAATAACAGAAGGGAGTGAATAATTAGATGTAATGGCCTTAAGGATATTGGACTGCACAGTGAGGTTTCCTTGAAATGGATTTGCTATGTTCCATCAAGGTCTCCCTTGAGGTGGTGAGGTGGGTACATTTTTCAAATGCGGATGAAAATAACATAGTAATAAGAAATGAAACTAGTACCATAGAGCACTCCCTCACTGTCAGTTAAATACTGCTGCCCCAACCAAGCACTCCACTTTGTAGCTTAAGCCAGGGTTTAGAATGAAGTAGTATGCAAGGATCCATTTTCACATGTTATTTTCATTTAAAAAAAACAACAACAGGATTCACATTTGAGAATACAGTCGCCCCTCCAAGTCTGCGGACTTGAAATGTGTGGACTTGGAAATCCATGGAGGAGTGACTGTTATTAATCTTAATGTATGCACACGCACCCCAGAATATGTGCAAGATTTTGAACTTTCAGGGGAGTCCAGAATGGATCCCCCGTAAGTTCAAATGGGCGACTGTACAATGAAAATGAATTTTTCATGAAATTGGTATGCATTTTTGGATATGTATTTCTGAAATAAATGTTTCAAAGAATTGCATTACCTTTCTAGAAGATATACTAAAGATAGAGTAGAAAAAGAATCATAGAATCAAACTAATCTTCCTTTCACATATGAGGGAAGAGACTGTGGAATCTGTGTGACTATGGTGTCTGCATATGATTTAGCGAGAAATGTTGATATATGGAGATAACCAGAAAAACACACACACACACACACAGCACTTTCAGATTCTGATGTTTTCTTGCTATTATCCTTTAGAGAAAGCATGCCTTCCTCCAAAGTAAAGACAATTGAAGACAGTTATTTTATTTTTTTAGCAAGGGGGACAGTCCTCAGGTTAAGAAAAGCTATCCTAAAATACAGGATTTCATCTTACAACCTGTACATTTAAGTTTTATTACTGAGATGTGGTGGTTTTTTTCCTATGACCTCCCAGTCTTGCCAGCATACATACTACAGTACATGCATACTGCTTCACACATTTTGTTGAGTAAAAGTTGATAAGGAGTGATGTTAATGGTTAGTAAAGAATTCTGTTTTTATTTACCCTAGATGACTCTGATCCACTGCAAGTGCAGCAATAAGTGATTAGCTATAAAGATGAGTCAGAGAATCAAGGATGAAAAATTCTTAAGAAATGTTTTGAATGCCTCTGAGCATACCCAGAGCTTTGCACAATGGAATTACCACCACATGCTCTCTGCCTTTTTTTTCCCTATCTGAAAGCAATCTTTTACCCCACTGTTGTTAGCAGACCTTGTTTCATGTCAACATCTAGAAGTCTCAACTTGCACTTGGGTGTGCCATCAAATTTATAGGGGGTTTTCAGGACTCTCTCAGGAGCATGTTGCTCAGGAGCAGAGTTAGAAACAAGAGGCCTAGCCTTTCATAATGTGCTGAGAAAATTCTGTCAATTTCTCATACAAATCTACTTGTAATCACCAACCAAAAATGATAAATTGAGAACATTTAAAATCCATTTTATTAATCTGAGCACTAAACCCATAATATCTCTGGCCATCTAGAACCTGTCTTTGTTTTCTCTAGGTCCTAATTGTTTGCAGCACAGGCTTGGCAGGTATCATGCTGCTGAACTACCAGCGAGACTACACAGTATGGGTGCTGCCACTCATCATTGTCTGCCTGTTTGCATTCCTGGTTGCTCACTGCTTCCTGTCTATTTATGAAATGGTAGTGGATGTCCTTTTCTTATGTTTTGCCATTGACACTAAGTACAATGATGGTAGCCCAGGGAAGGAATTCTACATGGATAAAGTTCTTATGGTAAGCTACTTTTCATTTTCTGTACTTATGCAGTATTTAAATATGATGAGCCACAAAGTGTAGAAATTGCTAGAGCAATGGGTGTAATTTTACACACACACACACACAGGCAGTATTCTGATTTTCTTGATTTAGGTTTGATGTTAATGTGGGTTTAGGTTAGTGGGCTGAAGTTTTCTGAAGTTACAGCTAACACTTGGGAGAAGAAAGCATCCAAATCAAAGCTCAAATTTGGCTGCTTGTGGAATTGTACACTCAACCAGCAGTTTTGGCAAGAGTTCCATACAGCAAGCACTTTCACTATGCCCCTTTACAGATTAAAATTTAAAATGTACACTGAAACATGATATAGTCTTATGAGCAAGAAATCAAAATGTTTGGCTTTTCAGTGTGATATTCTATTTTTATTCTGGTTTGGAGGACTACCTAAAACAGCACAAGGGACCATTATTGGTCTTTGGACCACAAGAATCATTGCTTTGGAGGATGTTAGCCATTTGATTGTGGAATTTGTGGCATAGAAACATAATACAGACTTTCTGCAAACTGTCTTTCAGGAATTTGTGGAGAACAGCAGAAAAGCAATGAAAGAAGCTGGCAGGGGAGGTGGACATGAAGGCAGGGAACTCAAACCAATGGTAGGTCCAAGGGAAGAAATGGCTGCTCTTTTCCAAGAGTTTCACTTGTACTTTTTATCCCTCTCTATTTTCACTGACTGTGCTTCTTCAGGAGAAGTCTTTGTCATTTGTGTCACTCAGGATGTTTTGCTTTTTCTGTTTGTGAGCTTGCCTATCACCTGGATGGCAGAGTTTTTATCACAGCTGAGACCATCTCCCATAAAAGTAAGCTGAAAGGAACTGTATCTTCATTCTTCTGCAGTGTTTCTGTAACCTCAGAAAGCAACCATATTCTCTCAGTAAAGATGTTTATAGTACTCATAGTAACCTAGCCATTAGATACAACTGCTGATATTGCAGTTGATGCTTTTATCTAATTATAGTATTGCTGTTTATATTCTATGTGTCTTAATTGTATTGAATTTTAATATTTTTATACACAAAATGTATATGCTGTTTATTTTATGCAGTACTTTTATATTGTACTTATTTATTTTGTATGTGAATTGACTATGGTCTAAGTATTAATAAATTACTACCACTAAAAAGGGCATCACAGAAATAGTCTTTGCCTTGAAGGACTCCAGATATCAGGCAAACCAACAAAGTACTTATTTGTCCTTTCTGTGATGCCCTTTTTAGTGGTAGTAATTCATTAATTCTTAGACCATAGTCCATTGCCATACAAAATAAATAAGTACAATATAAAAGTACTGCATAAAATAAATAGCATATAAATTTTGTGTATAAAAATATTAAAATTCAATACAATTAAAACACATAGAATATAAAAAGCAATACTATAATTAGATAAAAGCATCAACTGCAATATCAGCAATAAACCTGGCCTGAATTTTCATTGCTGCCAGGGCAAAAGGAAACCTTAGATGTTATTGTAGATTCGGTATCAGACAGCAGATAACTTTTTTTTTTTCTAAAACAGCATTAAGATATAGATAAGACAGAAGAGGTCCCAGAAATTTAGTTTTAAGTTCAGAATATAATGAACAGGAGAACAGATGATGGGGCAAATTCTCAATTTCTGGGGGGCCCCACAAATACACAGACAGAGGGCCAAAGGAGTGTGAGAATATCTCCCATCAACCATAGCTGTAGGCATGATTTGACAATGAAGGGCTGTAACAAGTTTTGGGAGTGTGAGCTTTGCCAGATAAACAGCCCTTTGATGGTTAAATTCATAAATACCATTTTGAAAATTTAGAGTCATTAATAGCCTTGTCTGTCCAGTTGAGCACCATGGTCGTAAATATATTCATGAAGCTTCTCTTTTGAATTCAAGATAGAAAAATTGTCAAACGGAACAGGATATGATTCAAGCAACTTGTGATATCTTAAACTCCAAACTTTGCAATTTGACAGCTGTTCAAAACATACCTTAGGGAAAATCCTAACTGAGGAATCTTTTATACTTTTAGTTAAATATAATAAAATGAATACTAATAGAAGGAAAACTGACTTCTGCCCTGACCAGAGCTGTGGAAGTGTCAGGTGGAGGTATTAACAGTTTCTTAAATGTATTCTGATGGGCCTCCAATTTAGCCATCTGTGAGTCATCCCATTCTCAAACAGTGTTACCATACAGAATCTGCAGTGTACTTTGCTCTGAAATATTTTAAGAGTGGAAACAGCCAGGTGCCCCACTCAGTGTTGTAAACTCTGCTCCAGTAGATCTCGGGGCCACTGCTCTGATGTCTTTTCTGTTCCTGAACTGTATCAAACATGTCAGTGGGCCTGACATAATATTTACTATCCCTTTATCAGAATTTGTGGCCCTACATTGTATTCTGGCTGCATTTGTGAGTCACTTGATTTCACATAGCAAAGATGGTGAATATGAGTATTCACAACTATTCCGCTTGCTGGAACTGAGTTCCTGATATATATAGTTGAAGAGATCAAAGGTGATTCAGGATGAGAGCTGCTTTACTTCTCTGCTTATTTCCATATAAATAAACAAGTTCTATTGAGCCTTGTTTTTTAACACTCAGTTCTAAGATGCTGAACCCCACTAGCAAGGAAGTGGATACAGTTACTCCTTTCAACCTGCAAAAGTAATATTTCCTACACTGTTGCTTGTGTTCCATTTTTCCTTCTATCTCTGTCATTCCTTCTTTATTTTAGTGCTGTGCCTAATGGACAAAAATATATTTTTTGGCTCCCTGTTTCAGACTCTTCTTTGTTTTACTTTCAGATGCAATCATTTTTTAAGTAAACAATCAAATTACAGATTAAGTCTCCATTATCCAAAATGCTTAGGGCCAGAAGTACTTTGGAATTTGGGAGTTTTTTTGGATTTCAAAATACCTGTATTTGCATATATGTACATAATGCAATGTTTTGGAGATGTGACTGAGTCTAAACACAATATTCATTTATGTTTCATGTACACCGTATACACATAGCCTAAAGGTAATTTTATACAGTATTTTTAATAGCTTTGTACATTAAACAAAGTATGTGTACATTGAACTGTCAGAAAGCAAAGATGTCACTATCTCAGTCACCAATGGAAAAAGGTTTGGTTTTTGGGAAGATTTCAGATTTCTGAATTCCACATAAGGGAGACTCATCTTGTACCAGGAATAAGAAAACTCCAAGAGCCAGTAAAACAAAATAGTGTTACTCTTTTTATCATGGTGATATTGAAGCCAAAATGCCTGTATACACATTACACATACTGTCTTTGTCAACCAGTTGGAACATTTGGGAGCTAGTTCATGTGATACATTTGGAACAGGTTTTTGCAGTATAGACCTGTCATACACACAAATGATCTAATAATGCACAAATGAAACTGCTGTAACTTTCATAATATTGCATGAGGAGCTGGAAACAGCAAGTGACTTTGTGAAAAAGGGAGAACTCTTGAGAGGAACAGAAGACTTATGAAAGGTTAGATCATATACAAGATGTTTTATTAGGTAGATTGTTTGTGCAAGAGTTTTGAAGGTCAGAATTCAAAGATACAGACTAAAAAAAGAAGTTGGCAGCATACGCTTTGTAGACTTCAGTCTACTTCCTCAGATGCTTTTGGTCTTGAATAGTTTTGAGTGTGTTTATCATGGTGTTACAAGTGGAAATAAGGTGCGTGCTAATGTCTTGCAAAAGTTTCCAGCACACAAACATAGAGAAAACTGGCATCATTTATTTGTTAATAGTGCCATGGATTGTTGACATGCATGTGTAAATAAGCCATTAGATATGGGGGTTTACAGGACCTGAGCAGAACATTTCACATGGGAGGATAGCAGACTAGTCCTATGTCTTAACTTTATGACAGCCACCTTGGTTACAATGTCTAGTTTAAAACTGACTACCATTCCGTGTGTCTGAATTCAGACTGCAGTTCCAACAAACTACAATTAAACAATGATTTGTGATCATGATTTTTTTCACTAACCCAATTAAATTTACCACAGTTCCCTGAGTTTGGGAGGTGAATTCTTCCAGTCTATTTGTCACACCAACATTAGGGGATAAAATAGGGAGGATCACACAGACCCAGGGCTTTAACACCATTACATTAAACCATCATTTGCTGCTACAGCTGAACAAAACCATTATTGCAATTCCATCCAATTTTCAACTGTTGCAATGAAACAACAGTTACAGTTGGTGGTAATTCAAGAAAATGTGGATGCTTTAAGCCTATGTTTGATTTAGTTTTTCCTATTCATGGTAAAACATAGAGTCTTAACCTCTGTGTGAGAAAGAGAGAAAATGTATGTGTTGGCACCTATTTGCAACAGTTGTTATGCCAGGGGTAGGTTCTGTTTGTTATCAGAATTCATTCTGATTGATAACTTATAATTTTTGTAACTCACTCTGTACCACACATACAGACACCAAGTAATAAATTGCCTGAGTATATACGACATATGCCCCAAAATGTCGTAAAAAGTCACCTGCAACACTTGTGGAATGTTTGTCTTCTTGCCTATGGATGTGAGAAACATGATGTGCACC
Source organism: Sceloporus undulatus (assembly GCF_019175285.1). Classification (NCBI taxonomy): domain Eukaryota; kingdom Metazoa; phylum Chordata; class Lepidosauria; order Squamata; family Phrynosomatidae; genus Sceloporus; species Sceloporus undulatus. Next base: position 211,269,668 of record NC_056523.1, read on the forward strand.
AAGCGCAAGTTGGTAGCCCTCTTGGAAGAGAAAGTCCAGCAGCTGGAGGCCCAGATATCTACACTTCAGCATCTTAGGGAGCAAGAGGTTTTCCTGGACAGAATGGACCAGACGGTCTTGGACAGGAAGCACACAGAGGAAGTTGCTGGGAAGGATGTCACTTCACGTATAACGGAGTTAGATGGTTGGAGGAATGTCACACACAGAAGTAAGAAAACCAGGGATCGCTCTGGGAGCTTGCAGCTACAGAATCAACTTGAAGCTCTCTCCCTTATCAGGTGTCATGTCCAGCCTGGAGGACAACTTGGAGGACTCAGAGGATGAGCCAGAGCCCCTGCGACCTGAACCTGTAATTGAGGAGCCTGAGGCTGGCCCTAGCTCTGCAGGAGCAGAGTCTGTGGCTCCTTCAGAGGTTCAGTGGCCAAGTCTGCCTGGGGCCAAGGCTGTGGACATAGAGGAGGATCTGGGAAGTGTGCCTACCTTCAGGGAGCGTCAAGCCGAAAGACAGGGCCTTCGAAGATCACTGAGGCTTTATCAGAAATGTGTAATCAGACACCCCTGAATGCCTGATGCCTGCCAATTTAGGCAGCTAGAGCATGTGTGTCTCCTTGCCAGTGATTATCTGACTTTTCTGTAGGGAAGACTCTGTCTCTGGCTCCTGTGGCTTCTTGGAACAAATCCTTATTTCCTGGATTGATGACTATCTTGATTATCCAGAAACCTTGATCTTGGACTGCCTTATTGACCTGCCTATCTGATACCTTGAATCTTGGACCATTTGACAACTCTTTTGGTAATCCTTCTGCTGATACTGGTTTGAATCTCCAAGACTTTGTTGCTTCTAGGAGTTTGTTTGTTTAAGAACTAGCTGGTTTATCAGCCACTTGGCTGCTTTCCTGGACATCAGGAATGATAAGAATGAGCAGCAGAAACAGACTTCAGGGACAGAGTAGGGGAGCCTGAGAGTACCACCATAGGAAATACTCACTACTAAGCCTCAGAGGTGGTGGTGGTGTACTCCTTGCTGAGGTGTACTGGATCAGTGGTTTGTGGGTCTGACAAGATGTCTCTGGAGGTGTGTTGTCACCCTGGGGCAAAGGTCTGTGATGTGACAATGAGGCTGACAAGACTTGTCAAGCGTACTGACTGTTACCCCTTCCTTTTGGTCCATGTAGGAACCAATGATACTGCAAGGCACAGCCTTCAGAATATCATAAGGGATTATGAGGCTCCGGGTAGGAAGCTGTAAGAGCTGGATGCACAGGTTGTTATCTCATCTCTTCTCCCAGTTGAAAGGCATGGCCCAGGAAGGGAGAGGAAAGTAGCAGATGTGAATAACTGACTCTGCAGATGGTGCCTCCAAGGACAATTTGGATTTTTGGATCATGAGCTGCGGTTCTATGAGGGTGGTCTTCTGGCAAGGGATGGGTTGCATCTCACCCCATTTGGCAGAAACATTTTTATCAATATGTGTGTGGGACTTGAAGCCTTCTCATCAATGCTACATCAATACGACTAGCTTAATTTTGAAACTTTGGGGCTCAACAGACAGGGAGAAAAGGGAGGTGAGATACTGCCCCTTTCGTCCCCAGACGGAAGCTGCAGCAACCAAACCATGCGGCCTCTGGGAGCCCTAAAAAGAACTCCCTCGCGTGCACCGATTATGTTTGGACATGGCACCACGTTTAGGTCATCATGGTGGCCCCCATGTGGATGCCTGTTGAGCGGTAGGGCTCAGGAGCATACAGACGCTCTGCTCTCCCGAGCCCTAAAATCGGCCCCATGATGGCACTTTTTGGCCGTCTGTTATCAGGCCTTAGTTGATGTTCTAATTTACTTCATGGGACTCCAAGGATAAAATTGGATTGAAGGAAAAGTGGTATTACAAATGTGAAATTTACTGTAATAAATTATTACTTGATAATCAGTGTCATACTGACTTGCATACATTTTGTTTTGATGAGGTTTCCTTTGTACATTCACCAGTAAACCATTTGAAACCAAAGCAAGCACCAAACAAATGGATTAAGCAGCTTACAAAAATGACTGTGTTTCTTTGACCATTAGGGGAACCTATCAGTTTACCTAATACTGCAATAGTTTGAATAAGATTGCCTTTGGGAAACATCTTACTGATCTGGAGCACATTGAATTGCAATAAATTTTCATTGTAGTTGAATAACAGTTTAAATCCCCCTCCAAAAAATAGGGGATTTTGTGGGAGAGTTTTTTGGCTTAAACTGTTTTTTTAACAGTGGTTTGTTGGGTTGTTTGTTTGTTTGTTTTTTCCATTAACATGTACACCAATATAGTAGTAAATCAGAAAATTAAGTAGCAACATGCATTTCAGAAGTTATGGTTGCTAGTTTTAATAATTGTTGTTCCCCCTCCCCCCCAAAAGTACTATTTTTAAGGCAAGTTGTTTTGGTTGGAACTTATCTTAATTGTTTCTGAATGGCATTTCTTGCATTTCAAAATAAAGAGATTAAAGAGAAACAAGTGACCATGGATGCTGGTCTAACAATGAACAACTGCTAATAAATGGTTAAAATTAAAATATTTAAACTGTAACAATTCTTGTGTGACAGAGTTGTGTAAAATTTTGCATGGTGCGGATAGGAAAAGAGTTTGCTTTTTCTTCCCCTTTTGCATAATATTAGAATCTAGCAATATCCATTGAAGTACAGTGGTGCCTCGGGATACGAAATGATCGGGTTACGAAATTTCCGGGATACGAAAAAGTTGGATTGGCAAAAACTGTTTCGGGTTACGAAATATTTTTCGGGTTACGAAATTCATTTCGGCGCGAAATTCAAATGCTGCAAAGTGCAGCTATAGGCTTTCCAGTGCTAACGGAAAAGTGTTTCGGGTTACGAAATTTTCGGGTTACGAAAGGAATGGCGGAACGAATTAATTTCGTAACCCGAGGCACCACTGTATAGATAAAAGAAACTACTTCTTCACATACTGTGGAATTCTCTGCCACAATATATTACAGTAACTACCAGCAAAAAGAAGGAGGGAGCTAACTAGGCCATCTAGTTGATCATTGTGGGAGCATAATGTTATACTATGTAGGTCTTTGGTCTGGTCTAGCACTGTTCCATTCATGAAAGGTCAAGTCTGGATCTTACCTATTATAAAATCTGCAGTGGTGCCATTTGTATTAAAACAGTATTTCTATTCTGAAATTCTGAAGACTCTCCCCCATTCTTTTGCAAATTGAATTATTATTTTAGATTTACTCTCTTAGACTTTGACAGTAGACACCTTTTCAGAAGTATTGTTCCTTTGTAATGAGACTATCCCATATGTAAACTTCCATTTCTTGTTGACCTTCTGAAACTTTTACATATAACTTTCTTGTCTTGTTTTCTAGGCCTCTGGAGGAAGTTAATCCTGAAGCTAGTCAGCCATTATGGAAACCATTGACATTCCAAAACAATATCTATCTTATCTATCTATATATATATATATATCTATATATATATTATTTAAAAAGCAGCCAAAATCAGAGAAAAGGAACAGGGATTTAATACTTTTTTAACGATTATTTTTGTGAAACATGTACTCTTTTCATACGGGTGGCTTTTACAAGCAACTTTTATCATTGTTCCATTTAAAAATCTAATCATTGTGGTTTGTGCAATGTTATGATTGTAAAAAGATTGAGATATTTCATAATTTGGAGAAGGATTACATAATGTTTGAAAAGTATTGTGCAAGACTGCCGATTTGGAATAACAAGTGGGTCAGATAATTTCCCCTCATGGTTATTTTTAATGAGCATAACTCTTTAAAACTCAATGGATAATGACTGTTCTGAGGGGACAAAATCCTTCATAGATTTTCTTTTCCTTTTTTTAGAGCAGAAATGAATAATACATTAATCATGTTGGGTTTTGCTTGCTCTTTTGCAATGAGATGCTAATAGGATCCAGGAAGTTCAACCTATCCAGGTTTTTTTTCTCATTAACACATTAGACAATTTATATCTAATGCATTAAAAAAATAACCAACTCCTCAGGTATTTAGATATTGAGACAGCCCCTGAATCTATGAAGGACAAACTAAAGGCATATGAGGGAGAGTGAGTTTTATATGCAACTTTCGTCCTGTGTCACTTTAGTTTTTCCCCGTGAATTTCATATTGTCCTTTGCACACCATTGTTCTTTTCAACTACGCAAATTCTTTAAATAAACAGATGAATGACAGACATCTAAAGCTCAGCTTTAGATATGCTCCATCACTGTTCATCCATGACTACATGGAAAGATGCTAGGAGTAAAGGGAGAAGCTGTACAACTATACAAAAAAGTACTGTATGTCATTCATGTTTTTCTTTCGTGTTGACATCATTTCTTGGTCATGTTTCATGATATGTTTTGTAATAAGTGGAGCAAAGTGGGAAAGAGCAGGTAAATATCTTCTTAAAATGTCACTGCATCAGTGTCTACTGTAGTTCTTAGAAACTCTTTGTATTCATACTCATAGGATCTGAGAGCCACATGAATACTTCAGAAGCTTCCAGAAAGCAATACTTGTGTCTTTCCTACCTTCCCACACTTTCTAGAGTGCAACTGTTTAATCAGCATATTGAAGTTATTTCAGAAGCAAATTGGATCTTACAGTGGCCCAAACTATGTGTTAGAATATGCTGGATCCTTATAGGGAGGAAGGAGTTTAAAGCACCTCAAGGTCACAGGGCAAGAAGCAGACTAATCCTCTCTTTTCCCATGGTCCCATCACTCAAAACCCCACCTGCCCTCACAATTTTTCCCCTTGCTTACACTGCACCAGGAGAAAAGGAACCGGAAGAAAAATTACAGCTGGAAAAAAGAGTTCAGCAACCTCTAGTTCCCATCCATGCTGCACTTTAAATCCCCCATCCCCATCCCTCTAGTGCCTAAGAATTCAGCGCAGCCCCATTCATATACCCAGGCCTTACCATGTTATATCCGCTTTGATCTGTGGAAAAGCGGTATACAAATAAAATTTATTATTATTATCTAGTTTTCCCCCTTTGTATAGTAAAAACTCATAGGAATGTTTTTAAGAACTGCAGTTCTTCAGTTGTATTAAATGTCCGTTCTGGAAAACATTTCTTACTTTGGGTTTCTGCACTAATAGAAGTCTTTGGTCATTTTAGCTCCACACAAATGAAAATATTCAGTGGTTTATAAGAAATTGCAGTACTTGATACTTACTGGATATCTTCATTCCAGTGGCATCTGAGGAATGATTTTGAAACATTTATGTGAGTGGATTCTCTCAGTAATGAACAGATTTGTGCCCTAATGCCCTTGTAAGACCTTGCTCATTTTTGCTCTGGAATAATTTTGATTTGAAGCCTTTCAGTTGCAGGCTGTGATACATTTTCTGATTTGCTTCTAAGACTTGGTCAAGTGCTTTTTCATTTGTAAGGTCAAATCTTAGTGTACATCAGTGCTAATGGTATGGTTTGAGAGTCTTGATCCAGCCAAACTTTCTTATTGTCAATCTTTCTGATATACATCAAAGTTTTAGTTAGGACATCTATTTGGAGTGGGCATACCAGGCTGTATGGATGTTGGACTACAGCTGCCATATCCATAGCCAGTGGAAGTGTGGGAACTGCAGTATCAAGATCATTTGGAGCACTACAGTTGCTACACATGGTAGAGAGGAAGGTTAGAAAGAATTCAGAATACTGGCTTATTCTTTACATGGTCATAAACAACAGATGAAAGGTGATAATGCTGTTCCAGGAATGTACAACATTAAACTGCAAATTGTTGGTATGAATGTACCTGAACACTCTGACTACATCCCAAAAAATCACTGCATATGGAATGATGCCTTGTTAAGTAGATTTTTGGATTGGAACATCTTTCTCAGATAAATAGTTTTCTATGTGCAGGGTATGTTTTTTTAGGGGAAAACATTTAACTGTGATGATCCCACTTCCATGTACTCCGAAAAGTTACAGAACAGTTTTGACCACTTCATCTGTTGTTTCTGTAGACAAAGCTGTATAGAGTGTGGACAAATCAGAGTTGCATAAACACAATTGATAGAATTGATACCCGTTGCTTTCCAGAAGGTTCCAAAGTTTGACAGGGCTCTGCCCCTATCAGCATGAATGGTCAAAGACTTCTTGAACTGCTTCATTACTGGTTGGTAGCTTTCATTTTATTCAGTAACAAGGACTTGTCCCTATTTGTGCGTTAAATTCCTTTCTCCATTCCTGAAACTTAATTCATAATGAATGCTAGTATTCCATTGTTTGGCTTATTGTAATGGTAATGCTTTCAGTGTAACTGCAGAGAATAATTTCATGATCTGTTTATGCTATATATTCCTTTTTGTTACAATTTTTTTAAGAAAACTATTTTTGTTAATGTAAAGTTAAATATTTCAGAGCAGAATTTTTAAACTTTATTGCACTAAATGCATATGTGGAGAAGAGAGAAGTAATGCCTCAACAGTTGGATCACTCCTTAAGAAAATCATTTTGAAAAAGAGAGCTATTGCTCTAGATAAGCTTAGCTAAATGGTTACAGAAATGGGCGAAGAGACACTCCTGAGCTGAATGGCCACCAATTTTTTGTTGTTTTATGTTTGTTTTTACAAATGGCTGTTTTGATTCTGTGCTTCCTTTAAAGGATCAGATCTTTTAAAATTGCTGCTGAAGGAAACATAGCATTCTGTAATTAATTGGTGGTCTTTGCTGTGTAACTAAATGCTTCAGTTTCATTTTTTTAATAAATCATCTGACATCTAAATCTTTTCAGACGACTTGCAATAAAATTCAGGACAGTTGAGAAAAAGCAGAATCATTTCTTTATCAGTCACAGAAACCAATCATGGAAGTGCATTTTAAGACTAGCAAACTAGATTGGCCTTTGCTCCTGCTAACACCTTAACATAGCCTGCTGAACATAGTGCCATGAAACTTCATTAGGTCTGTTCACATGATTAACAGTTTAAATGCTTGTGTGTTAGCAGGAGCCAAGGCATTAGTCTAGGCTTAAACTAGAGCACTGCTTTAATTCTCTTTTTAATGTATATATTACATGTTACTGTAAGAATATTTAGGAGGAGAGGTAAGAGGAGCCTTAATTTGGGGGAGGAAGTACAGTGCCTCTGCTGTGACACTGGACTTCAGACCAAGTCTGCTTAAGTCCCTGGGGTTTGGCAACAACAAGGAAAGAAACCTGGGCTCAGCAGGTTGAAAACTACAGAAGCTGGATTCCAAAGCAAGGAAGATGGTGGGTCACTTAGCTGGCTCCACTGAGGTTAGCTCCCATTAACCTCAGCTTCAGAAGTCATAAGTTCAAGATGGGAGGCATGGATTTGGCTCACTTTGAGATCATCAAAACTCCTGCTTTGCCAGGTTCCACAAGCTTGAGTTTCCTGCTTGTTGGAAGCCTTGGGAAGAGTGATGCTTTTTGGTTTGAACTTGCAACTGGAATTGTAATCAGAAACTAAAATTTTGTATTTTTGTATACCTTGATTGTGCAGCATTTTTATATACAGTTCCTGTTTTACAAATAAATTTGGTTTCTTAAAATGGTGTCTAAAACGTTTTATGGCTATTACTTCCCTTAGGAAACTTGGATCATGAAAAAGAATTCTGCACAGGTTGTAGAGTATACACAAAACTATGCCCAGGTTTCCATCCACCAGCAGAGCTACCCTTCTGACTGGTGCAACCTGGAGCCTTAGACACTTCTCAGACATTCTACTACACATAAGGTTGCCACTTCACTGATCAAAGTTCTTGGCCAAGTGTTAATATATTGGGGCAGTAAGTGATGGAATCAAAGTGATTTCAAGAGGGCCTATCCTTTAGGTGACACTACTTGTTCCCAGAGGACCTGGTATTTTAAATGCCAACAAATGACTAAAATGCTCACAGAAATAATAATATGCAACCATTGTACTGTTTGCAAGATTTTTCCTCCAGAATACTTTTATTTCAGATGCCACCATCAAAGAAGTGCAATGATGTGCAGCTAGGTAATTTTAAACACTGGCGTTAATTCTCTTATTGGAGAAGAGTATCAATTCAGTGATCTTCTCCACTGCCTATATTCAGGAAATTTGCTGAGTTGGGTTGCTAAGACTGCTGCTCTTGCTAAATCTCCCAGCAAGCTGATGTTTGGCTTTTCATTTATTACCTTGCCTAAATATTTCATACTGAAAAGAATGCATTGCATAATTGATAGCTATTATAATACTGTGGGTTTGTTTGTTTTTTAAAGACGACTTTGGCCAGTTTTTCTACTTTGCCTTTCAGTGAATGGAAGATTGATTTGTATTTCTTTATGACTCAAAGTGAGAAAATGGCTTTTAACTACATAATGGTTGGAATCCTATTTGGTTAGGAATGCCCCTCGATTTTTATGGACTTGGAGTCCATGTCCCGCACCTCTTTGTGGGCAGCAAACGGAGGGTGACAAAAAAGGGGTTGAATATTGGCAATTTTCATGGAGGTCTGGAATGAATCCCCCACGGAGGGGCGACTGTATGTTGAATAGTGAGTCAACACACAGGCAAATATCACTGGTCCTACTCTAGACAGGAAAAACAACAGTTTCTAGGCCTATACATGATAATGTAATGATGGAGCCTGTCAATGCAAGGATGTCTATCACCACCCAATTACTGTTTGCTAACAGCCATTGTTAATGTAATGATCATAGTTTGGAACATGTTGCATTTTGTGTCTTTTTGACACAAGTTCCCATACATTTCATCTGCCCATTTAAACATGTATATTAGCCTGCCAGTGGCAGCAGCCATTTTATGAAGTGGCCCACAATCCTTCAACACTTATATGAAGTAAACTTTGATAGTCTTTAAGGTGCCAGAGGACATTTTTGGCACCCACAACATGCTCTGAAGCATCATTTATATTAAAAATTCCATGATTTTTAAAACAGTTTTGGGCTTGAATCCCACACTTCATAACACAATCACCTTTCCTTTCTCCTCTAATATTGACTTAAGACTTCTGCTACTTGAAAACAGCCACTCCTGAAAGCAATCCAACAATAGGTAGGGGAAGTAAACTACATTCATGGTGAGAGAGATCTTTCTGCTGACTTTTCCCTTTTGTTATTGCCAGACTGTGCACATAAAAATAAATGATCAGACCTGACCAAAAGACTCTACAGACCCTGAAATAATTATCAGAGTCTTGTTTCATTTATATTTCAGACAGGATCAGTTTCTGTTTCAAAGTATGGCTTAAGGGCTGGCAGAACCAGTAGAAACAACTTGATAGATGCCTGGGGCACTAATTCAAGAGGCACCTGAATTAGTTGTTGGAGTAAAGCTCTGGGGGAGAGATGCTGGCTACACTTTTGAAAGAGGTGTTCCTACCTCCCAGATTCCAGGGAACAGATCTCAGAACCTGCAAAAATGGCATATTTATACTATAATTCTGCAGAATCCTCCAGCCAGCAAGGTCAGAGATCTTGCTGGATGTGGGATTCTGGGAGTGTTAGTCCAAAAATGTAACTTTCACATGCTATGTTCTTTGTAAGAAGAAAGTAAAAATATGAGAAATGGAATGTTTTAAGAAAGTAATGTTTTGGCCAGCTCTTGATCCCTGAAGGTATTATTCTTCTTGATAATTACCATATGGTGAGGTAGAAGAAAAGGGCAAGAAAAAAGGCAACTGAAGCAGACCTGGAAGGCTTTAAAACATGTGTGCTGACCCAGGGAGGGGGGCATTTTCTATCCCAGAACCCTCCGGAAACTGCACAGACTGCCAAAATTGCTCCAGACTTCAAAACATATAAAATTGCAAGCAGACCGAAGCCCACTTCTGGTTTTGAAAAATGCCTTTTTAAAAAAATGTTAAATAGATGTTGGGATATAGGGAGGCTGGAACCCAAGGCTCTTTCATACAACACAGATACAGTGCTATGGTTCCACTTAAACTGCCATAGCTGCAACTTATGAAATCTCGGAGTTGTAGTTTGGTGAAGCACTAAAGCTCTCTGGCTGAGAATTCTACCCGTCGTTCCCTAAATTGCCCACCCCAGGATTCTATGAGATGCAGCCAGAGCAATTAAACTGGAATCATAGTGCTATATTTATGTAGTGTGAAAAGATAAATTACTCCTCCTGGTGGCTTCCAGGAGTATTCTACCTTTCTTTGGCTCATTTTACCATTTGTTGCCAGAAAAGGGGTTTTCTGGGGGAATCAAGGTGACACAACCTTACAGACCTTAGTATGTGGCCCCAAGGCCATATTTTGACCAGTCTTGCTTTGTAGAATGAGAATTGCAAAATGAGGGGAGAGGGGAGGGCACAATGTTCAAAGTTACTCACAGGTTTCTACTTCTGGAATTGAAGTCTCGTGTCCTCTCTATAATCCCTGACATGCTCTGCAACACCCCAAGCTCTGCTGTGGAACTCTGCTGACAGATGTGGATGAACAAAAACAGATTTCACCCAAGAGGGAAAAAGATTCCCCCCCCCCCATTCATCGAATGAAGACAGGTTCTGGATTCTGTCCCTGCCGACCCCTATGCAAATTGACCCCAGGCATTTCTTCCATGGAAATTATTGATGATAGTGAAGGTAAGAGAATTAATTGTGGAGGTCCTAATGCAACCAGTTGAATGCTTCCAATATGCATCAGCCTCAGGGCAAATCTAAGAAGGCCTCATCACTGTGGTATTTTCAAATCTTCATAGCTTAATGTTATGTCATTTCCTTGGTCCGGTAATCGGCAGTGTCTGGTGATGCTTAAAAACCTAGGAGAATTACAAAGATTCCAGCTAAATTGCTCAATTAGCCAATCCCGGCATTGCAAGCGGGCATGAAATAAATAGCTTTTAGCTGGAGATGGCAATTACTGCCATAAAATTGAAGCAGAATAGGGAAAGTGATTCTGTCCTCAAGAGGCTTCCAAAATACTAAACAGTGCTGAAATATAATCCAGCCTATCTGAATGGAATGAGTTTGCAAATGGAACATTTAGAGTAGGGATGGAAACTTCTGGCCCTCATAATATCATTAGACTGTCACCTTCGTCATCCCTGACCATTATTTATGAATGCAAGGGGTGATGGGAATAGCAATCCAACCATATCTGGAGGAGGCCACACCTTCCCCATTTCTGGTTTAGAGAACACGACAGAAACTAGATAAAAACATTGTTGTCTTTCACCGACAAAATTAAATCATCATAGGAAACTCCTGGCGCCACTCACATCTGACTACATCTGGTGCCACCTAGTGAATAAAACTAAGCATTTCTCAGCTCACATAGAGGGCTAGAGTGGGGACAGGGATGTGGACAGGTGCAAAGTCCCACTCCAAATGTTCCCACAGCTTTCCAGATGTTCACATACTGAATGCAAACATCCCCATTGGCTCGGAAACCACATTCAGCTGAACAGCTTTACAGAGTCCCCTGGATCGTACATATTGGGATCAAGATTATGGCATTTATAAGCATAAGAAAGAGAAAGAGAGATATCCTATATTGTTGTTGGTTTCAAGTTAACTCTGGCTCTATCCAAGGATTTATTTAGAGGTTTGCCATTACCTTCCTGTAAGGCTGAAAAAGTGTGACTTGCCCAAGGTTACCTAGTGAATTTCCATGATTGAGTAGGGAGTTGAACTCTGGTCTCCCAAAGTCCTAGTCCAACACTGAAGCCTCTACACCACACTGGCTCTCAAGATCCTATACAGACCTTCAATACAGAAAGATCTGAAATGAAATCAGGTGCTCGGGGATTTTCTGGAGCAGGGCATATGTGTGCATTCATGTCTTTTTGCTTTACATGTGACCAGACAAAAAGGTGTATGCAGTTTACATAGCTCAAAAAAACCACAAAAATATTCATGCACATGTTATTGTTTGGCTTTCTGGGGGGCTGTTTTAAAAGCAATGTTTCAAGGGCTATAATCCACTTACTTGGGAGTAAGGCCAATTTCTAGACATTTGCAAGGCTATGCTGTGAATCAACCTTTGCTGCAAATGTATAGCAGCAAGTGTAATTTTCTCAGCTGGTTCTACAAAGCATACCATGGTGGCTGCTATAGCTCTATTAGAGATGTTCATAGAGGACAGGGTCTAACAATGGACATTAGCTCTGACAAACCAAATTATGTTTCTATTATTAGAGGCAGGATATCTCAGTGACAGATTGATCCTGGGGCATGGAAAAGATCATATCTAGGGTGTCACGCCTTAAGCAGTATGTTTTCCATGGCATTTGACCAGCTATTAGTACAGAATAAAAATGTGGGTCCAAATTATCGGATCCAGGATAAGGGAATGGGTGACTCTCCAGCTGTTGTTGGACTGCAGCTCCCATCAGCCTTAGCCAACACAGGCAATATGAGGGTAGGAATTACAGTCCAAAAGCATTGAGTAGTGGTCCCCAAACTTTTTTTGGCTGCTGTCCCTTTTCCTTTTGGCAACAACCTTATCAATCCCCCCCCCCCAAATGTATTTTTTTATATTAGATCTACTGTAAATTCAAAGCAACCAATCTCAGTCACTGCTCCCTTTGCACCCGGTCACCCTGAGAGCAGCAACCGTGCAGCTGGCTGAGCAGTGACTAAGAAACCTCTCATCTGAACTGCCCTTATAGGAAAAGCCAGTGCAGACACTGCTCAGCCAGCTATTCAGTTGCTGTTCCCAAGGTGGCTAGTTGAAAAGGGAGAATCTTCTCCCCAGCAAGAAAGGACTCTCAGTACTTCTTTGCTGGGGCAGAGAGGGGCACAGCTGGCTTCCCACTTTTCTCTCCAGTGAGGAAGGACTCAGTCTTTTACTGGGGCAGAGAGGGGCACACCCAGCATGTATGTAGAGAGCTTACAGAGGCCACATGCTCTTGACTGAGACTGCCATGGAGGGGAAAGGGAAATATGTTAACCACAGGAGCCACTCCAAGGTAAAGGACTCTTCCCAAGAATCGACCCCAGGTATTCCTCCCCCTTATTCCCCAGAAATATGTCTTCCCCAAACCACTTCAGCTGTTCCATCCCCACTCCCACAAAACCCATTGATTCTTATGTTATCTCTTCTCTCTGGCTGTCTGATAAAAGAAAGTGAGAGCAGCAGCAGTGCAGTTCCAACCTGCCAGCCAAGTCCTGGCAAAGCTCGCAAAACATAAGCAGGGTCCCAAATGTGACTGCTCCTTTTTGCCACCGCTTCCCCCCCCCCACCACCACCACATGCTTAACTCCTTGCTCCAGTTTGTCTGTCCCAAAATGGCACTGTTCTGAGCCACAGAGGTGATGCCCTGTGCCCATGCTGTTGCCGCCACCACTACTAGTGAAAGACCCAGCTGGGGGAGTGAGTGAGTGTGGGCAGGGAAGACTGGGAGACACACCACATGAAGGAATCAGTGAGATTTTAAGGGACCCTGATAAGTGGACTTTCATGCAACTCTCATTTCTACCATGGTCCTAAAGGCTGCTGGTTCACCTTGTCTTTCTTGATCACCAATTCTTTGACAGCAGTCCCCCCTGCGCCCCCTTTTCCTTCACTGCCCCCCTGGATCTATGCACTGCCCCCAGGGCGAGGGGCAAACCACTCACTTCGGGAATCATTAACGAAGAGGCACAAACATTCCCCATTCTTGTTTCAGGCGAAAGCCAGGAGAAAAATGTTAATAACAGATGAGACGAAGCCCAGTAAAATGGCATTTAAAACGAGATGAAGAACTGTCTGCACAGACAGGCAGATTAACATGTGCCACTATAACAGACTTCAGGTTAATTAATCCATGGAGAAAGGCTGTGGTCTTGTACACATGTGACAGAAGTGTCAATGGCCCTAGCGGCTGTGTTAACGCTTTAGCAAAGACCGAATGCCAGATCTACAGGGATGAGTGAAAAGTCTAAATGAGGCAATGAGCCCTTACAAATTACCTTGTAAAATAGCAGGTTAGCAATGCACTGTGCAGCGAACGTTGAAGTGCTCGCATGTTTTGTCAGGTGGCCAGCGCATTGCCAAATGTGCCCGTTTCAGCTTGGCTGCTCTTGGCTCACCTTGGCTCCTTGTCTTGGGATCTTGCCTGCAAGATAAGTGAAGCGTATCAACTGGAGCCCATCTCACCTCTGGTTTGCCATACATCCCGGTCAACTAGGGTTGCCAGTTCAAGATTGTCCCAAACAATCTTTGGCTTCTGGGCCAAAACCTTGAGACAAAGGTATGGTCCACTGTCATGTCATTAAGAGTTATACATTTCTGTATTAAGCACAGCTGCTTACAGCTTGTCATGGGAAGGGGGAGGGGGAGAGAAAGAAGGAAATTTAGCCAAAATAACAGAATCATAAGAGTTGGAAGAGACCCCAAAGGGCCATCCAGTCCAACCCTCTGCCATGCAAGAACACACAGCCAAAGCACCCCTGTCAGATGGCCATCCAGCCTATTATTATTATTATTATTATTATTATTATTATTATTATTATTATTATTATTATTATTATTTATATTTTCCCACCTCTCCCAGATGGATCGAGGTGGGATTACAATCTGCTAAAACACATACATCAATAATTAAATACATATATAAAAATACATCAATAAAAATACAGTTAATCTTAAAAGCTAACTCATTGTCAAGTGGTAATGCAGTAGATTCATAAAATGGTCTGAAGGTGTCTCTTACATAAGGTCAGGAGGGTAAGCTCACCGGAAGAGATCAGTCTTAAGTGCCTTCTTAAATGCCTCCAAGGAGGTAACAAGACGGATCTCTTCCAGAGGACCGTTCCACAATTTCGGACCAGCTGCTGTGAAGGCTCTCTGGGAAGTTGATATGAGCCTAGTTGGTTGATGTTCTAACACATTCTTCCCAGTTATTCTGAGAGTGCAGTGCGGATTATGTAAGGAGAGGTGTTCCCGCAAGTAACTCGGGCCCAAGCCATGTAGGGCTTTAAAGGTAGTAACCAACACCTTGTATTGCAACCAACTCCCATCCATGATGAGGAATCAAGGGAGTTGTAGTTCACCAACATCCATGGGGCCACATGTTCCTGATTCCTGATTCAGGGGGGAAAAAACCAACATAAAAGTCAGTCGTCTTTGTTCTTTTACATGAATGTTTTTATTTCGAAACTGAAAAGAAAAATTAACTAATTTAAAGTAGAATGACAGTAAAGGAATAGCATCCGTTTATAGAGGGCTGTAAGTGCTGCATGTATACTGACTCATCCTTGCAATCTCATACCGTTTTGGAAGAATTCCTTGTTTGTGAGAGCCTGAATCAGAATGAAAACTATGCTATCCCTCCTAGCTGCTTCCTTAGGTTCCCCCTAGTATTTTATCAACGCTAATAAAAACAGGGTGGGCACTTGCATAGTGTCACTTTGAAAACAGAAATGCCAATGATGGCAGGAGTTTTTCTGTAGCAGCCAGAGATCCCATGTGGCATCGCAGTTAACAGTGCTGGGCTTGCATTGATTTGTAAGACACGATCCCGCCTGCCTCAGCAATTCCTTGTACAGTCTATTTCTCAGAGATATTTACCAAGTGCTGCTCCGCTCTATGCCTCCTGTTTTAGAAGTGGCAGATGAGTGTCAATATTTGTTTCCCCCAACAGTGCCTGACCCGATCCCTTGCCAGACAGCCTGCAACCTATGAGAACCGGGGAGCACCCAAAGGAGATAAGATACTGTTTGGTGAGTGGCCTAACACAAAATCAGGAGAGAACTCATCACCCGCCTGTGGGGACATGACCCGCTGGCCCCTTTACCTGTCCTTGACTAGGTCTGTTGCCTTATCAGAAGACGGCAGGGTCTTTGCAGACCTGAATCAACAGCATCAAGGCTACTCCTTTTCTGCAGGATAGCAATGAAGTCACAGCTTGCCCCCTGCAGGCTACACAGGAGAGAAACTCAAAAGCAAACCTAGCCTGCTCCTGCTCCATATTAATCTCTCCATTTGGTTTTCTGCTCGCCATAATTGCTGGTGCATCCAGTTACACTGGCATGCCACGATTATTCCATTACATCCAGACAGGAAAACTAAATTCAGCCAGAAGTATATTAAGTATTCCCCCTATGGATAATTCTGCCCCTTATCAGTGGAATTTGGTTGCTTCTAGGGCTGCTGCCAAACTGCATAATTAATATACTTTGATACTGCTTTAACTATCATGGCTCCATCCTATGGAAACTTGTGGCACCGGAGTGCTCTGGCAGAGAAGGTGAAGTAGCTCACAAAACTACAAATCCCAGAATTCCATAGCATTGAACCATGGTAGTGAAAACTTTTTGTCAAACTTTTTGTCAAACTGCATTAATTCTGCAGCGTAGAAACAGCCTGACATGTGGACCTTTGTAAAGCATAGTTAAAGCATTTCAAGGAAATATTGATTTTATATCACACTAAGTACTGGGGCTTGCCCCAAAGAACCCTGAGAGCTATAATAAATGCTTCTTCTCAATTGCTGCTAGTACTGCAACCATCACCTCCTCTTCCTGCAACTATAATTCCCAGAATTTTGTTAGAAGAAAGCATTATTACTGAACCGATTTAAGCCTAAAATATGGCAATATTATTTTGGGGCTACAGTACCTAGGAGCACCCAGACAGCATGATCAGCTGCCATCCTAACTGCCGATTCGGTCAGAAGTGTTCCAAAAGCTTCTCTGAGCAATCTTAATATGCCCTTGGAATATGCCCTTTCCTGCTGGATGAGGTAGGTATACATACAATAAATAGGGAATCAGAACTGCAAATTAATCCAGCCCCTGACTGTGCAGGAAAGTAGTTTGATTCTGCTTTAACTGCCGTGGCTCAATGCTATGGAAATCTTGGCTTTTGTCATTTTGGGAGATATTCAGCCTTCTCTGTCAGAAAGTTGTGGTGCCACAACAAACTGGAAATCCCAGGATTCCATAGCACTGAGCCATGGTAGTGAAAGCGGTGTCAAACTACATTATTTCTGCAATGCAGATGGAGCCCTAAAAAACCAAATAAGTGTCTGCAGAGTCTCTGCTTGAAAACATCAAAAGAAAGAGGATTATCCACTTTCGGGGTCAGTCTGCTCCACGGCTGAACAGCTTGAATTGTCCTGAGCTTCTTCCCAGTATTTTGTCTACATTTTTTCGATGTCTTATTTGAATCCATCAATTAAGGGCTCTGCCTCTTACACTGTAGACTAGCAAGGGAGAAAAAAGTGTGGGAATGGGGTTGCATATGGCTCCCCAAAGGTTTTTGTGGCCCTCAACACCTCCGGCATCCCCTGACCAACCTTCTTCTGGCCCCCCAAAGAGAGGAAATTGCCGTTTCTTCAGATGCAACAATTTACCTTTTAAACGGGTTGCAAGGCCTTGCTGTACTGTTTGACACCAGTGTTTGTGTCTGTGAAGGCCCTTCCATCGTTTGAAGATGCCATCTATATTGCCTCAGCTATCACTACAGACATGGCCACAGTCTACATTGTGTTTAGACTGAGTCATGGCCTGAACTGAGAAGTATGAGTTATTTAAATGAAACAGAGTATTCTAGTTTATGCTGGTCATGATTTCCTGAAGAAATTTTGACAGTAGTGCCAGCCCAGACACAGACTATGGGTATTGATTTCAGAAAAAAGCTATATTCTTCACACACACACACACACACACACACACACACACACCATCAACAGCTTGGCATCAATAGAATACAGATTATGAGAAATGTCTTGGTCAGTTTTGCTAAATGCTGGAGTAGTGCATGGTTTCCTAATAATCCAACAAAGGACAGTAAATTTACCAAGTTTATAGGCATGATCTCAAAGCACCCTCTGCTGGACATGTACTACAAACTCCATAAAAAGATGGCATGCGCTCAATACCATATATATTTGTGTAGCAGTCGACCTCACCTATACATTAAGGGCAGGTTTGGGATGCCAAAATTATGGATTTTGCTATGACCCATTGATAAGTCAAGGGCAAAATTTAGCAGCATATAACAAGCAAACCTTTTCCTTTCCTTATAACAATACACAGGGAACATGCTTAGGAAGAGCAAAAGAAAAGGAAAGGATCTGTTTATCTGAGGGGTTAGAATTGGTGTGTGTGTGTCCAAATGGCATGGGCAATCTTAAAATGTCTACATCTAAACAAATACAGATAGGAAAAGAATATAAATGCGGAGAAAGAATGAGAAATGTGGCCTGAAAATAAATGCAGGGGAGAGCAAACAAAGCAATCTCATTCTATTAGACCCAAGAATAAAGGCAATGACAAGAAACAGTAGAAAGACATTCCTATTGGGTTGTATCTGCACTGTAGAAATAATCCGGTGTGACAACACTTTAACTTGGACAACAAGTTTTCAGCCAAAGGGGTATTGAGCATTAATGTGGGGGAGCCCAAAGATGCAGAATATCCACCATTTCAGGCCCTTGGGGTGCAGTAGCGCAGTGGCAGCCATTTTTAATAAGGGATGAATGTATAAGCCTTGCCTTGCAGGGAGACTATAAAACCTCAGCAGGCTTATACAGTACTGTAATTCCCTATTAAAAATGCTTGCTGCCACCACCATTCCACTCAAATGCCCAAAGTGGCAGGGAGCACAGACCTATTCCAGCAGGTGTTGTCATCATCACCATCTGTTTCCAACACTGACCTATAGATAAGTCAATTCAGGTTTTTTTAGCCGATTTTTTTCTCAGTTTTTTTACGATTTATACACGGGTGTATATGCTAATATTATCCAGCACTGAAACATGTATTTACAATATAACCTTTAAAGACACTCTTGAGTTCTAATTGATTTTTCATCTTTTAAAATGTATTTTATATCACTTAGAATCATAGAATCATAGAGTTGGGCGAGACTACGAGGGCCACCCAGTCCAACCCCCTGCCATGCAGGAACTCTCAGTCAAAGCATCTCTGACAGATGACCATCCAGCCTGTTAGCCAAAGTGCATTTTTCTGAATTT
This sequence comes from Sceloporus undulatus, assembly GCF_019175285.1. Classification (NCBI taxonomy): domain Eukaryota; kingdom Metazoa; phylum Chordata; class Lepidosauria; order Squamata; family Phrynosomatidae; genus Sceloporus; species Sceloporus undulatus. Next base: position 211,288,568 of record NC_056523.1, read on the forward strand.
TGGTGTATGGTGTATTCCACATGACCCCAGATGGACCCTACCATGCAGTCTGCCATAATCCCCAGAGTAGTGGGACATGAACGCATTACACCCAGGTGAGGTCATCCTAATAGGACCTTTTGGGAACACTACCCCTAGGACTAGCCCAGCAGGTAGTTTGGGAGTCGCTGATGGGATCACCATTACCTCCATAATCAGAACAATGGGTGACAATTGTCTAGATGTCTCACCTGATGAGCTGGCTAACAATTTAACTCCTTTCCCATTTCCCTTGACTATTGTCAGACCAGATTATCTCATTCCATACAGTCTAACACCTTTGCCCTGCGGCTAGTTTTAGCCCTTAAAAACCCCTGAAAATCTCCCCTCAGTGTGCTAGTTTGGAGTTCATGGGGACACTGTGATCTCTAGCCTAGTTCCAGCACTTCTGTTCAACCAATGCTCTCTGAACAGCTGTGTCTCACCCTACTTCACTCAATTGGACTCCAGAAGCAAGCCCCATCTATAGTAAGTACAGTGGACCCCTCCCCCCGTGTAAAGCAAAAACCGTGTAAACTTAAGCCCCATTATATCCAATGGGGCTCATGCTTGCTGCGTGTGTGGCGGCCACACGCATGCACAGTGGCCATGCACACCATTCATGAGCCCCATTGGATATAATGGGGCTCATGCTCACCGTGCGGCAATGTGCACACGTGGGGCACTCATCTGTTTCCCCACTAGCAGAAAACAAGCACGCTCCATCCTCAATAACCCTTCAGATATTTAAACAGGGCTATCATATCACCCCTTAATCTTCTCTTCTCCAGGCTAAACATAACCAGTTCCTCATAGGACAAGGTTTCCAAACCCCTCACCATTTTAGTCATCCTCCTTTGGACATGCTCCACTTTCTCAGCATCCTTTTTGAACTGTGGTCCCAGACCTGGACACAGTATTCCAGGTGAGGCCTGACCAAAGCAGAATAGAATGGCATTATTACTTTCCCTGATCTAGACACTATACTTCTACTGATGAAGCCTAGAATCACATTGGCATTTTAGCTGCTACATCACACTGCTGAATCATGTTCAACTTGTGGTCTACTAGCACTCCTAGATCCCTTTGACGCATAGTCTCGTTAAGCCAAGTATCCCCCATCTTATATCTATGCATTTCAATATTTTTTGCTCTAAGTGCAGTGCCTTATGTTTCTCCGTATTGAAATTCATTTTGTTAGCTTTGGCCCAGCTTTCTTATCTATTGTGGTCATTTTGAATTTTGATCCTTTTCTCTGGAGTATTAGCTATTCTTCCTAATTTGGTGTCATCTGCATATTTGATAACCATGCCCATATTCTTTCATCTAAATCATTGATAAAGATGTTGAATAGCACTGGGCCCAGAACAGAACCATGTTGCACCTCACTGGTCACTTCTCTTCATGATGAAGAAGAGCCATTGCTGAGCACCCTTTGGTTTCGGCTGGTCAACCAATTACAAATCCATGTAACAGTTACATTGTCTTGCCCACAATTCACTAGATTGTTTGCAAAAACTTGTGGTATTTATTTTTAATAATGCTAAATTAAAAGCAAATCAAATATGATTCCCCCTTTGTTCTGGGAAATAAGGGTGATTAATGCCTCTCCCACATGCAGCAACTCATGTTCCTTTTACCATAGCTTTCTGCAGGAGGAAAAATACACAGAAGTATATAATGTGTAGTTTGGCTCCATTCTGAAGAGAAGTTTAATCTATGGCATCTTCACAAGTAATATGAAGAATATGGGCACCCACAATTTAATATTCAATGGGAGAAACTGAACTCTAAGTGCAGTTTAAAATAGCTTATTTATTCAATCGAGGGACTCACCATTCACACAAAGACTCTCACTCATGAACACATTCAAGAAATAATGATATACAGATGGTAGCAGATAGCAACTTAAGAGGTTGCAGAGGGTGGTACTGTACTGAATCCAGGCATGAAGCTCTGATTGGGGGACACTGTGAAATGAATGTGGCTCAGCACACTGGCTTAGGATCATGGTTTGGCCAGTGACTGCTGGAGTCAAGAAAGATATTAGACTGTCTGTCTGATCTTAAAGCATTCACTACCACAACCCCCACACTTTGGAACAACTTACCGGAAGAGATCCGTCTTATCACCACCTAAGATGCCTTCAAGAAGGCATTTAAGATGGATCTCTTCCAGCGGGCCTACCATCTGATCTTCTATAACTGATTTTAAAGAATCTTCCATGCTTGATTCAAAAGTACAGAAACAGATGATGATTTGGCTATTTTAATGACTGTGCATGTATTTTTGTGTGCTTTTATTGACATTTCGTAACTGTATTGTTGTAATCCCGCCTCGATCCTCAGGGAGAGGCGGGAAATATAAATAAATTTTATTATTATTATTAAATGACACCGTATTGAGAGTAGCTTAAGCAGGCATATTTATAGGGCAAAACCTGTCCTGGGGCAGAATTAAAGATTAATGGGTAGTTTTCAGGAGAGAAGAAAGAAAAGGGAAGCTATAAATGGCCAGACAATCAGTATAGATGTCCTTGGACAAGGGAGTATCACTTCCAGAGGAAAGTGTATCTAGATTTCTGTTCAGTCGTAATCACAAGGTCTATAACTCACTATCACTCCCATCAGTGAAGGATTATGCAGATTCCGATCTTGATCGATCTATCCTGGCTAGGTGCTACTGAGCTTCCCTGAGCCTCTCAGATCTCCTTGTATGGTAAGGCTATTTCCCAGCAGTAGGGCATCCTCGTGGCTAATTTTTTTAAACATCCCTTTAATATCAATTTGATATCAAAATAGAGGAGGGGTGCAGAGGAGTGATACAGATCTCGGGGTAACATTCTCTTGAACTTGTAAATAACATTACCATATGTGAACATGAGAATATGGTTTTGTGTAGCAGCCACTTTTAAAATGAAAGATAGCTCCCAGAAATTTAGTTATTTTCTCTGACTGACTTATATTGCCTCTTTCGGTGAAACAAATACAGCAGTAAAAATGTACATCACTGGGAGATGAGTGGCACATCTGCCACAGTGCAATGGATCCTTGAACACTGAAGAGGGAAGAAGGAGCCTAATCTCCAGTCATGGGTTGTTGTAATATTTTAAGAGCATGCCCGAACTCTAGATATTATATCATTAGCACTTCCAGAAGGATACCAGAGACAGAACAAATATAAAAGAAGCCATGGGTGAACAAAGGAGAAGAAGGAAGAGATGGAGGGGCACAGGCCATATACTGTAGTGGGGAATGGCTAGAACCCTGTTTTAATTATGGGGAGTAGCGCGATTTCATGGGCGTTTTAACCATAGCAACAGAAATAAAGTTTGGCATTTATCACTCGCCAGAAGGAAAGTGTTATAAGTGATGTGTTGCAAAGTAAGATGTTAAGAATAATGAGTAACATCTTCCAGGACCTGGGTACTTGGTCATTATTTCCAAGCTCTGGGCATCTCCTAGGAAGAAGAACTTACTGAGGAGCTGAATAGTGGATCTTTCATAGTTAATAGCAAACCATGGTTTATTTTAACATTGTTACAGTAAGTGCATGGAATTTGATTTGGTTGCAAATTACAATTGTTCTGTGGAGTTGTTCTGCTGATAATGCTGCTCCCAACAGTGGAACCAGAAAGGAGTGACTCCTCCTCTGAAGCCCCATAATGGGTTCTCAGAACCTGTCTGAAATGTCTGAGAAGAAGAAAAGGAAGTCCCATCATCATGTTAACAGGCATTCCCAACCACAATGTTAGATGTACACCTATAGTTTCTATAAACCATAGTTTGTTCACATACCAGGATCTTCCTGCACCATGCTTTGATTCTGCTCTGGGTTCCTGGCTTCCAAAAACTACAATGCTCAGGTACAATAGCAAACAATATAGTCGTCCCTCCATTTTCACAGGAGATCCATTCCGGGCTCCTGCTGCAAAAATGGAAAACAGCATATATTCAAAGTCCATTGATTATAATGGGTACATGCTCTTGCGTGTCCCATTTTAATCCCTCCCCGACATGCCATCACGAAAAGCGAGACGGTGGACTCCAAGTCCACAAATTAGAAGGGACGGCTGTAGTTTGCGGCTAACTTGACACCCTTGTGTACAGAGGAAGAGAGAAAGGCTTGCAAACAGAAAGGTCATTGCTGCTTGCCCAGACATAGACATTTTAAAAAGTGGTCTTCTTCCCAGAATGTTGCAAGAGCAAACAACGAAACATTATTTGTTCTTATCCAAGTGAGGTAGGAAGGCAAAAATGAGCTTAATTGGAGATAAATTAACTGCCCTCTCTGGCATTTCATGGAGACATTTCATTGCTGGGGTTATTGTGTTTAGTCATTTTAGAGGGGTGAGTGTTGGAGTTTTCTCTCTGTGTGACATTGAATTCCTGCCATTACTGCCTGAGAAATGCTAGCCTTTCCCCATTGTGAATTCTGTCTGGCTTAGTTAAGAAACCATCCAGCCAAAGTGAAACCTTTTAAAATTCTACAGATGTCAGAATATTTTCCCCATTGTGCATCCCAGCTGATTTATTTAAGAAACCAACCAGCCAAAATAAAACCCCTTCAAATTCTACAGATGTCAGATTTACAGTGCATTACATTAGTCTTTGGAGGGTATCTCATGGCCACAGGATGGATCAGATCTCCTCTTCTAAGACTTTTTCTCTGCTCTTGGAGATCTTACCCTGAAACCTTGGGTCTCATTCAGGAGAAAGGTGGGATATTAAATCAATCAGTTAATCAATCAACAAACCTTCCTCCACTGAAACATCCATGGCTGGTCCATGTCAGGACTCCAAGGAGGTATGTATGAGTCTGTGCATATAAGCGTCTTGATGGGAGAGACTGTGGATCTTGGTTACCAGATGTGCTCAAAGTGGTGACAGATCTGCACCAGTCCTGGAGGTGGCAGAAATTATTTATCTTTCATTGAATTCAAGGCAGAATAAGGAAAAAATGTAAAAGAAAGAAACAAACACTACCACCACCCTGCAGGGACGTAGCCAGGATTTTGGGAAGGGGGGGTCCAGACTAAGTGCCAACATTATAATGGGGCTTGGGTGCGGCCGCACACACCATTCATTTTATCTAACGGAAGGGGGGGTCCGGACCCCAAGAACCCTCCCCCTTGGCTACGTCCTTGCACCCCGACACATAGAGAGCTGGGGAGGGGAAATTGAAAAGTGGATGTTTTCTTTCAATTTAGAGTAAACCATGTGAATCAGTGGATCTACTGTAGATGAGACTACTAAAATATTTTAAGCCTAAGTCTGATGGGAGCTGCAGTGTGACAACAGCTGGAGGGCCACATAGTGACCAGCCCATTCTGTTGGCTTGCATACTACTTGCTCATATGATTATAAGCCATCAACTCATTCAGAATTTACTTTGAGCAGATATGCATAAGATTGCATGCACATCTATTTGTACACTGCAAATCTTAACTGGAGTTGATGAAGTTTACTTTTTAGACTGCAAGTCCAAAATACAAATACAGAAGTATATTCTCTGAGCTCTGGCCTTAAAATGTTGACATTTGCCTTAATATTGTCTTATTAACTGATTTAAATCTTGAACCTGAGGTTCATATACAGGATCTTTTGCTTAACTAAGGAAATGTTAGGACAGTCCAGCATTTGCTGACATATCCAAGAAGCCATAGTCCTGTGCACTAAGGAAGGTTGCCTCGTTTTTCATTTATTACCTGAACTCTGTTTTGGGGTGACAATATCAGCCACAAGAATATGCCCCTCCATCTAAAAAGGCTGGGAGGCATTTCACAAGAATTACAGCAGTCCAAGTAGAAGGAACTGATCATGTGACAAATTGGTTAAGACAGCCTGCACTTCCCTCTAAGGGGAATAGTACTGGTTTAACTACTGAAGAATAGTTCTTAGAAATTACCAGGGACCTAACCACTGAACCTGAGCCAGAATTATGTAATCAGAGAGCAGCAGTATCCAGAATTAAGAAAACAAATAATACTCTGGGGGGGGGGGGAATTGCATCATTTTTACCAAAAGAAAATAGCAGTTATGCTTCTTCTTTAGCGTATCAAGAGGTTTGCAAATTGATTTGTAGTGGAAAAGACAGCTTACTAGCTCCTAAAAGGCTATGATATGCATTTCCTGAATCTGTTCTCGGTGGGGCATCTTCCTAATGTATGCAGTTTAAATTTCCCAGTTAACCTCTCTTTTTTTCTGAGTTTTTCTTTTCACATCCCCCAACCACTTTAGGTGATTTCCTCAAACTCCCCCCGTCAGTTTTTGTTTGTTTGTTTCTTGTTTTATGATAGCTGCTATTGCCCCCCCCACCAGAGAAATGGTGAAAAGACATTTGCTATTGAAAAAGAAGAAGAAAAGGGAGGGGGGGGACCCGGTGCAAGCACACTCTGCTACTGCCACAGCCAAGACTGAATGTGTTGTTGGAAAATTTCTCGTCCCTCTTAGGATTCAAATAGAGTCGAGAATTTTGTGGAGACATTGGCCACAGCTTTCTTCTTAACAGCACAGTCCTATGCATGCTTTCTTCCCAGGTATGGACACTGCTATTGCCAGGTTAGTATGCACAGGGTCAGTGGCATCAGTAGGGTTGGCATCACTCAGTGTGGTGACTTACAGTGTCTCACACCCCTCATGATGTTGACCTCTTTCCATACCTAGGGTTGCCATAAGGCAGGACCTCCAAACTGGGACAAATGTAGGACAAATGTAGGGCCACATTTTCAAATGTAGGACACGTTTTTAAAAAATGGAGGACACATGAAAAAATTGATACTTTTTTTAAAATGTTAATATAAATGCATGTTTCTTAGGCATGCTCAAAATGGAGGACATTTTGGCATTATTCCTAGACAGAAGGCTGAAATGTACTTCTCTTTCTGGCCAAACACCCCCCCCAATTCTACAAGAACATTTCCCACCCCAATCAGGCATAAGCATTGGGCAAAGATCACAGGCAGTCCTTTGTGCCATTGCAAACTACATTTCCCACTTCCAAGCAGGCATAGCATTTGCAAGATCACAGGCAGTCCCTTGTGCCATTGAAAACTACATTTCCCACTCCCAAGCAGGCATAGCATTTGCAAGATCACAGGCAGACCCTTGTGCCACTGCAAACTACATTTCCCACTCCCAAGCCTTGTTAGCAATTCCCCCCTTCCTCCTTTTCCTTGCCCCCTCCAACCCCCTCTTTTTCCCAGGTATGTCTCAACTTAGGAGGGATTTATGGGACAGATCCAAAGCCTTTTTTCTTTTCTAATGGGGGCAAAGCCTTGAGAAGCCCTGGACCCCTGAGAAGAAGAGGAGGGGGCTTAGAGAGAGGAAGAAAGAGAAAAAGAAGATGAGGAGGGGGGAGAAAGGAAGAAAAAGGAGGAGAAAGAGGAGGGGAAGAGGAGGAGAAGGAATAAAATGGAATAACAAGAAGAAGAGAAGGAGGGGAAAGCGAAAGGGGGAAGCAGCAGCTCGCCTGAGTGTAAATTCCTCCCTGCTCGGATGTTGCCCAAATAAGGAAGCAGAGGGCTGGCCAATAGAGGCAGGGCAGTGCAGCAGACCCCGCCCCTGCTAGTTTCAGTTGTCCTGCTGCTTGCTCCAAACATACTGCACTGCACAGCACTCTATAGAAGGCAGGCAGCAGCCCTGGGAGCTCAGAGTTGGGCAGCCACCCGGGGGCAGGGTCGGGGTCGGGGTCGGGCTAGGGTTGCCATAATTGTCCACTTTTACCAGGGACAAAATGTAGGACAAATTCAAGACCAAACTGTAGGGCAACTGCAGGACAAAACTCAGCTCAAAATGTAGGACATGTAAGGTCCACCATTTTTCTTCAATGTCCTACATTTTGGGCTGAGTTTTGTCCTGCAGTTGTCCTACAGTTTGGTCTTGAATTTGTTCCACATTTTGTCCTTGGTAAAAGTGGACAATTATGGCAACTCTAGTCAGGACGGGACCGGGCACGCCCCCCAGGGGGTGGGAAAGTCCCGCCCACCACCGTGAAATGGCAAGCCTATCCATACCAAACCATACAGAATCCTTAGTCATGTTTTTGTACTACTGTTATTCATAAATCCTAATTCCCCTAAATTACCGAATATAATGGTTAGAGATGTGACATAATCAACAATTAGCATACGCACAGCCTAAATGTGTTTTTACATGTACATAGTTTCATGTGGTTAAAGTGAAAAAGGCAGATGTTTGAGGACCAGTGGTGTCACCCCACTTTTAGAGTGCCACCTGGTGCGATTTGTGCACACACACACACACAAACACACACACCAGTTATGCCCCTGCTTAATGTTGGTGATATCCAACAAACCTGGCCAGTACCCATGAGAGCAACCTAACATTTTGTGGAATTTGGGAGGTGCCAATTTTGTATGCCTGTTATTGGGACTTCACAAACTGCTGTGCTGCCCAGTCTCAGAATGGTGTTTTGAAAATGGTATTAAATGTCTTGACTGATAGTTGTTATGAATCATTACTGACTATGCGTAACTTTGCATTTTAATGGGTTTTATTTGCTATACATAAATCATTAGATGTTGAAAGTGTTGCAGAAATTATGATTGTTAGTTCCTATTTACTTCAGTGAAAAATTAGTAATGCTGAAGGGCCTTGAGGGTGGCAGATGTACTAGTGTTCTTATTAGACAAATTGAAATGGAAAGGGTTTCTCAAACATAAGGGCCAAGAGCCTCCATCAGAGGCCATGGTGCCTAATTTTATGATGACAGAGCTATGTCGCTGACATGATATGTAGCCATGCTAGTGAATTGTGATGTTGCACAATATGTTCCAATGTACAATGTGTCTCACATTATGCATCAGGACATGCTGCTGGCGCCATTTGCACAATGGTCCAAGACATATAGCCATGCCTCCACTTTCCTCCTCTAGAGAATACAAGCATCATACAACATCACAATTCAGATTTACATGATGGTGACTTTAGAATTACATAAATAACTAACAGGATGCCACTCCATGTTATATATTTGTTACATATTTGGATTGACAATATTTCCCAATTTTTGCCAGTAAACCATGCAGGTTTTTCAGTTCTACAGAGCTCAGTTTCAGCAGCGATAGCTCAAGGAGTTTTTTGAAGCTCAAAATAAACACTCTTTCCTTGGGTTTTCTGAAGGGTACCACCTTCCCAGCTTGGCCTCGTTGAAGCAACATCCGGATCCATTCAAAGGACCACAAGGGAGAAGAGCTGTTTATGTGCATTGCACAAATTTATATTTAGCTCTTCCATTTTTTCAAGAGGTTGAGGAACTGGCCTGGAAGACAAGAATAAGATTAGAGTTAGCTTGAGCTTGTTAACAGGACAGTAGCTAATCCTTGTTGCATAATAGCTTTAGAAAATCCTGCTTTCTAATTGGTTACAACATTTGATTCTTTAGCCTAGTAGGGCAGCATCAGCTGGAGCTTGTTTACTGAGGCAAGCTATAAAGAATGGAAGTGACCCTCCAGGAATATTAGCATTTGGGCATCCTTAATGTCTGTGAAGATCATTAATGCATACCCTGGAGGCAGAAGGGTAATAGCCATGTGAATCTGCATTTAGGACTGCTGTTAACAAGCAAACTCTTCAGTTTTAACACAACACAGTTGTCTGATAAACATAGCCCCTTTGCTTTAGCTTCCTTTGCATGAGAATGTTTTCATACTCTGCAATATTCCACAGATGAAAAATAGGACATGTGTGGCTTTTGTTTGTTCCTAACTGCCTTCAATGGACCCTGACTCATGGCGATCCTGTGGATGAGAAATCTCCAAGACCTCCTATCCTCCAGTTCTCTGCTTAGGTCCTGCAGATTCAGGCCCGTGACCTCCTGACTGAATCTAGCCATCTGGCATGCAGTCTTCCTCTCTTTTGTCCTTTGCTAGCATTGTTGTCTTTTCTAATGAATCCTGCATTTTCATGATGGGGCCAAAGTATGACAGCCTCCTTTTTATCATCTTGGCTTCCAGGAAGAGTTCAGGCCTGATCTGTTCCAGGCTCCATTTGTTTGTCTTTATAGCTATCCATGGTATCCTCAGCACTCTTCTCCAGCAGCGTATCTCAAATGATCAGTCTTGCCAACAAGCCTCGAAGATATCCCCAATGTTTTACCAAAATCCAAAATCCTCAGAATTCTCCAATATTTACTGGAATATTCAGTCAAAATCCCTGGAAAGAAATACATTAAATTCCCCGGATTCCGGGGAATTCCCCGGAAATTGGCAACGCTGCAAATGAGTTGATTTTCTTCCTATCCACTTTCTTTACTGTCCAGCTCTCACATCTGTACATGGCGATGGGGAATACAATGGCTTGGACGAGTCTAACTTTAGGGTTCAGTTGTATATCTTTACACTTCAGAATATTGTCTAGTTCTTTCGTGGCTGTCCTTTCCATTCCTAGCTGGCTTCTGATTTCTTGACTACAGTCCTCGTTCTGATCAATGTTTGATCCCATATATGAGAACTCTTTTACTATTTCTACTTCTTCATCTAGGCTGGATTTATGTAGATCCTCCATGATCATTATACAGACCCCCAAGTCAGACGGAGGAATTGGATGTTATCTTTCTAAAGCAGATGACCACACAGTCAGAAAAGAGAGATGTAGTAGTGATGGGTGTCTTCAACTATCCTGATATTTGCTGAAAGTCAAACTCAGCCAAATCCTCAAGGTCTAGCAAATTCCTCACTTGCCTGGAAGACTATTTCATGGTCCAAAAGGTGGAAAAGGCAACAAGCGGGTCAGCAGTTTTGGATCTGATCCTAACCAACAAGGATGACTTGGTTAATGGGGTGCAAGTGGTAGGATCATTAGGTGGAAGTGACCATGTTCTCCTGGAGTTTGTAATACAGTGGAAAGGAGAAGCCAGGCATAGTCAGACACACATCCTAGACTTTAGGAGAGCGGATTTCAGTAAACTTAGAGAAGTATTGAGGGCAATTCCATGGTCAGAAATACTAAAAAATAAAGGAGTTCAGGACGGATGGGAGTTTCTCAAAAGACATACTGAAGGCACAATTTCAAACAGTTCCAGTGAGAAAGAAAAACGGGAGGTGTCTCAAGAAACCAGGATGGATGACTAAGGAACTTTCAACTGAGCTAAGTTTGAAAGGGAACATGTATAAGAAATGGAAAAAGGGGGAAATCACAAAAAAGGAATTCAAAGAAATAGCAGGCATGTGTAGGGGTAAAGTCAGAAAAGCTAAAGCGCAGAATGAACTCAGGCTTGCTAGAGAGGTTAAGAACAATAAAAAGGGCTTTTTTGGATATGTCCGCAGCAAAAGGAAGAAGGAGGAAACGGTAGGGCCACTTCGTGGAGAAGATGGCAAAATGCTAACAGAAGACAGAGAAAAGGCAGAATTACTCAACACCTTCTTTGCCTCAGTCTTCTCAGAAAAGGCAAAGGGTGCTCAACCTGAGAATAATGGAGCAGAGGACAGAAAAGGGGAATTTCAGCACAGAATAAGTAAAGAGATAGTAGAGGAATACCTTGGCGGTTTACAGACCGCCAAATAGTACGTATACAATACGTACTAGGGTTAGGAAGGGGCGGTGCTTCCACACACCCCTAACCCTAGTACGTATTGAATACGTACAAGATGGCGGCGGCCCTTCTACATGGGCGCCGCCATCTTTACGTACTGGACGCACAGCGTCCAGACGTGTCGCGCCGCTTGTGACGTAGCGAGCGCGCCCCTGGCGCCTCGCTACGTCGCAAACGCGACGCAAAAAGAAGCTCCATTTTGGAGCTTCTTTTTTCGGTCCGCGCGGGAGTCGGGCCGTCTGAAGGCTCCGGCTCCCCTGCGGACCTACTGGCGGCGGCGGCAGACTGCCGCAAAGCGGCGGTTTGTACCCCGCCCTTGTTAATCTAAATGAATGTACGTCTCCGGGACCAGATGAACTCCATCCAAGGGTATTAAAAGAACTGGCAAATGTAATATCGGAGCCATTGGCAATAATCTTTGAAAACTCCTGCAAAACAGGAGAGATCCCAGCAGACTGGCGGAGGGCAAACGTTGTCCCCATCTTCAAAAAGGGGAAAAAGAGGATCCCAACAATTATCGTCCAGTTAGTCTGACATCAATACCAGGAAAGATTCTGGAACAGATCATTAAACAGAGAGTCTGTGAACATCTAGAAGGCAATGCCATAATCACAAAAAGTCAACACGGGTTTCAGAGAAACAAGTCATGCCAGACAAATCTAATCTCTTTCTTTGATAAAATTACCAGCTTGGTAGATGAAGGGAATGCTGTGGATATAGTATATCTTGATTTCAGTAAGGCCTTTGACAAGGTTTCCCATGACATTTTTGCAAACAAGCTTGTAAAATGTGGGCTAGACAAAGGAACTGTTAAATGGATCTGTAATTGGTTGACCGGCCGAACCCAAAGGGTGCTCAACAATGGCTCTTTTTCAGCCTGGAGAGAAGTGACCAGTGGGGTCCCACAGGGCTCTGTCCTGGGCCCAGTGCTATTCAACATCTTTATCATTGACCTGGATGACAGAATTGGGAGCATACTTATCAAATTTGCAGATGACATCAAATTAGGAGGAATAGCTAATACTCCAGAGGACAGGATCAACATTCAAAATGGTCTGAATAGACTAGAAAGCTGGGCCAAAGCTAACAAAATGAAATTCAACAAAGAGAATTGTAAGGTACTGCACTTAGGGCAGAAAAATGAAATGCACAGATATAGGATGGGAGACACATGGCTGAATGAAAGTACATGTGAAAGGGATCTAGGCGTCCAAGTAGACGATAAGTTGAACATGAGTCAACAGTGCGATGCGGCAGCTAAAAAGGCCAATGCAATTTTAGGCTGCATCAATAAAAGTATAGTGTCTAGATCAAGAGAAGTAATCGTGCCCTTGTATTCTGCTCTGGTCAGGCCCCACCTGGAATATTGTGTCCAGTTCTGGGCGCCACAATTCAAAAAGGACATTGAGAAACTGGAGCCATGTGTCCAAAGGAGGGCGACGAAAATGGTGAAAGGTCTGGAAACCTTGCCCTATGAGGAACGACTCAGGAGCTGAGGATGTTTAGCCTGGAGAAGAGAAGGTTAAGAGGTGATATGATAGCCCTGTTTAAATATGTGAAAGGATGTCATATTGAGGAGGGAGCAAGCTTGTTTTCTGCTGCTCCAGAGAACAGGACCTGGAACAATGGATGCAAGCTCCAGGAAAAGAGATTCCACCTCGACATTAGGAAGAACTTCCTGACAGTAAGGGCTGTTCGACAGTGGAACACACTCCTTCCTCGGAGTGTAGTGGACTCTCCTTCCTTGGAGGTCTTTAAGCAGAGGCTGGATGGCCATGTATTGGGGATGCTTTGATTGGATTTCCTGCATGCCAGGGGGTTGGACTGGATGGCCCTTGCGCTCTCTTCCAACTCTATGATTCTATAATTCTATGACCTATCATCCCCCTTCCCATGGTTGTTGGCTTGAATGTCCATGTTAGGGGTCTTGGAAAACACTTCCCATCATCCTCATCAAGCCCTCCATTCTCTGCCCTAGAGCCCTTCAAGACTAGGGTTGGAGGACACTTCCCATCATCCCCAGAGGCCATGCAGAGGTCTCTTGGCCCCCTCCCTCAAGCTCCTTTCTGGAAATTCCCAGCATCCTTGAGCCCTTCGGGGATGATGGGAATTGTTGTCCAAAGCTAAGCAGTCCCTAAACTCGCGAAGGGCGCCAGCAGCATCAAACCCATCATCCTTCTTCCCTCTTGTCCTGCAGAAGAAGCAAAGGGAAGCGTCTTATATATATATTATATATATATTATATCTCTCTATATAAGTATTTGTATTTTAATAGGTTTTGCTGCAGAATGGGCCTTTCAGGGGAGCCTGGGAGGGATCTATCTCTCTGGATCGATCCAGAGAGCTTATACAGGTGTCCTTCTGTTAACAAAATAGATGCTTTCCGGGGCATTACTTTTAACAGAAGATTTGGTATTGGAGATAGAAATAACATGGAAAGAATAAAGGTAGTTTCCTACACCACAGAAATGCAGCATGGTGCAACATAGTTTTTTGTGGGTTTTTGGGGCTATGTGGCCAAACATCTTCCCGACGTTTCGGCCGCATCTGTGGCTGGCATCTCCAGAGAATTCTGTGCTTCTGCGTCTCTAAAATTGCTTCTCAAAAACCCACAACTCTTCATTGTTTGTGTTTTATAGGTTAGTCCTTAGCCTCCATGATTGAGAACATAAAATCAGATTGCAGGGGATTGGAGGGGTTCAGGGTAACCAATATCAGAGTCTGTTTGTCTTGGGGAGAAAATGAGTGCCAGGGACATCACATGGCATTTGAATCTCAGTGAAGTCAGATGTTTGGTTTTGACAAGTTAAAATCTCCTAGAAGCTGCTTTTCTCCACTTGCTTCCCTGGCAGCCATGGCCCCAGGCGGGTCTATGGTTGGAAAGTCATTCAGAGAACCCGCCCAGTGTAAACCACTCTGCCCAGCTGGGGCCTTTACAATAAAATGGGATGTGAGGATGATAATAATAATACGTTTTATTTATAGACCGCTATTCCGCAATGATCATAGCGGTGTACAGTAAAAATTGAATACAATACAAATACAATGTGACAAAGGAGGGAGAAGTCTCGTCCTTCAGGCAGTCCCTGATGTTGCTGGGTCTGCCTGATCACTCCCTCTGAGGCCACGATGCCTGTTGAGGGGGAGGGGTTCTTCATCTCAGGCAGTCCTGATGTTGCTGGGTCTGGCTGATCGTCCCTCTGGGCCAAGATGACAGTTGAGGAGGGAGGGGCTTCTTCCTTCAGGCAGTCCCTGATGTTGCTGGGTCTGCCTGATCGCTCCCTCTGAGGCCAAGATGACAGTGAGGAGGGAGGGGCTCTTCCTTCAGGACAGTCCCTGATGTTGCTGGGTCTGCCTGATCGCTCCCTCTGAGGCCAAGATGACAGTTGAGGAGGGAGGGGTCTCTTCCTTCAGACAGTCCCTGATGTTGCTGGGTCTGCCTGATCGCTCCCCTGAGGCCAAGATGACAGTTGAGGAGGGAGGGGTCTCTTCCTTCAGACAGTCCCTGATGTTGCTGGGTCTGCCTGATCGCTCCCTCTGAGGCCAGATGACAGTTGAGGAGGGAGGGGCCTCTTCTTCAGGCAGTCCCTGATGTTGCTGGGTCTGCCTGATCGCTCCCTCTGAGGCCAGTGACAGTTGAGGAGGGAGGGCCTCTTCCTTCAGCATCCCTTGTTGCGGGTCTGCCTGATCGCTCCCTCTGAGGCCAAGATGACAGTGAGGAGGGAGGGGCCTCTTTTTTCAGACAGTCCCTGATCAGTGTTGCCAATTTCGCGACTCTCTTTCACCGAACCGGGACTTTTCAGAGCTTTCGTTTGATTTTCGCCGCCTTGCTCTACTTCAGGGCCTTTTCCGTGCCTTTGGCCATTTCCGCGCGCTTGTGCCGCAGGCAACCAAAACCTTTCTTGAGTGTAACAGTTTTCAGCCAAGAGGGTGGGGGCGGGAGGAAGAAAACTCTTCTCTCTCTCTTCATGACTCCCTCTGAGAGCCGGGGGAGGGGAACGCAAGCCAACCACACCCCCAACGTTTGGAGGATAGTTCCGCCCATCAGAGATGAGGACCGTGATTATGCCACCCCCCCCCTCAGGCATTTCTCAGCTCCAGGGAAGCCAAGTGGCTGCAGTGCTGGAGAGAGGCAGAGAGTGAGGAATCTAGGCTGGCTTAATCCCCAATGCCTTGGATTTCCAAGTAACGGACCGTAGTTCACGGCACACCACGGCCATACTTGATCATGGTTTCATGGCTTGATGTTGTGGATTCTTGTGTTTGTGCCTGCGAGTGAACATTTGGATTTTCTGAATTTCTGAGCTTGGGCAGAGTGCCCCAAGCCTTACCTCTCAGCACGGTCGTTGTTTCCTGTGAGCGAGGACCATTTGGGTTGTGTGATGTGAATGTAAGTCCCTGAGTGTGTGTGTGTGTGTTAGTGATTAAAATTATTGGCCTCTGAGCATGGGCAGCGCGCAGAGCACCTGGTCAGTGCACCCCTGCTGCCCTGTCTTCCAAGGAATTTGTGGTTTGTGGCTCTTCTTTCGTTCTCTTTTCCATTGCCATCCTTACTGCAGCAACTAATCCAGTTGTCCACTGCTTTCTAACTGCAGGGCTCCTTGCGCTGATGGGATTTCTGGGCAAACCCAGCAAGCCCAGAATTCCCTGCATGGGAGCCCTGGTGCCAGTCCAAAGCATGTTTCAACCCTGTCACAACAAACTCCCCAATTCCCGGATTCCCTGGTTGACAAGGGAATTGCCTCCACGCTTCCGATCACCTCCCCAGAGACTGAGTCTACAGGCTACGGTTGTTGCCGTTAAGTCCCCTCCTTCAGCTGGCCTTGGATTAATAAGATAATAATACTGGTGATGCTGCTCGTGAGATAGATCTTG
The DNA here is from genome assembly GCF_019175285.1 of Sceloporus undulatus. Lineage (NCBI taxonomy): Eukaryota > Metazoa > Chordata > Lepidosauria > Squamata > Phrynosomatidae > Sceloporus > Sceloporus undulatus. The sequence continues at coordinate 211,305,014 of NC_056523.1, forward strand.
TAGGCACCTTTGCGTCTTCACTGAAGAAAAGTTGGCCGCATGCGCTTCCTCGATTAAGCGTATTTCCTCAGATTTGCCTGGGGAACTGTAGTTCATTGTGGCACCAGAGCTCCTTTCTCCAAAAACTACACTTCCCCGGGTTCCCTAGCACTGAGCGGAGGGCTCCGTTAAAGCGTCTCAACTGGATATTTCTGTCCGTTATGGGATTGGACCTTGCGCAATTTTCCTACCGACGGTCCCCACCACTGCAGACATAATCCAGTTTGCTGGACCGCTTTAACTCTCCTGGCTACGTGCTAGGGAATCCTGGGAATGTAGTTTATTGTGGCACCAGAGCTCTTTTCATAAACACTACAATTCCAGGGTTCCCTAGCACTGCGCCAGGGCAGTTAAAGCAGTCGCAAACTGGATTATTTCTGCCGTGATGTCTTGGGACCAACGCAGGCTGCCATCTTCACGCCATGACTCCGCGGCCAATGCCCGGATGCCCTCGTGATGAGCCTAGGGCAACTCAAAGGGTGTCACACTGGACTGGATGGCTGCCGGGGGGTGGCACGGGAACCCATGGCAGGGGCACAAACGCGTCCGGAAACCGCCGTCAGAGCCCAAAGACATATCTTAAAAGATGAAAGATTTTGGTTTGGTTCCATGGTGAGTTTGAGGGTTGGAACGAAGTTCCATGATTTTGATCAATTATATTTACGTTTATTTGCAAAAATCTGCCATTTTAACATTATGGAATTTTCCGGGAATTGTGGGACTGGAATATTCCGTGTGAATCTGGGGGGGATTCAGCGGGGTTTTGGACAGGACATTTCCGGGCATTATCTTAGAGGCTTGTTGCAAACACTGTCCCGATGTTGCTGGGTCTTGCATGATCGCTCCCTTGAGGCCAAGCTGACAGTGCGGAGGGCGGGGCCCCCCTTCTTTTTTTCAGGCAGTCCCTGATGTTGCTGGGTCTGCCTGATCGCTCCCTCTGAGGCCAAGATGACAGTTGAGGAGGGAGGGGCCTCTTTTTTCAGACAGTCCCTGATGTTGCTGGGTCTGCCTGATCACTCCCTCAAAATGATCATTTTGGGGAGGAGAGTGTTTGAAGCCATAGGTCCTTTATGACTCTACCTCCCCACCCCATATCACATCAAAAGAAATGC
>NC_056523.1:211306264-211377956 GCF_019175285.1 Sceloporus undulatus
GCGGCTTACAACAGAGGAGATAATAGACGGTTCCCTGCCCTCAGGCTTACAATCTAAAAGACAGGACATAAAAGGAGAAGGGAATGGTGAGGAGGGGAGGGATCAGGTCCAGCATTCTTCTCTCCCTCTGAGGCCTGGTCCAAGGCAGATGGACTGGAGGGAGGTCTTCTTCAGGCTAGCCCTGATGGAGCTGGGCCAGAGTAATTCCCTCCCTCGCAGGCCGAAAGATGACACTTATGGAGGAAAGAGATCATTATATATTTATAATTATAAATATGAATAGTTATATTTATATATAATTATTCATATTTACAATTATATTATAATCAATATATATATATATATTATTGATTATAATGTATTTATAATTACAAATAGTAAATTATAAATATATTATAATCAATAAAATATTATATATATATATATATATAATATTATAATATATTTATAATTGATTGTTTATAATTGATTTTCTTTCTTCATGCCTTTCTTTTTTTAATAATAATAATAATTTTTATCTGTAAACAAACAATGGCATATGATGATTATTACAAAAAAATTAGTTATTTTGGAAGACTTCCTTTATGAATTTTTTACAATTAATTTATTACAGTCATAGAATGCCACAAAAAGGGGGGGGGGGACATTTCATTTCATTTCATTTTGTTATCCTGATTGAGTTAGGATAAAATACAAATTGGCATCCGATAACACTAAATTTGAAAACTGACAAGGTGGCATAAAATAGAAATCAGCATTAATGGGTTATTAATAATAATAAATGGGTAGGTAAGCTAAAGTTTGACAAGGTGGCATAAAATATAAATTGGCATCAAATACACTAAAGGTAAAATTTGACAAGATAGCATAAAATAGAAATCGGCATCAAATTAAAAAAAACAGCCAAAAATTGACAAGGTGGTATCAAAAAGAAATTGGCATCAAATATGACAAATACTTATGATAAAATTTGACGATGTGGCTTAAAATAGAATTTGCCATCAAATAACGTAAACAGGTAATGTAAAATTTGACAAGGGTAGCATAAAATACAAATTGGCATCCAATACAATAAAATGGGTAAGATAAAATTTGACACGTTGGCATAAAATACAAATTGCCATTGTAAACACACAGGGTAAAATTTGACATGTTGGCATGAAACAGAAACTGGCATCAAAATAGAATAAATAGATGAGGTGAAATTTGACAAGATGACATGAAATACAAATGGCATAAAATACAGTAAACGTGTTGCCTTCAAGTCATTTTCAGCTTAATGCAATCCTCAGGTGAACCTATCATGGGGTTTTCTTGGCAAGTTTCTTCATAGGGGGTTTGCTATTGCCATCCTCTGAGGCTGAGAGAGTGTGACTTCTTGCTCAAGATCACTCAGTAACCTTGGCTGAACTTGCAATCTGATCCTGGTCTCCAGAGTCATAGTCCAACCTTTGAACCACTGTGCCACACTGGCTATACATAAGCTCAAATTTAACAAGGGGACATAAAATACAGATCGGCCTAAAAAAATACACTAAACACGTAAAATTTGACAAAGTAGCATGAAATAAAAATGGCATGACATACAATAAACATGTTAGGTAACATTTAAAACAAAGCAGGATAAAATTCAAAGTGACATAAAATACAAGAAAAGTAACATTTACTAATAACAATAATAGCAATAAAAAGTGTAAGATTAAATCACAGAACTCTACCTAAGAAGCCCAAAGTTTGTACATACTCCCCAAACGCATATCTGTCACATGGCTACCTAAACGTCATGACCGGATGTCATAACCACAAAAAACGGGGCTCCAAAATACAAGCTAAAAATACTAATATAAATATAAATTTGTGCTTTGGAATTCCTCTTATTCAGAAGGTTGAAATGTAGGACATGTCCTGGAAAACATTACACATTCAAAATTAAAATACAAAAAAATCTGAATTACACAGCATTCCTGAATGACACAGAATACTTTTTCAACCTGGAAGAGCATTATTTTTTTGTTCAGTTGTCAGGACAAATTCTTTGTTGATGTTGGTATGAAAGACAGGGGGGAAACTGAATCCTGACTTACTGTCTGACAAAGATATTCCTGGGAGCAAACAGTAAATTTGGAGGAAGAAAAAAAAGACTTTTAAAAACAGTATAACAACAACAACAACAACAACAAAACTCTTAGGAAAAGTGTGTTGTATCTGCAGTATGGGCAAGAGTGTGCAAAGACCACAACCCTACTAAGAGAATCAACCCCCGTTGACATGAAACCATAAAAATGGTAGTCAAAGGACTTTATCACACATGAGGAATTTCTCTTAATTTCAAATGAAAAGAAAGTGGGGCCAGAATGCATTCACGTGAATTCGCTAGTTCAGCGAATTTATGTGAATGCGAATTGCGTTCGGACTAACTTCCCGTTGCTCAAAAATAGCATGCCATTGCCCAAATTTGCATGCGGTAGTCTATCACGCAATAACGCGAAACCCCATGATTGCGCTCGGACTGACCTCCCATTGCCCGAATTTGCATGTGGTAGTTTATCATGCAATAACATTAAGCCCTATGATTGAGTTCAGATTGCCATTGGATTATACTTCCAATTTCCCTTGTCTGATAAATTCCAAAGGCTTTCATGGCCGGCATCCATAGTTTTTTGTGGTTTTTTTGGGTTATGTGGCCATATTCTAGAAGAGTTTCTTCCTGACTTTTCGCCAGATGCCGGTGAAACATCAGGAAGAAACTCTTGTAGAACATGGCCACATATCCCGAAAAACCCACAAAAACTATAAAAATGGTAATCGGAAAACTACTCTGTGAAAGACATCCTGTTACATGTCATATATGACACGCTGCATTATATGTAGCTGTAGAATTTTCTTGGTGGCTTGTTTGGGAGCCAACAGATAATTGTTTGGACCTCACTGTACCCTCATAAAACTAACACACGTGTTATTTATATCTGTATATCTATGCTCCATCAGTGTGCGTAGCACTTTGCAAAATACAAAATGCCAAATCCTACATCTGAGTTCCTATTTAAAATACAAGACAGGGAATACAACAGGGAGAAGAGAGGTGAAATGGAGGCAGGAATGAATGGGAATAATATGTATTTATTTCAGTTGCATATCCAGCATGGGGTAGTGGTTTGAATGCTGAATGCTGGACTAAGACTCTGGGAAACCAGGGTTCGAATCCAGGCCTGTAGCTAGCCTGGGACAACCGGGGCACCACCCTAGGCCCTCAGCCAAAGGGCCCCCCAAAGAGACACGGCTCCTTTGTCCGCTGCAACAGAGGCGCCATAAGTGCCCTGGAATGGTGCTGTAACGTCCCTCATGCACCGCGCCATTTGGATGCAGCACACAAGCCACGTCATTAGCATGCGCCCCGTGTAAACAGTGGTGCACCAAGATGGCACTCGCGGCGCACGGTAGGACTCGACTCAGAAGTGTGCGAAAAAATATAAGGGCCCCAAATGTACTTTCTGTCCCAGGGCCCCTAAAGGCCTAGCTACCAGCCTGTTCGAATCATCGTCTCGCTATGTAAACTCATTGACCTAGAGGTCAATTCTTAGAGGAAGGCAATGGCAAACCACCTCTGAATAAATGTTACCAAGAAACATCTATGATAGGGTTGCCATAAGTTAGAACTAACTTCAAGGTACATAACAACAATAACGCACTCGTTCCTCCACATTTGCGGCTTTGACTTTTGCAGATATCATTATTCATGGATTTTATTAACATGTTCTCTTTAAGCATATCTAGGTCCCCCAGTGCAACTCTGTGGTCAGCTTTAACCAAAAGTCCCACTGAAGGACCTAGAGATTCCTTTAGAGAACCCTCCACTAGGCATTTGTAGCTCCTCCAGCGCAATTGTATGGTCAATGTCTGGCAGAAGTTGACCACAGAGTTGCCCTGGAGGACCTAGAGATTCCTAGAGAGGTGTTCCCTCGGGTAAAAAGTGCTTTTGTTATTTATGGTTTTTCACATTCACGGGGGTCCTGTGCCCCTAATCCCAGCAAATGTGGAGGGACAAGTGTAGTTACATTAAGGTTAATAGTTGGTGCAAAAGATGAAGTAGGAATTGTGCAGTCTTCCAGATGTGGACTGCATCTTCCAGCAGTCTTAGCCAGCACAACAGGTCATGTGGAATGCTAGAAGTTGCAGGCCAGCAGCAACATCTCAATTCCCACCTCTCTGTTAAATAAAAGTATAGTGGGCCCTTAATATCCACTGGCCATAAGTTGGAGCTGACTTGAAGGTACATAACAACAATAACACACTCATTCCTCTACACATTTGCGGCTTTGACTTTTGCGGATATGGTTATTCATGGATTTTATTAATACGTTCTCTCTAGGAATATCTAGGTCCTCCAGTGCAACTCTGTGGTCAACTTGGGAGACATCCCAAGAGGGAGAGCTGGGAATTTGAAAGCATGGATGCAGCCCAGGGAAACTGATACATGGTGTAGCTTCTGACAGATGGTGTGCACATGAATGCTGCCATCTAGACTATGCTCCTGCTAATGCATGGATGGTACATGGAGTTCTCCAAGACTGCTGATGCTGAGAAGGAAAACATTTCCAACATTACCTCTGTTTATATACACATCGCAAATGCTCCTGCTCTTGCCACTCAGAAATACATGATTTGGGGGCAGAGAAAGGTGTCTGGGAAAGGTGTGCGTGGCAGAAAACATTGTTTAGGAATCCACATATGGCTTGAGGTTTGTTTGTTTTTTAACATCTGACAGGGACACGAGTTATTTTTGAAGCCTTATTCACTCATAAACAACAGATTTCAACCCACCCCCCCAGTAATCATTTGGTTTATTTTCAGGATGAGCCATTATAAGTGCATATATATTTGTTTGTACAGAGAGGCAAAGCTGATAACATTTTATATTGGCTTGTTTTTAAGGTGTGAGAGGAGTCATTTTTGTTCTCACTTTCCACATTAAGAGTTACAGTACATTTATTATGTTTTCCATCCAGAGGTGTCATCTTGCCATTTAAAAAACAAAATAGCCCAGATACATACACCTTTTATGGAACAGGACTGCTCCACATTTCAGGTTTCTTTTCCATTTGCCCCACAGCTGTTCAAAGCAGCTCTAGCAAGTTAAAGATATTAGCCAATAGTGCTAAAGTGTTTGAAAATCCAAAAATCCAGTAATGCAATACTTTTACTAGGATCAATGACAATGTCAGAGGACAGAGTGCAAGCTTCGATGTTCTCTAGAAGTTTTAATGAGGTTAGTTGCTACAAGAAGCAGGGGAAGAAACAACAACGACAACAATAAACCAAAAATTAAGCCAGATGTTGTGTCCAGGAGGTCTGCATTTTAAACCTACTTTCTCAAGATGGAGATTGTAAATGGAATGAATTAAGGTGCTTCCAGATGGAGAGTGCATAACACTCGCCATCAGAAAGCAATGTACAGCTGTTCTGTCTTTTCTTCCTTAACAGATTTTCTGTATTAAAGAAAGAAAGTGCACAGAAATAATGGGAAAACGCTGGAGGGTTACAAATAGAAGAGGATGAAATTTGTAGCTTATCCCCCTTTCAGTGAATAGGCAGGGTAATGGCGGGATAAAATGGTTATTTAGAAGCATATTTAGTCATTGTTAGGTGTTGCATTTATCAGATTATTCCAAGAGCCCAGACGTAATGCGTTTCAAATAACACAGTAACCTGCAGTTAATTACTTGCATTGGTAATGAGAATTGAGTTAACATTTCAGAAGTAATGAAATGAGAGGAAATGAAGTGAGCTTGTTGGCGTAATGGGTAACTGTTTCCATTTTACAGTTCTTTTTACAGACATTGTAATTTATGCCATTCTCTTATAACCCTCAATGTGATTTTATTTCCAAAAAAATAATAGGTAATCAAACAAATAATGTTATTTTCATAATAAAGAACAAGTTACCTTTATAACAGCGTAATGACCACCAATTACTTCCCAGACACCGTACAAGTAATGGAAATGAATTACTTTTTAAAAATCAGTGCCCAGTCTCTGGTTGCATTTAAGATTCTGACACCAAAAAAATGACCCTTTTCGGAAAATATTAAAGCTGGTTATAACTCAAACCTCTTTTCTTCGGCCTGTTTCCAGGGTAAGCACATTATAGGAGACAGTATAAGAAACTAACTGATGGCACAGTCTAGTAACCTGGTGATTGATTGATTGATTGATTGATTGATTTATTGTTGGCTAGAACTTAAGCTCAGTGATGTTTAGTAGGACTTGTACTGAACTGCCTCAAAACTGTGTTTATGACTGCAGCTTTCCTGCCTTATTTCGCCTCTCAAGGTGGGAGCTCATGCTCCTCAAATGATGAGCTGGAATCTGTAGTTCCACCACTTTACCAATTACGCAAGCCCATGGAAAACAACCTGAGGCAATAATGGGTTCAACTGAAAACATCCAGCGATGCTGGAGACCATGCATTGCAAGTTACATACTTGAAGCTGCATCCTTAAATTTCTGCCAGCCTATGACCAAAAGGAAAGGCAAGAAATGGGGAATATTTGGTGTTGTCAAGATGTTTTATACTATAATTCTCACAATTTCTTACCATTGGCTGTACACATGCTCTACAACATTACTACATCCATTTCATACTGTGTTCACTGACATGGCTCCCTATGATATCCCAGGGTTTGTAATTGAGGGAGAATTCTCTGCCAGAGAGTTCAAGTGCCTATCTCCAGAGAAACCTTAAGTCCATTTACAAACTACAGATCCCAGGATTCCACAGGAGGGAGCCATGTCAGTTAAAGTGATATGTAACTGGGCTGCATATGCACTGCAAAATCAATGCAGTTTGACATGGCTTGCTGCTATGGCATTCTGGGATTTGTAGTTTTGTGAGATATTTAGCCTTCTCAGAGAGCTCCGGTGTCACAACAAACTACAGATTCCAGGATTCCATAGCATTGAGCCATGGCAGTTAAAGCGGTGTCAAACTGCATTATTTCTGCAGTGCAGTTGCAGCCTGTGAAGTGCAGAATGATACAGGCTTGTGATGGCAAACCTGTGGCACGCGTGCTAGAGGTGGCACTCAGAACCCTCTCTGTGGGCACATGTGCCGTTGCCCCAGCACAGAGTTTGCCAGAGTTTGTTACTAGAAAGCCAAAGGGACATGACACTTTGCAATGAATAAGTGGGTTTTGGATTACACTTTGGGCACTTGGACTCTAAAAGGTTCATCATCAGTGGGCTAAGATTTGGGGGAAGTCTGAAACATCTGATGTTCTCCAAGCTGTAATGGGGCTTGGATGCCAGCATTACTACTGAAAAACTCAGCTGGAAAGATTCTGGACCATATTTCATGGAGTTCGTCCAGGTTCTTCACACAACCTGATCCTTCCCTTTCCTACTGGCTGGTTTATGGCTTATTTGGTGGGGCTTGTAAGTACGCAGCCAGGCTGAAACACATTGAGCAAGTGTATGTCTGGCCATATTAACTCAATCAAACTTATCAAAAATGCACTTAACCAGAAAAAGAAGACAGGGTGGTATTATTAGTATAGCCACTCTATAAATACAGACCAGTTGGAAGTGTAGAGAAGCCAGATGATACGATGACTGAATCATTTTACACTCATCCTAAATAGAACAGATTTGCATGTGAGGGATGAATCATGGAGAAGAAGCCGTAAGTGCTAATAGCAAGTGGCTTCACCTCTCCAGAATTAACCCTAACCCCTTTCATAAGGTTGAGTGCTTCTTCCCCAAGCAGGCTCTTTAAAACATATGTACTTATTTTGCATGCTAGTCAGAATTGGAAATTATTTAACTAAACCAACTGGCCATCAGTTAGGGAAGCAGGTAGTTCTGAACTGGAGAGCTCTGGACGATAAATCTAAATGCTCCCTCCCAACTGCAAATCCCATGATTCCACAAGGCAGAACCATGGCAGTTAGAGTGGATTCATATTTGTGTAGTGTGAAATGACCCATTATCCCTCTGGGACTTCAGTAGGACTGGGAGAAGTAAAATCTTCTTTGTGATTCTTATAGCACAGACTACTAAGGATCTGTCAGACATGTCACTACCTGTCACTCTGAGACAGATGGGATTCAAAGTTTCAAGAACTAGTGCATTAAAAAAAGACTTGTTTCCTGCTGCTTCTCTGGCAAACACATGCCTGTCAGTGAGAAGAAAATGCTATTATTTTAATTTATTTGTTACTGCTTAATTTCCTTGGGTCTTATGTTCACAACTAGGAAAACACCATTTGTTTCAGCTTTGGGAGCGAAAAATTGCATGTAACCCAAATGAGACAAGGAAAACCCGAGCACAATCCTTCTTGCCCAGACAGTATCATCATAATACATTATTAGCCATCGCAAGCTTCTATCATTCCACTCTGGGAGAATTATGGTTGTGGCACTGAGCGAGGATGTAAGACTACAGGCTGAGCACCACTTGCTACAAATCTCTTGCAAAGCTCTCATAATAAATCTCTGAGAGAAAAGTCTTTCTTTTTTTTTAAGGAAGGGAAAAAAGATGACACTAAGGGGAACTGTCATTTGTTTTCTTAGGGAAGAGGGGACAAGCAGCTGCAAAAGGACAGAGTGTGCCACTTCATGCTCTTCACACAGCAGAAGGTAACATTCATCACATCAAACTCAGTGTTCTCAGCGGAGGGCAAGTGAGGAGGTAAAGCAATATCCAGCCCTCTCCCTTGCCCACAGACCTGTGAAATAAATGGTTTCTCTCGATGCAGTCATTTCTTTTTCTTTTATTAGGTACACTGGAGACCACAATGGGTCTGTCTACCACTGAGAAGTTACACATTCTCTCACACGGAGAGACATTCCCTTGCAGACTTCATCCAGGGCCTGCCAGTCAGACAGTGACACCTCCTTAGAAGTCACTTTTGGGAAGAACTCGTCAATCTTTGCTCCCTGGCAGGAGAAATGCAGATTGGCTCTGCTGAGCTATGCTGGCACAACCCCTGGCTATCCTAACTCAGCATCTGGCATAAAGATACCAAAGATGTGAGGAGTAATCTGAAGACACATCCGAAAGGAAAAAAGAAGGGGGAGAAAACCCCCTCCATGGGTTCAGCAGTGTGCTCTCTGACAACTTGCTTTTATGGAACAATTTATCGAGAAGACATTATGCCCATACTTAGTGAGACGGTTTGTCCAATGCATCACACAGGCCAATAAGAGAAATGTGGATGGATGGTGCACTGTGGTTGAGTGTACTCTGCATGCACCAAGCAGCTGGCTGTATTTCCTCCCATCCATTTACTTAATACTGCCTCCAGCTAAATACTTCATAGACTAAAAAAACGCTTCAAAAAAAAATCTAGAACATGGAAAGGGGGTGTCTGCTTTTGGACTACCACTCTTAGCGGCCCTTGTGGCTAGGCGAGTTTGGAAGTTATAGCCCAAAAAGTAATGTTTCCATTACTTTCAGCCGCAATTATTTTTCAGGAACATAGTTCATCCACATTTATCTTCTAGCCCTGTGGGTTTCTTTCAACAGTTTGTATCACTAACGTTTGGGCCTATTGGTTTGTCCCAACTAGAGTAGAAATATTCCATCAATTGTTGAATTCTGAGCTAATCCATAGGCAGATCCAATTCAATCTACAGCTCTATTCTAATTGTAAGTAATAATAGGATTTAGGCTAGATAAAATTTTTCCATAATTGACAGTTTGCCAGAAAGTCTCAGAAAGACTCCAGGGATCTATTAATTTGTTTCAGGATTACTCCTCGCATCCCTTCTATATTTTTATTCAGCGTTGTCCTTTGGTAGCCAACATCCAGAAGTATCAAGAATTTATTTCCTTCCTGGTCTCACATCTACTGGGAATGTTCAGTATTCACAGAGCCACCTAGCATGCTCAATAGTCCAAACCAGTGGCAAAGAACCAGGGAGCTTTAGGGAAGTGACTGTGAAAGAAGTGGAAACAAACTACATCTTTTCTCTTCAGCACTGGGCCCTTACCGGTGAGGGCCTAGACCTATTGCACCAGCGGAACCACTGATAGTCCAGAACTTTCAGTTCATGTAATGGTACAAAATTACTTTCAAAAATAACTTCTAGGGAAAGGTCATCACTATACTTTGTTGACGTAAGAATATATATAATAACTTTATTACAGCCATTTGGCCAGCACAATTACAAAATTCCAATTTAAAACACAACATAGGTTCATGTACAGGCAGATTGGAGAGTATAAACAAATGATAGTTTATAAAAAGTAAGGATAAAAAGTAAAGATAGGGCTGCACGATCAGGTAAACATAAGAATGGTCACGAGTGAATATATAGTAGGACTGGTAGCAGAGAGGGGAAAGGACCGTCTATCAGTTGCACACAATTCCCTCCCAAGGCCATTTCTGTAGACCATAGTGCTCCACAGCAATTATTTGAAAAATAAATGGATCCCACCCCCCACAATACAAATCTCTCTATGCTACCTGGGGTAATGGGAGAAACTTTTGTGCCAGTTTTAGCCCGGAAAAGCCCTCCTTCAACAGGTAATAACCTGGAAATTGACTTTCCAGTCACTTTCCGTTTTTAGAAAAGCATTTCTTGGGCCTAAAGCAATCTGAGGGAGGGCAAAACAAGGCAACATCATGTCCAAGCCCACCTCTAGGGGAGATTAGGGAGGCAATTTGCTTTTTTGGGGGGTGGGGGGAGATTTTAATTTTAATTTTGGGTGTGTTGGTAAAGGTGTGGGCATCCCTCATGGGCCCCTGGGAGGGGTTCATTGTGGCTCCCTAACGTCTGCCAATTGTCCAACCTGATCTAAGAAATGCAAGCTAGATCCAAGCGTAGATGCCAGGATTATTCCAGAAGTTGCTAGCTAGAATGGTCATGCAAACTGGCATACACACAAATCTATTATACTCTCTGTGTATACCTACATCTATAAGCTGTTTTATACTTCTTTGTATGATTCCTCATGCAAGCTATCAGGCAGTTGATGCAAAGGGAAAAAAATAATCAGAAAAGAATGTAAACCCATGGAGGCTCTGAAGGATCTTTGATCATGTCTGTTGTTTTGACACCAACAGAGATTTTCCAAAAGAAGACATCCTCTACAAGATCAATTAAAAATAATGGTACAGTGAACCAGTCATCTCTTATCCAAAATATCTGCATTGAAAAATAGGGAATCAAAGTTTTACCTCTCTGAAATGGCAGAAGAAGAAGAAAAAATTGGAAGAATCAAACCCACTTTTTAAAAGCTTAATGGCTTTTAGATCAACATAGCTTGGTTTTTCCTTCTGAATTCCACCCACAGCATCACAGTTTCTGATTCCCCCCCACCTCCAAAACCTACACTTTAAGGGGCATCTGCACTGTAGAAATAATGCAGCTGGACACCACTTTAAGTGTTGTGGCTCCATCCTGTCAAATCCTGGGATCTGTAGTTTACAAGGTCTTTAGCTTTCTCTACCAAAGAACACTGGTGCCTCACAAAAGTACACATCCTAGGAATCTGAAGGATGGAAGAATGGCAGTTAAAAACTATATTATTATAGTGTAGATTCACTCTCAGTCACCTGAAAACTATCCATGTCCTACCTCCTCTCGTTGCCAGAAGGATGCACTACACATGGCCAATTACGTATGTACCCTAATTGATCACTGCCCAGACACCTCATAGGGCCATTCAATGTAGAACTGCATTTGTTTGGTTTGGTTTTATCTTTACAAAACATTTGTTCTTACTGTCCTTTCTACTCTTAACAGCTTATCCTTCTCTGCATCTTCCTTGTTGAACTTGCCATGCCTCAATCAGACAATTTGCTCTTTGTCTTAAATCCACTGATGGAACTGACTTCTCCTCAGTTTCCCACCACTCCCTTCATTCATTCATTCATTCATTCCTCTTCTCTTCACTCTACAGGAATTATAGGAGGAGAGGCAGATTAGAGAAGCAGTAGGAAAACAATGAATATCTGCCTTTAGCTTGGCAAATGTTTATTGGTATTTCATTAACAAACAACAACAGCAGGCGCTGTTATCTAAAGCAGCAAAACACCTAGAACAAAATACTGTTCTTTTCTCTGTCCGGGGATTCAGGAATCAGATGCTACTGAATGATACAAATGATGGACATTTTTTAATAGACAACTGTATGCGGCATGTAAAAGATAATGGTAGTGTGAACACCATATTAATGAGGCAGTATGGATTTTGCTGGAAGTATAAAAAGTTACACAGATGAATCAATATTTATGGATTTCCTAGTAGGCCTCGTAAATTGTGCTGTGCGCAACAGGTGGAAAGCTGGCAGGATTAACCTAACCATGGCTGTCTGACCAAGACAACAGCCTGGATCCTGAGGTGCTTTGTGCTCACACATACAGAGAATGCCAGGTGCAATCCCTGGCATCCACAGTTAAAACAGAGATGGAAAATAACCAGGGTTGGGAGGGCACCATTGCCCCCCTCACTGTGCCCCTTGTGCTTCCACCCCCAACATTTAAAAACTTTTTAAAAATGGTTTCAGCAAAAATATGCCCCCCCATCCAATTCACTAGGGGTCTGGAGCAATTTAGTTTACATTTTTTTCTAGGCACCTCTGGCCTGATTTAGGCCCAAGAGAAGCCTTTTTTCAAAAGAAGTCAACTAGAAGTTTAGAAAGCATGGAGGAACGTTTACCAGCCCAACCTAAGTCTTGAGGGATTTGGGAGTTTGCTGAGGGTCTTGGAATGGCGAGGGTCTTGGAATGGCAAACATGGTCTTGGCAGCTGCATGACACTTACAGGCTGTACTTTTCCCATCCCTGAGTTAAAAGGAACAGGCAACAGGTCTAGAGAACTTCTGCTGTCCAGAGTAGAAAATGAGGAGGAAAAAAGTGGCCTTTTCTGTTGCTATGTTTTTCTCTCACAAGACAGCGCTTCTCCATTTTCCCAATAGCTACTGCAATAGCCACATGAACTCTGAATGCTGCAGGAATCCTCCAGAGCAGTATGGCATGAGGCACAGGGCAAAAACATTACCCACCTGGAAATGCTTTCCATTCATTCAGGAGGACTGTTAGGGCCTACACAATTATAGCACTATGGTTTCATTTTAACTACCTTGGTTGATTCCTTTGGAATCCTGGGGTTTGTAGTTTGGTGAGGCTTCAGACCTCTTCAGCTGAGGATTCTAAGTGCCTCTCCATAAACTGCAAGTCCCAAGATACCATAGGATGGAAGTATGGGAGATAGGTGGTATAACCATGCTATACCTGTATACAGTGGGCCCTTGGTATCCGCTGGAGTTTGGTTCCAGGACCCCTGTGGATATCAAAATATGTGGATGCTCAAGTCCCATTGCATAAAATGGTGTAGTAAAATCAAGTCCCTTATCTAAAATGGCTAAATCAAGGCCTGCTTTTTAGAATTTATGTTTTTTGAACATTTCCAAACCATGGATAAAGAACAGTAGTGTGAAAAGACTCCTTGTGACTAGGGCTGCGATCACACTCCAAAATCAATGCAGTTTGACCCTGCTTTAACTATCCTGGCTCCATCCTATGGAAACCTAGGATTTATACCAGAACTCTGAGAGAAGGCTAAATGTCTCACAAAACTACAAATCTCAAGATCCCATAGCATTAAGCCATGGCAGTTAAACTGCATTAATTCTACAGTGCAGATGTAGCCACAGACAACCAAGATGCCTAGAAGTGGCTGCATCAGTTTGTGTAGCACTGGGCATAGAAATATGTGGTCTTTAAGATATTAATTATTTACTGCTCACAAGATTGCTCAGGCTGTATGGGAGTCATGGGACTGATGGGAACTGGACAATATCCAGAAAGCCTCAGAATAGCCAATGCTGGTATAACATATTGAAGAAAGATTGGGTCTAACTACAAAAGTGGAACTTACCATGTTCTGGCAGAATTTCGAACATCTTGGGCACGGGAGAACTTGGATATGTAATTTTTATGTGTGTTTTTAATTAAGGAAAACACTGTAATTTAATAATTTTCCTTTCCAAGGACAACTAGCTCTTTTGGATCATAGCTCTAGCCAGTGATACACCAGGGGAGTGTGGGGGTGCAGACCACACCAGGTGACATCCTATGGGCATGCAGACCACTGCTCCCAAACAACTGCTTTTTGGCAGAAACGGGCTCTGGAGTTTGCCTGCATCCCTTTAAACTGCTAAAGAGATGGTGTGAATGGGGTGAGGTTCAGTGGGAAGAGAAAGGAGTGGCTCCAATTTTAATATATATGTATATAATCACATCTCAAAAAAAAAAAAAAAACCTCAGCCAACTTGACTTCTGAGACCTGTCCGGATTAGTATATAACATCTTAGACCCATCTCATCCACTTTTGACTTCACTATCCATAAAATTATTTACTCTTCCCCTCTTTATCTTATCATCTTAAGTTGAAATAATTACTTCCTCTAAAAACTAAATACTTTATCATAAATATCATTCAAATCAAACTACCTAATATTATAGAATGCGCCATTGCCTTACACAGGGATCTGTTCCGGACCCCACTGCGTAAGGCAAGTTCAATGTTTGCTTGAGGCCCTTTGAAACTAATGGGGCTTGTGCGCACCATTGACTCTTTGTTGCACAGCTTTCAGGATATGCTGAAAGCAGCATATGATGCGGGCGCACTGTATGTCTGTCATCATTTTTTCTTTTTCCTTCAAGAAATTGATCAAGGGCTCCCATTCTTTTTTCTGCTTTTCCCATGATCCTCCTCTCAGTAACACTGTGAGTTTATCTGACACCATACAATCTAATAATTTAAATAGCCACTTTTTACTCCCTGGATACTCTCTCTTTTTCCATTTAGCCGTGTAAACCATTTGAGCCAGTGTGGCTATATTTATTTTTTATTTTTTATGGTAATGTAGTTTTTTATATAGGTTAGTATGTTTATATATATATATATATATATATATATATATATATATATATATTGGATTTTTATTTTGGTTATGGGATGTATTGTATGTTTAGATGTATACGTATATAAGTACTTAAGAACCAAGACTGATCCTGTTTAACTCAATGGAGCTCACACCTGAACAGATATTCCTGTGGTTGCACAGCATAGCACCTGAACATGTTCAGCCTGGCTTGGACTGTGCCCCTTATCACCTTTTTCAACCACTGGGCATTTTCTAATTGCACTCCAGATGATGTGAGAGAGGCACCGGTACCACTGCACAAACAACAATCATTTACGATTCAGGGAGTCTTGTACGTCAAAGTCGTGCTGCCAGCCATCAATCCAACCAGCCCTCAGCAGAATGAAAGGAATGGTTTCATGCTGCTCGCCACTCTCTGCTTGGAATGCTGCCAGAGGCATGATTGCAGAAACAAATCATTTTAACCTAAGCATTTTGGTTTCCAGAAAGATTTCCAAATGCCAAAATAGTCTCAGTTTCCCTACAACAGCAGGCACAGCTGTGCCCTCTCCACCTTCATGTTTGTTCTCCCTCTGGGACTCTGAGTAATGAGCAGCAGAAGACAATACAAATACATTCACAGCACGGGTGTGAGAACCAAAAGGGAGACAGGGCATACATTTCCATCAGCTGCAGATGATGTTCATCTAGTGCTCAGCTTGGATGACTTCACTGGCACTTTAATAAATTGTCAGAGTGAGGCTGGGCAGCAGCAGCTAGCAAGGAGCTGAGGTAAGCTTCCAGGAATCAGAGGCTCCTGTCTGGCTCATGATTCTTTTCAGTTCTTCTGGAAGTCTTGGACGCACAACCTATTATTATTTAGAGACCATCTTTCCCCTATCTGCCTTCTTCAAAGTCAGGTCAGCTGGTTCAGAAGTCATTACAGCAAGTCAGTAGTCCAGGTAAATGAAGCCAGCAAGGAGTAAAACAGTCGTCAGTCTTGGCCAGTCCAAAGTCAAGGAAACAGTAACAGTAAGAGTAATGCTGGACACCAAGACAGAATGGTTGCCAGCAACAGAGACACTGCTGGAAGGTGTGCCTTCAAGCCATTTCCAATTTATGGTGACTCTAGTGAACCAATCAATGGGGGGGTTCTCTGCAAGTTTCATAGAGAGTTTTTATCCATTGCCATCCTCTGAGGCTGAGGATTTACATGGCCAAGGCAGGAGTTGAACCCTGGTCTCCAGAGTCCAATACTCATACCACTACACCATGCTGATCTGTGTTTATAGGTAGCTATCTCAAAGCTACCAGCATCTCCTATTTAATAGCCACTGGGAGCTGCATAATCTCTCCTTATCACTTTACTAATTTACAAAAGATGGTACTGTGTGTTCATTATCTGGCATGTCATGTTCAGGAGTTGGGGCCCCCTCTACCTCATCCCCTAGTCCTTGGACTATGAGAGACCACCATTATTAGCATCTGTAAATTCCTGGGCATCTGATTCTGTGTTTGAAACTTCTGATGCTAGAGGGTGAGTTATGATACTACTTCCCTCCCCACGATTACTCTCCTGGATGTGTGATCCCCCCCCCCCAGTTAGTGATAGTGAGATAATGATGGTGGAACTGGCACACCAGTACAGGGGCGAGAACATCAGATGCATCTTCCCAAGAGCACACCTCTGTTTTGTATCTGCCCACTCAAAGAGGCACTGCAATCAATCACGGCACATACGGGAGTCCAGCACCTGAGCTACTTCATATTCCTCTTGCTCTCCCACCATCACTAGAGAGGTGGGGGTTCCACGCCAGTATCAGAATGGGTGTCCATTGCAGGGACCAGAAGAGAGCAGTGAAAAACAAGGCTTACACAAAGACTTACTGGCAACTGCAACTGGAATGCCACAGGATTCACTTGAAGTGCCCATCCAGCATCTGATAAGGTTGGTGATGCGGAAGATGGTATATGGAGAGCCAGACCTGAGCCCCCATTTTAAGAGAAGACCCAGGCTTTCTCTTAGCATCTGCAAAGCACTTATAGTCCTGTTCGGCCAAGTCCAATTGCTTGCTCAGAAGAGACTATGTTGCTTCTAACTCCTGAAGTCATTGATCTGCTGCAAACAGTGAAGACTGGGGGACACAGTTGGAAACATGTGTGGGTGGAAACCAAAGTTAGCAAAGAAGGGGGTCTGGTCAGTCAAGGTGTAGAGGGAGTTGTTGTAGGGCAAATTCTGCCAATGGCAATAGCTTAGCCCAACTGTTTTGGCAGTTGTTATAGCAGTGGAGATACTGTTCCAGCTGGCACTGGTACACTCAATCTGACTGTGAAATTTCTGGTGGTTGGCTGAGAGGTGGGGCTTTATATCAAGGAGCCGGAGCAGGCTCTGCCAGAACCGGGCTGTAAATTGGGATCTTCAATCATATATGATGTCCACAGGGAAAGCAAAAGATGTACTGCACAAACAAGTGATCTTAGCAGAGGGCACACCAGAAAAAGATTAAAGTGTGCAATTTTGGTTAAGAGATCCACTACTGCCAGAATGATAATGTGACCAGGGGACAAGGATAGATCTGGCAAAGAAGGGGGTCTAGCGAGTCAAGGTGTAGAGGGAGTTGTTGTAGGCAAATTCTGCCAGTGGCAACAGCTCAGCCCATGGAAATCATCTTTGAGTGTACAGGAGGAGTTGACAGTGGCTGCAATAAGCTGGAGAGTCTTCCTAACTATTTGGCATGATGGCAGGTGCTCAACTTTCACTTAGACCCAAGGCTGCCAACATTCCCAAATGAGGAAGTGCAAAGTCTTGTACAACCCAAAGTACCATGCTGAACAGCTGTCATGGCACAAATGGAGGACTTTCTTCCAACATGCTCCTAGGAGCATATGGAGACATCCATTGATACAAGGGAACTCTTCCTGAAGTGAATATGGTGACCATCCTGTGTCCTTGGATGTATCTGCAGAAATGCATCATGGCCTTTCTGCTCCCAGATATGATCCAACAGCATTGGGGAAACATGTATGGCAGCAAAGTGTTCTGGGCAGCCAGATATATTTCTCCATATCTCGGTCTACAGCTTTGACTTCAGAGGGCGTCTCTCCTCTCAATGACTATCTTAGAGCAGTAATGGACAGGATGAGGGGAAAAAAACTAAAGGTAAATCCAGACAAAACGGAAGTACTTACAGTACGAGCCCAATCCAGGTAATCTGATACAATCTTCAGTCCTGGATGTGGGTCACACTCTCCTCAAAGGACTGTGTTCGCAGTTTGGGGGTGCTCCTAGATTCGTTGCTCTGGATGACAAATCAGGCAAATGCGATGGTCAGAAGTGCCTGTTATCAGCTTCGGCTGATACGCCAGCTGCATCTTTTCCTGGAAGTGGGGGGGGGGGGGTCCTAGAAACTGTACTGCATGTGCTGGTAACCTACCAACTCAATTTCTGCAATGCTCTCTACATGGGGCTACCCTTATGCTTAGTTCGGAAACTTCAGTTAATTCAGAACATGGCAGCCAGAACATTAGATCACCAAAAGCGATCTAATAATACCTATTCTAAATTTGCTTCACTAGCTGCCTATTAGTTTCCAGGCGCAGTACAAGGTGTTGGTTATCACCTTTAAAGCTCTAAATGGTTTGGGTCCAACCTATCTCCGGGACCTCCTCCTTCTGTACAATCCACCTTGCACACTCCGGTCCTCTGGGAGGAATTTATTGCAACCTATAATAACTAGACTAACTGCAACCACCCAGAGGACCTTCGCTTCAACCACTCCCAAATTATGGAACGGCCTGCCAGAAGAGATCCATCACATCACCAGTCTAGACAGCTTTAAAAAAGCTGTCAAGAAGAATTTCTTTCGGCAAGCCTTTCCCAAATAGAAAACACAGCCATCAATTTGAAACCTCTTACACCTCTGAATTCTCTACAGTTTATTGCCTGATTATTGGTGATACTGATGATATTGTTTTGATGTATGATTTTAAATTGTTAAAGTTTAATTGATGTTTTAAGGGGAGGGTGGGATTGGGGATATGGGATTGTATGTAAGTTTTAACTTGTAAGCTGCCTCAATGGTCACTGACAGAGAGGCGGGATATAAATAAGTTTTATTTATTATTATTTATTATAGGAGGCTCCATTGGCTCTTGAGTCTTGAGCAGCATGCAACTGTTCTATCCATGAATGCTCCTGGCAAAACCCAGATGCAAAAAATACCTCCCACCTAGAGATATAGGGATCATGCCAGATGAGCCATGGCATTGCCAGGACCAAGGAAAACTGAGATACTGTTGTTAAATAGAACCGCAGCTGCTCACTGTGGCCCTGGATCTTGAGTAGCAGCACAGTGGCTTCAAGGGTCAAAGATCTGGAGTGCAGTAGATAACCATCAATGGTCTTTACATGATGAGGGTCCTGCAAATGCTGCATGGGAATGTGGTTCTACTGATGAGGACACAGGGATGCAAGAAGTAGGCACAGCCCAACAGGCCAGCTCATCCAATCTGGGCCAATATAGCACCAGCCAAACCATCTTTATACTGGTTCTGAAGAGCTGCATTGTTCCAGGCCAAGTCCTGAGCCAATAGCTGAAAGGTGGAAGTCCAAGTAGTCACAGACCCCTTCCCTAGGTGAAGGTGATGGATGTATCACTTGAAAGTTTTAGCTTGCATGGGGTCTTCCCATACCCTTCTCATTTTCCTCAGAAAGTCAGCAAGGTTGGTCAGGAGAGGGCTTGATTGGAGGTGGACTATTTTGCAGCTGGATTAGTAAACAGGCTGATTATGAATGCCATCTTTAACTGGTTAATGGGGAAATCTTCAGGACTTTCTGCCAGTCAAAAGAGTTGCAAGCAGCAAAGATGCCAGGAAGCTGCTAGGTGTTTTATAGGCAGCTGTCTCAAAATACCATTGGCTCAATTAATCAGCATCTCTTATTGAATAGCTGCAGAAAGTGGAGTAATTTCTCTGTATTTCTCTGCTGATTTGTAGTATCTGCCATCTCCTTCTGGAGAATAGGGCCTCCCTCTGCCTCAGGCCCCAGCTCCCCAGATTCAAAGAGATCACTGTCATTGGGAGCTGTTAAGTTCCTGGGCATGTGACTCTGTGTCCAAATTGTCTGACTCCAGAGGGTGCGTTCTGACAGACAGCTCAGTAGACAAGATCTTCAAGCACATCATCATCTGTAGAAGAGAGAAAAGAAGAAAAGGAATATTTGCCTCTTCCAAAAGGAGAAATTTCAAGGGTTCAGAGATGAAGATTATGGATGTGTGGGGAGACGGAGAGGCTGTGCTTCAAAAACACACACCTCTAGATACAGGCTCCCTCCTCTTCTTGCTTCCTTTTCCAGGAATTTCAGGGTACATAGGCTATTGTAGCTCCCTGATGTCAAAAGACCCTTCTTCCCATTAAGCATCTCTGTTCCATAGAATGTTTCACAATACTGGCATTTCCACTTTGGTCAAGGAACAAGAGAACCAGAGCCTGATACCACCTGAATGAGAGACCCTTTGGACAGATTAAAGAGCACCTACAATTCCATCCTTCAACCTGCAGAATTCTAGGTGCTCAGCAGCAAAATTCTAGTGGTTCAGGCATTTGGCAGAGCCATTACCTTGGGCATACAAGAGGACTTCCAGTATCCTTGGGACCTTTTTCTCTTTCTGCAGGCTATAGATGGCATCTGTGGTTCTCTTATACACAAGCTCTGGCTAGAAAAATAGAAAATGCAACCCATCAGACTTCCCAATCTGATTCTTTGTCATTTCTATAGTAGGGCATACTCCAATTTGAGATAGCCTCAGGTGCACTTCCAGAGCTTTAGAGGGAGGTTGGCTAAGATTTTAAAGAAATCCCTTTCCCTGTTACCTCCTCCAACTCTGCATTTTACCACTGTGGATGGTTCTTGGGATGTGACTTCATCACACAGGTGGTGAAAGGCTCCATTTTGAGTAGCATCACACACCTGATCAGTCCCACAACTACATCCCCAAGGAGCATCCAAATATGTTGGATTCGATCCATATCAACAATCTTAGTCTAGCAAAAGGAATCTTCTGTCTGCAAGAGGTAATAGGATGAGATCTTAATTATTCTTGAAACTACAGTACTTCCTCTGAGAACTGGAGACAGCCTGGGAGGGGAGAGGGAAGCTTGAGAAGGATGGCCAACCATATCACCATTCATCAAAGGTCCTCTGAGCCCAGCTTCCACTGCCTCACTGGCCCTCACAAGGAAGCAGGCCCTGCTCTTTCCCCAGTTTCAACCTACCTTATTAGCTCACTTACATTTTTGTCCAATAAAAAGACATCAGCTTTTCCCACAAGGGCATAGAGTATCAAAATGCCAGGTACGCTGGTAGTTAACCAAAAGTTATATGAGGCCAACCAGGCAGTTTTGATCATTTCCGCCTTCTGTGCTTGGTTAAGAATTTCACTGAATGCCTGAAATCCAAATATGGTTGCGTTACTCTAAGGGAGTATTGCAGGGTTGGGACAGAAGAAAAACAAGGGACACACATGGACCAATGTAACAAGAATTTTCCTCTTCTAGAGTTTAGCTAGAGTACAGTATGGCGGCAAAGAGCACAAAGAAGGAAGAAGACAGCTGCTTGTCCTTTGGAAGACAGAGTTAACTAGGACTCTGTTTTACCACTATTCTACTTCCTGTCCCCTCTGTCTGTTTTCACAAAAGCTGTCTAAAGGACAACAGAATATTCTCTTCCTGAGAATATTCTTCCCTTGCTGAGGAATAGAGACTACTAAAAGCCTCTTGGCTCCATCCCTCAGCCCTTTGCTTCTGTCATGTCATGGTGGGGACATTCTGAGAAGTGAGGCTGAAAAAGTATATCCTTTTCCCCCTCCTTCTTCCCAAACTTTCCCCCATCTGGTGCAACAATGAGGGATCTCTCAGGTACTCGCCATCCTTCTAGTCCCAGTCATACTTCCAGCAAAATCAAAAGGATCTCTCCAATTCCCTGTTCCTTCCCCCCCCCCCTTCTCCCTTTCTCCCCTTCATGTGAATGCAGAAGTCTTAGAGGCCACTGAACATGTCCCGTCCTCCTTCATTTGACTCTGGTTAAAGTGATTTTTATTATACCAATAAAGCCATTTCTACATCACTAAGGGGCAGAGGATTTTCTTCCCAAGCAGGTAGAAACTGTGCTCCAAATGGCTGAGTTTCCAAGTTGCTCAGATTCATAGTTTGTCCCTAAAAGGAAATTGGGAACTAAAAGGGACAGGGGATATCCTTACCTCCGCAGCCATGCAGGTGTCAATGTATCCCAGCATTTCTGTACCACAGTCCTCCTGGCACCAGAGGTCTTTGCTGAGAATTTGGCTAAGCCCTGAAAGGAAGAAAGAAAAATATAACTTTGTACTATCACTTGGCATCCTGGTTTTTCTAGCAGAATAGTCTGGGTTCTTGATGTTTCTTGCAGTGAGGAGAGTGCTTGCCTCCTCCTTTCCAGCTTACTCACCTCTCTGGTGCAAGAAGAACTTGTAGAGGGAAGAAAGGACTTCCCTAGCTGCCTGGCTCACAACAGGGTTACTGGAAGCAACATGGAGCTTGTATTGACAGACCAGACTTCCCCATTCTGGGTGTTTTTCTGATGTCTGAAAGAAAAGAAACCCAGAGAGTTTTCTCCCCTATAGTGCTCTGTCAGACTCTCCTTGGGCTTTCATTCCTCTCAGGTAAGAATACCTGAGAACTAGGATCTCCAAGCCAGGCTGGCATTTTGTGGTACTCACTTTAGGCCCTAAGACATAGATTGCATGCCCAATCAAAGCTGAAGCACAGGTAAGGGCCCGCATTTTTTCTTTGTTGCCTGATGACTCCAGCCAGAAGTTAATATGCTGTGGAAAGAAGCAGAAGCTTAGAACCTGTACAGCATCTGGAAGAAGTTCCTGTGCTTCACCCAAGCCTTGCTGAAGAGCCCTTTCTTAACATAATAACATACAATTTGGCCTGGAATTTGTTCCACATTTTGTCCCTGGTAATGGTGGACAATTAGGGCAACCCTAATCAGGGCTAGCCTGAAGAAAGAGGCTCCTCCCTCCTTAACTGTCATCCTTTGGCCTAGGAGGGAGAGAATAGGCTGGCCCAGCTCCATCAGGGCTAGCCTGAAGAAGAAGAGCCCTCCCTCCAGTCAATCTGCCTTGGTCCAGGCCTCAGAGGGAGAGAACTGCTGGACCTGATCCCCTCCCCCTCTCACCATTCCCTTCTCCTTTTGTGTCGTGTCTTTTATATTGTAAACCTGAGGGCAGGGAACCGTCTATTATCATCTCTGTTGTAAACCGCTCGGATTCCCAGTGATTGGGTGGTATATAAATAAATCCTATTATTATTATTATTATTGCATCCACTACTTCTATTGCTAGAGAGATAATGGAGTTACCCTGTTTTTTTTTCCACAAGGGGTTCTCCTGTTTCTAAACTGCAGTCACAGGGATCACATTTTTATCAATTTTTTTTTGCATGGGCCTTTTCTCATCTAATCCAAAGTGGTCCTGAGAGAGTGACCCATAAAATCATCTCTTAAGGGAGTCTCCTGCAGATTTTGAAGAGCAGGTTGAATGGCTCATCATCTCTTGGAAACACTGACCTTGATCAGGAATAGAAGGTGGGCCGAAGTTGCATCCCCCGCTAATAAACCCTCCAGAAGAACCTCAAGAGTGAGGCATGAAGAGATGCAGAAGTCCTGAAAGGAAAAAAGAATAGGAGGCATGGGAATAAGAAAAGGCACGGAAACCTAAATCCTCTTGTGACTCTCAGGAGAAGGCCCATGGAACCAATAGCAAATAGCTAAGCTGACACTACATAAGTTCTATTGACTGACTTTCCTAAGCACGAAACTCAATGATTTAACCCAGAGTCATCTTTGCAAAAACACAATCTGCCTACATATAAATTAAATTATTGGGCTAGGATTGCCACCCCAGCAGGAGACAGTTATTTGGACACAAAAGGAAGGTTTGCTTTTGTAGCAAAATACCTCCAAATACAACCTCCTTCTGACTTCCCTGGAGTACCTGTATGTTCTGGGGACTGGCCGCCTGAAGAAGGACATCCCTCAGGGAGCTGAGGCAACAGAAACCAAACCCAGGTTGGGGTTGATCCAAACGTACCTGACTGCGGACAGCTGTGCTCTCCATAGTGAAGACGTAATATAAAACCAGGCGAAGGACATGGGATTCAAGATCCCGATCAAGGGAGGGCTGGAACTTGCTGGTGGGAAAAAAGGAGAAATCTGTCAACAAAAGGGAGGGAGGGAGGGAGGATCCTTTAGGAGGGCTCCCTCCCTCTCCTCAAATGCCCTGTTGACACTGAAGCAGTCTAGGTACCTCAGGTGGTAGAGAGCCAGCATGGCACAAGAGAGCACAGGAGTGGGCATAGCCGTGACTGGTAGACTCTCCATCACCACCTGAAAGAGAGAGAAAGAGGTGAAATTCAGAGTGGAGAGGGAAGGTCCGGTAAGTCCCCTTGCTGCCTCCCAAACAAAACTGAGACAATGGGAAAAGAGCCCTATCCAGACTTTACTCTCAAGTTTCCCCACCCCCAAAAGGGAGCTTTCTTACTCCCCAGTACCCAAAGTCTAGGGTTGCTCAACAACCTCTTTCAGGAATTACTCACCACAATGGCCTCGACTAGTTCATCCTTCTTGTGGGGAAGCCCCAGGTCATTGCACCCCTTCTCCAGTGCCTCAGTGCAGCTGGCTGAAAGAGCCCGGAGGAAGTCCAGCTTCTCCTGGTCAGGGCACAACAGGATAGGCTGTGAGTCAAGAGAGTAAGGCTGTGAGTAAGGAGGACCTTTGTGAGCCTCATCACCTCCTTGCCCTTGTGACTGGGAATGGGGCTCTTCCTAGCCGCAGGGTTTCAGGCAATAAGGTCTACCTCTAGGTACCCAGGACTTCCAGATTTCTGAATACCCGGGCCCAATGGGTTGAAGTACAGAATCTCAACACCCAGAGTCTTACAGTGTGAAGAGGCATCCCAAAAAGAGTTGCAGAAAGTCAGCCTTTGGGTGGGGAGGCAGGTGGGGAGGTAGTACCTGCTTCCTTTTGTTGATTTTCTTCATCATCACTGCAATCCCTGTTAAGTTCAGGGGCAGATTCCTCTCTGATTGAAGGGTTGGAAGAGGCCAGGAACATTGCACCCCTTCTGTTGATAAAAGAAATTGTAACAGAAATTTCAGGAAACTTAGATTTCTAGGATTGGCAGATCAATAGGATCGGCAAGAGGACCTAGTAATTGAAAATCCATAAGTTTATTTCCAGTTGTCGACAAAGGAAAACATTGAACTCAGTGGAATTCAAGTTCCAAAAAGCTGAGAACCCCGAACAAGACAAAATAGCTCTTTTTATATTATTCAAGACAAAGAAGGTTCTTCAATACACCTGATTGGCTAATTACAATTTAAACATACAGAATTCTTACAATCAGAACAGAAATACATGCATACATTAAAACTGCATCATCACTATTTACCCCCTCCTGTAGGAATTCAGTAGTCTCCTTCTAACCTTGCTTCTGAATACAGTGGTGCCTCGGGTTACGAAATTAATTCGTAACGCGGCCGCTTTCGTAACCCGAAAAGCCTTCGTAAGCCGAATTGCCATAGCGCTAATGGGGAAAAGCCGCGATTCCGTGCGAAAAAGCCGAAAAAAGCACCAAAAGTTTTTTCGTAACCCGAAAAAACATTCGTAACCCGAAACAATAATTCCCTATGGGATTTTTTCGTATCCCGAAAATTTCGTAACCTGGGTATTTCGTATCCCGAGGTACCACTGTATCTACTATGTATCCTTATCTCAGTAGTTTATGTTATGTCTTTCTACTGGTGCCAGCTTCCATTCAGGTCAAGATGCACTCACTATTCCTTTCCTCTAGTAACTCCAAGCCTTTATTTCAAAAACTATCTCTCTGGCTGACAAAGGTGACTCCATCTTTCTATAGTTTTTATATTTCAAAAAGGAATGAAGGATCATGTGAGCTTGGTCTTCTTCTTTTCCAGGGGATGTTGCTGCTCTCCTTCCTCTGAACCCTTCTGTGTTGGAAAATCATTGCATTCTCTCCCCCTCCTCAGATAGATAGGATTTTCCTTGCATGCATCTCCTTATCTTCTCTCTATTTGCATGCCATTTGGTTCCACAAAGTGCGGGATGAGTCCTTCCTGAATCTTCGTTCGCGAAGCAAAGCCAGAGAGAGAGAGAGAGAGGGAGGGTTCCACTGAATCATAGAAGCAATAAATACCTTTGTAAATTGGTAAACCAATCATGTGATTCAGCTCACTTCCTTTTAGGAAGTTTTTCTCACACAAAAGATTCTCCTGCTTTCTGTGGTCTCCCATCTCCTTGCTCTCTCAACTTTCTTCTCAAAGATAATGAGATAAAGATTTCTTCTTTTACCTGAACTATTCATTAGATAGGTTAGGATGTAGCTTCCATGCATATGTAGATTTAAGCTATTAGTAAAGTTTTTAAACTTAAAGCAATTTGTGTTGTCTTTGAGTCAGCCTGTTCTTAGAAAAGCATTGTTAGACAATGACCGTTTCTCTGCTGATTTAAAAGCTAGACCCTAACAGGCTTGGCTTTGATATTTTTGATATTTTTGTTTCCTTATCAAAGGCTGAAGCCTTAGGAAACTTGAATCTCCGACATTCTGGAATTCGGGAGCTCCAACTCCAGGCACTCCCTCTCTTTCACCCAGGTACAGTATAGAGATCCTTGCTTTCCTCCTCACTGATCATCTGGACCCCTGAACATCTTCTCACCCAAAGCACTGGCTCTCTCTTCAAGAATCCACTGCAGCTTGTCCATCAGGGTTTGGGGATCAGCAAAATGATGGCCAACTGGCTTCTTGCACAGAAGATGTGGCCGCTGGCATCCCCTGCAGAACCACTGGCGAGGTCTTGTTGGGGTCCAGTTCCCTTCATTTCCAGGAGTATTTTCAGGACTGCCAGGGATGCTCATTGGAGCTCGGGCAACTTTGCGGCTCTTCCTGCGGCAGAACCGATACAGCCTACTCAGCCTAGAAGGGAGGGAAGGGGAGCAGATGGTGAGAAATGGAGTCTCCAAGTATGGATGGACTCTCTATTTTCAGCCTTCAGCTGAGCTTAGGCTACATCCAGAATGCCCTTGGATGGGGAACAATGACCTTGTTGGGCAATGGACTAATGAACGCTTAGATGGATGGCCTTCCCACATGAAATGATAAAGCCACATTGGACAAAGAATCCTACATCATTCAGCCTGATCAAAGGTAATGCTGCAAAATCTCTACTTCTAACAATCATGCACAAAAATGCTTTAGGAGGTGAGCCCTTCTAGGTAGCCATTAAATCATTAGTTAATGGACTGAAGAAAATTCCTAAAAGAAATTAAAGCTGCAATCCATTCCATTCACACTTGCTTTTGCTTAAATCCCATTGAATGAAATAGACAGAATTAAATAGTCCTTCTGTTTTTATGAGTATTCATAGATAAGGTCATGCCCACGGCTGCTTCACAGAGAAGCCCAGTAGGAAAAGCTGTGATGGATTAATCCATGCAGCTCTCTGGAACAGAGACCACGTCCGGATGCTCATCCTAGACCAAGTTAACTACCTGGTCTTCCACAACAGCCCTTTCATCTCAGGGGGCTTGAAGCCAAGGTTCTGCATGTTGAACTGGACACATTTCAAACAACATCCTACTCTGATGCCTTCCCTCACAATAGCCCAACTATTTCGTCTGCTTCTCCCTCTGCCCTTTGATAGCTGCTCCCTGAGTCCTGTGACCTCCACTATTTTTAAAACATGGCTTTTCTACATGGTCAGCAATCAAGTCACTTTAAAAGTTGCACAACTGATCCTGAATGGTAAGTTATTATTATTATTATTAACCTTTATTTATGAAGCACTGTAAATTTACACAGCGCTGTACATACAATCTTTTTAATTAGACGGTTCCCTGCCCTTGGACTTACAATCTAAAAAGACATGACACAGAAGGAGAAGGGAGCGGTGGAGGGAAAGGGTAAGAGGTCCAGCAGTTCTTCTCTACCTCCAAGGCCTGGACCAAGGCAGATGGACTGGAGGGAGGGTTTGGCTTCATAATGGAAGGTTAATCATTTTCCAGGGAAAATACATACTCTCAAGTAGGATAATACATATACAGTACAATACATAGCAATACAGGAAATGGATCGATAAACAAGCAACAAAAGAACATCTGATAGTAAGCGACAATTATGTAATGCCTGGGAAGGCTTCTCTGAACAGGATGGTTTTCAACTCCATTTTGAAGCTGGTTAAAAAAGTGATGGCTCTTGCTTGTGGGGGAAGAAGGTTCCAGGAGTGAGGGGCAGCGAGTGAAAAGGGGCGAATCCGGGATGGGGCAGAGGAAATCCTGGGCTGAGACAGGAACCCTTGACTACCAGAACGGAGGGCCCTGGTGGGAAGGTGAGGAGAAAGAAGGTCTGATAAGTAAGGAGGGGCCAGTCCATGGAGGGCTTTAAACGTCAACAGCAGGAGCTTGTACTGAATACGGAAAGGGAGGGGGAGCCAGTGAAGGGATGCCAACACAGGAGAGATGTGGTCAGAGCGGTGGGTGGAAGTGATAATGCGTGCAGCTGAATGCTGAACAGAGATTAAAGGACGGAGGTGAGAAAGAGGAAGCCCAGCCAGGAAGACATTACAGTAATCAAGTCGTGAGATCACTAGGGCATGGACCAGGATCTTGGCAGTAGAGGCGGAGAGATATGGTCGGATTTTGGCAATATTGTACAAAAAGAATCTATAAGCCTTGGCTGTGGTCTGGATCTGAGGGATACACGACAGAGAAGAATCAAAGATAAAACCAAGACTGCGGGCTTGCTGGACTGGTTGAATAGAAATGTTGTCCACAGAGACAGAAAAGGAGTGTTGAAGGGTGGGCTTAGGAGGAAAGACAAGTAGCTCCGTCTTGGACATGTTGAGCTTCAAGCGCTGATGGCGCATCCACTGCGAGACAGCTGTGAGGCAAGACAACATTTGCTGTTCAAGCCTTGGAGAAAGGTCAGGGGCGGAAAGATACAGCTGGGTGTCATCGGCATACAGATGGTAGGAAAAGCCAAAGGAGTTGATGAGTTTTCCTAAGGACAGTGTGTAGAGAGAAAACAGAAGGGGACCCAGAACAGAGCCCTGGGGAACTCCGACAGATAAGGGAACAGGAGAAGAAGTCTGACCCCCTGCAACTACTGCAAAAGATCTGCCAGACAAGTAAGATCTAAACCAGTCAAGAACAGAGTCTGAGAACCCAAGGTCAGAGAGTATGTCAACTAGGAGACAGTGATCAACAGTGTCAAAGGCTGCAGACAAATCAAGAAGAATGAGAACAGAGTAAAGGCCATTAGCCTTGGCCTGTAAAAGGTCATTCGAAACCTTAGTGAGAGCTGTCTCTGTAGAATGCCTTGGGCGGAAAACAGACTGAAAGGGATCGAGGATGGAGTTGGCTTCAAGAAACTCAAGACAGCACGAATAAACAACTCGTTCCAAAACCTTAGAAAGAAAGGAGAGAAGAGAAATCGGACGATAGCTAGACAGAGAGGAGGGGTTAGGGTTCTCCTCCCCCATGGCACTGTGCCACCCCAGAAGTAACTTTGAAGGGCCCTTTCAAGCCATGGGAGCCTAACCCCCAGCCCATGAAGCTTACACAGTTCACCTGAAGAACCTGGGAGTTTGTACCTCTATCCTACTTTGGATTCGTCTCCCATAGAGAATTATTGAGTAAAACAACAAAATATTCGTAAGTGAGTGGATTTGCTGGAAGACTTGAAATGAATCTGACCGAAGAACCTATTTGAAGTGGTACTCCGTGGCAGTGTGGACAGCAAAAAAATAATAATAAAATAAAAAAAAAATTGCTGCCAGAATTGCATCTGCAGGCAGCCATCCAGCAGAGCTGTTCTGAGTGGTCTGGGGTCTATCATACACACACCCTCAAGGAGAAAATACAGACCAGTTAGCAGCCCACTGCAAAGAATTTGCACAGTACTTTGTTGATAAAGTTGCTCAGATCTGCTCCAACTCGGATGCTGTAGTTGATACTTTGGATTCGGTGCCTCTTTGTCCAGTGTTAATGGATACTTTTCAAATTGTGCACCACATGTGTCTTGGACCCTTGTCCTTCTTGGCTTATTAAACAGGCCAGAGAGGGACTGGCTGAGTGGATGAAGGGGGGTAGTCAATGCCTCCCTACAACAAAGCAGTGTTCCACTTTGCCTAAAGGAGGCAGTTGTGAGGCCTTTGTTGAATCCCACTGCAATGGATAATTATAGACTAGTGTCGAAACTACCATTTTTGGGAAAGGCATTAGAATGTGTGGTGGCTTCCCAACTGCAGGAGTTTCTGGATAAAACTGATTATCTAGATCCATTTCAATCTGGTTTCAGGCCTGGATAGGGAACAGAGACAGCCTTGGTTGTCTTGATGGATGACCTACGCTGGGAACTGGACAGGGTGTCTGTGTTTCTGTTAGTTATGTTGGCCATCTCAGCGGCTTTCAATACAATCAGCCATGGTATCCTTCTGTGCCATCTCTTTGGGATGGGACTTGGAGATACTGTTTACAGTGGTTCTATTCCTTCCTAGAGGGGCAAAGCCAGAAGGTGTTGCTGGGGGACTCCGACTTGGTCCCCTGGCCATTGTCCTGTGCAGTCCCACAGTGTTCTGTTTTGCCCCCCATTTTATTCAGCATTGACATGAAGCCACTGGGAGAGGTCATCTGGAGATTTGGGGTGCAATGTCACCATTATGCAGATGACACCCAACTCTATCTCTCCTTTCCATCTAACTCTAAGGAAATTGTCTCTGTACTGAACCAGTGTCTGATGTCAATAATGGACTGGATGAAGGCAAACAAATGGAAGCTTAATCCAGACAAGACAGAGATGCTCCTGGACAGTTGGAAGATCAGGGAATAGGGACTTTGTTTATGCTAGATGGTATTACACTCCCCTTGAAATCTCAGATTCACAGTTTGGACCCATGTTTCTGCAGTGACCTAAAACTTGTGTGCCAACTGTGCCTATTCTTTGAGACTTCAGATCTGGCCATGGTGGTACATGCCTTGGTTACATTTTGTTTGGGATACTGTAATGTGCTCTACTTGGGGCTGCCTTTGAAGAGTGTTCGAAAACTGCAGCTGGTCCAAAGAGCTGCAGCCAGACTGTTAATCTGGGGCAGGTTACAGAGACCAAACGATGCCCCTGTTGAAACAGCTTCACTGGCTGCCTGTTTGTTTCTGGGCACAATTCAAAGTGCTGGTTATGATCTATAAAGCCCCATATGGCCCAGGTCCAGGTTATCTGGGAGACTGTATTTCCCTGTATGAGACGGCCTGGGCTCAGATCATCAGGAGAGGCCTTTCTCTCAGTCCCACCACCATCACAAACATGGTTGGTGGGGATACAAGAGAGGGCCTTCTTGGTAGCTTCCCCGAGACATGACCTGGAAAAGGGGGGTGTCTCATCACTCTCTCCAGGGATGCCAGAATGGCCTCCTCCTTGTCGTCTAAATCTTTTTATTCAGACAGGCTTTTAAAACAGGAAGTCTTTAAAGAACTGGTTGGGATGTTGTATTGTTTTAAAGTATACTGTTTTAAATACTTTTCTCTTTATTTCACTGTATGCTATTCTTTCAGTGAGTGATCGGTTTTATTATTGTAATATTTTAATTCTGTTTTAATGCATCACTTTTGTATGCTTTTCACTGTATTGTTTTTTTAAATTGTAAGCTGCTGTGAGTCCCAATTTTGGGGGGAAAGCAGGACAATAATAATGATGATGATTATGATGATGATAATAATAATATGTTTCCTATTTGTGTGGCTTGAGGTTGGTGTGTATGTGGGGAGGCCTTAAACCAAAACAGGTGAAAACAAAGCCAAGAAAGAGGAGAAACATATGCGAAAATAATACCACTTTTGCCTTTCTCCTCCCTCCCTATGTCCAAGATTTCACCAACAATTAATAATGGTGCAATTTTGCACCCTCAGCATTTGACACAGGAACGATAAAATCTTGACTTATTTCTCATTGTTTTAATAAAGAATTATACTGGCTTTAATCAACGATAACAGTGAGGTTTCCTATTAAGTCAAGGATGCACGAAAAAAGAAAAAGAGATGTATGACAGAGGATCTTTCCATTTTGGCAATACAGCATGGAAGAGAGTATAAAATAAAAATAAAAATGGCCAGCTGACATTATCAAATGCTTTTTCAGCATCTAAAAAAATAATCAAGGCCACCTTTTTCTCATTTTATCTCTCATAATATTTCAGCACATCCAAAACACATTTTACTTTATCACTCAAATATCTCTTGGGTAAAAACCCTGCTTGGTCTTCATGTACTGTCATCATCCAAATACCGTAATACTGGTTTTAATCTGTGATAACACTCAGATGGTTTCTTATTAAGGGAGTGTCAAAAGAGAAAAAGGGGAAAAAATACTATTGGAGTGGTCTTGTATAAAAGCCAAGCAATACTGGACAGAAATTCATAAAGTTTTCTCCGAAATACTTCAATTAAACTACCACAGAAATGTAAGATATTTTTATTACAAATATAGACACAGGAAAAAAGTATGGAAAAATCCTATTTTACATTATTATTGCTGCTAGAATAATTTACGCAAAGAAATGGAAAGAAGGCGGCACACTAGATATAGCCGACTGGATCTGGGAAAATATATGATCTCATGGAAAATGATAAATTGACCCATTTGATTAAATTTGGTTCTACAGATAAATTTAAAGAAGAATGGCTCCTGATGACAGAATATTTAAGACTCTACTGGGATCAAAAACCTTCCCTAAGATAAACTAAAAAAAGAGGAAAATTCTTTGTGTTAATTTATGTATTATGCATGATATATCATATAAATATTGAAAAAAGTCTTGATAAGAGTATAATCAAAGAGCGTAATCTAACATCAACACAAACACAAATGCATTCAAAACAATAACTACAACACAAAATCCACAAGACCTTAACCACAACATCAACACAAAAAAGGCTTCCTAGTCTCTAATCTTGGTTATTATCAACTATTCATTGTCCTTTTACTAATATCCCATAGCACAAATGCAATAACACTGGAATTAAACTATCACATCTTCCTTTGGTTACTTAAAGGAAGATATGATAGTTTAATACCATTAGCAGAATTTTATTGTATTTGAGTTATAGGATATTAGTAAAAGGACATTGAATAGTCGATAATAACCAAGATTAGAGTCTAGGAAGTCTTTTTTATGTCAATGTTGTGGTTAGGGTCTTGTGGATTTTGTGTTGTAGTTATTGTTTTGTATGCATTTGTATTTGTGTTGATGTTAGATTACTCTCGTTGATTATACTCTTACCAAATTTTTATCAATATTTATATGGTATATAATGTATAATACATAAATTAACACAAAGAATTTCCCTCTTTTTTTAGTTTATCCTAGGGAAGGTTTTTGATCCCAGTAGAGTCTTTTTTGTGTTGTGGTTGAGGCCTTGTGGATTTGTTGTAGTTACTGTTTTGTACGCATTTGTATTTGTCGCCCTTGCGTGGTTATTTATGCCTGCTTTTAAGATTAATTTTAAAAATAAATAAAAAAGAAAGAAAGAAAGAAAGAAAGAAAGAGATGTACAGCTGAGGATCTGTCCATTTTGACACCAGAGTGTGGCCAAAACTTCAAGAACACTTAGAAGAGAGAACTGGGCCACAACTGGAAGGCCCAAATAGAGGGAGAACTCCTATTTGTATTAACCAGAAAGAAATACTACTCACATCTTTCAGGAGACTGATTTCTGCCTCTCCTTTGACAATTGTCTTCCTCTTCCTCTAAAATTGTTAAAGCAATCAAGCAAACACACACCCCACTCTCCTACAAAAGAAATGTGTAATAGAAGTTATGGGAATAAAACTAACAACTTAGTAACAGTCATGGCCAAAGAACACTACTACAGATAAACCTTGAGTCCCTATATTGGGAGAACGGCGGGATATAAGAAAATATAATGATGATAATAATAATAACCAGATGTAATTTTCTTCTAACACTCAGTAAACCAGCTCCTCCCTCCTTCTCCCTCCATTTTACTCCCCATAAAGGCCGCCAATGTGTCACAATGGAGAGTGTGTTATGAGGGAACATATGTCACAATGGAGGACTCAGCATCACAGTTCAACATCCTGGCTCCTGTCTTCATGGAAGATGGGTCTTTTTTCCCAGGGTGTTTCAGTCTGTTTATTTTTATTATTATTATTATATTCTTATATCCCACCTTTCTCCCAATATAGGGACTCCAGGGTGTTCAGTTTGTTTATCCAGTTTACCCACATACCAACATCTAGAGCTATAGCTACATACATACATACATACATACATAATTTATTTATATATTATATAAATTTATTTATGTATTTATTTATGTATGTATTTATTTATTTATTTATTTATTTATTTATTTATTTATAGAACTGTAAATCAACATAAATAAATACATCAAGAGGTTGGACTTTTGTCCTTCCTCCATCTGGATGGCTGAGGAAGGGAACAGAGAAACTAATGAAAGGAAATTTAACAAAGTCCCAAAGCACACTGCAGAAATAATCCAGTTTGAGACCACTTTAACTGCCCTGGCTCAACGCTAGGGAATTTTTGAGAACTGTACTTTTGTGAGACGTTTTAGCCTTCTCTGTCAGAGAGAGCGCTCTGGGTCTACAATAAACTACAATTCCCAGGATTGTAAAATAAAAATAAAAATAAAAAATTAATTCCCTAGCACTGAGCCTGGGCAGTTAAAATAATCCCAAACTGGATTATTTCTGCAGTGTGTTTTGGAATTTAGGGCCTAAACAGACAGGCCAAAATAAAGCTGCTTCGGGTCACTTTGGAGGTATGCTGTTTAAATGTTGCATGCGTCCTAAAAGTCTGGAACCCACACCAAAACCACACTCCAGTCCTAAGGATTAGAGCTCAGCTTTGGTGCATCTTCTGGACTCTTAAGATGCTGATGTTGGAAAACTAATATCCCTGCACTAAGCATATCCATCCCATTAAAACTATGAAGACAATGCTTAACAGATGAAATGTAAGTTTATTTTTTTCAGACTGATAAAAACATTAAATAAATTGTTTTACAAAGTTACATTTTATTTGTGAACTACATCCATGTGCTTATAATGCTAGATTGGTTGTGCTGAATTTGCAGTAGAACAGTAGATCTAATATCAACAAATAGGTGTGGAGGTGCTAGGGTTATTACCCAAAAGAAAAGAGCGCAGAAGCGCCCCAAGGTTTAGGGATCACTGCTTTAGATCATTTCTTCTTCTAAAAATGGCCATCAGCAACTGGCACATTGGTCCGGTGGAAGCAGAAAAATGCATAACTACTCTGGCATCATCAACTACGTATCTCTAAGGGAAGCAGACATAGACCAGAGAGAGGCAGGTAGAGTTTCCTGATGTTTTCCCCCTTACGGTGTCTGATCTGTTGCCACAAATTTTATCAGTGCTGACTTAATTTCCACTTTGCCTCTTCTCCTCAGCAGTCTCTGTCTCAGTCATGAAGCTGAACCACCAGACCCTATCCTTCTCTCACAGTCAGGTAATTTCATTAATACATTATCTCCACCTGAGACAATATTTGATAGTGATTCCAAGGAGTCAGCTCCCATACAAAGCCAACAGGACTCCATTTTGAAAGTGTTCTCATGTTCTTTGGGAGCACATTGTCAGTGGGGCTGATGCTGCTCTGTGTAGAGCCTGTGTTGTGCTTCAGAAACAAATTCACCAGTGTCATGCTTCAGAAGCAAATGTGACTATTTTTGCTGCTTTCTGGAGGTGAGATACACATCCCCAACCCTCTCCACCCTACCTACTGCAGTTGCAGAAAAGCAGAATATAAAGATCCAGCAATAATAGCAACCTAGAAGGACAAGGAAGGACATCTACACAAGAACTGAGATACCCCCTCAGTTTAGAAGCAACCCTTCTTGAACCAAAATGGTAGTGGGCATAAACAGCAGAGCTAGAGAACAGCGTGGATGTCTTTGTGCATTCTGAGCAGATTGGGAAAAGTGACCTTTTTGGATGATAACTCTCAGAAATCCCTGACAGCACGGCCACTGCTTGGGGATTCTGGGGGCTGTAATCTTTAAAAGGTCACTTCTCCAACCACAAATTCTCAGCAATATGCTTATAAATTCTCTGAGCATGTGCTCATAAATTAGTTAGTATCTCAAGTTCACTTTTCCACAGGTACTGACACCATCTTATCTGTAACTTGTTCATGCACTATAGATGGCGAGTTCAGGTTTGTTATCAAATCTCTGCCCTCATACCAACAAAAATATAGCAATTGGCCTTATAACAAGTCTAATTATTTATCTGTCTAAATCATTATAGTTTGCACCACAAGGAGGCAAGGCAAAGTCCTCCAATGTATTAACTACAACTCCCATAATTGCAACCACTGGATTTGTAGAGTGCGGGGCTAGGGAATTTTAGTTTGAAATATCTGGTGAATGCTTCTGCTCCACATTGATTGACAGGAGGTCTCCACGATTTCACATCATGATCTTTTCTAGTCCCAGGTAGCATTCACATTGCAGAACTAATCCAGTTTGACATCATTTTTTTCTGCCATGACTCAATGCTATAGAATCCTGGGATTTATAGTTTGTTGTGGAACCAGAGTTCTCTGACAGAGAAGGCTAAAAATCTCACAAAACTACAAATCTCAGAATTCCATAGCATCAAGCTATGGCAATGAAAGTAGTGTCAACCTGGACTATTTCTGCCATGCGGATGCAGCCCCAGTTGGGAAACAAAGGGACTGATCTGGAACTTTTTTGCATGTAGGGCCTATGCTTTACTCTTCAGCTATGGCTTTTCCTTTAAGAAATATATCTGCATCATACATGTATTTGAAATATATACTCTTGCCTTTGCACACCACGTTTTCCAGCTCGGCTTGGTTACACTTCTGACAAGGCAAACACATGGCACACCTCTTTAAATCTATTTTTGCATGGCTGGTACAATTAAAAAAATGAAAATTCTCAACACTTCAGTAAACTTCACTTCCTCCGTACTTAGTACATTCTTTTCTTCTTCTTCACTGACAGCATATTAAAAGTGTGTCAGTGTTTGGCTCCAGGCACTTTTATCACATGTAAGACAAAAATGGGGCCACCCAGGGAAGCGTACACAACAGGTGTTCCTCTTCAAAAAGAGACGATAATTAGGCTCAGCTCAGATCAAAACTCAACCAATAGTGCCAAGAGCTATGACGACGATTCTGCTGCTCTAGACACTTATTACTTTGGTAGCAACATCCATATTCAAGTATTTCCCACAAGATGCTACATTTAGCAATGGAAAAAGCTAAGGAAGAGGCATTAAAGCAAGGATGGAAGAACTGGAGAGGAGTCAGTTGCAGTCTAGGACTATATAGCTGTTTCAATCAAAATTTAGTCAAATTGATCTAGTAATTCAAAGAGTAGCAGCTTTATTTATTTATTTGTTGGAGTTAATCTCGCCTTTCCCCCAAAATGGGACTCAAGGCAGCGTAAAATAATTTTTAAAATATAGAGCTAAAACATTAATTACAAAATTAAAATAATAATTAAACAGGAACTTGCATGGCGTAGTGGTTTGAATGTTGGACTATGATTCTGGAGACCAGGGTTTGATTCTTAGCTTGGCCATTAAATCCCCTGGGTGACCATGGGCAAGTCACGCGCTCTCAGCCTCAGGGGAAGGCAATGGCAAATCTCCCCTGAAAACCCAAAACTTGCCAGAAAAACCCCATGATAGGGTCACCTTAGAATTGCCATAAGTCAGAAACAACCTGAAGGCACATAACAACAAGAATATTAAATCATAACAATTAAAAACACAGCATAGTTAAAACCATATTTTAAAAAAAATTAAAAAAAAATTAAAGCATTTAAAGCAGAACACAAGTTACACATACATTACAAAAGTAAAACTGACACATCAAAAGCTTGCCTAAATAAAAATGTCTTCAGC
This sequence comes from Sceloporus undulatus, assembly GCF_019175285.1. NCBI lineage: Eukaryota > Metazoa > Chordata > Lepidosauria > Squamata > Phrynosomatidae > Sceloporus > Sceloporus undulatus. The sequence continues at coordinate 211,344,186 of NC_056523.1, forward strand.
TGCTGGTGAAAAGAGAGCAGAGAAGGGGAGTTCCACAGTCTGGGAGCAGCTATGGAAAAGGGACTGAGAGAAAGCCCTTCCCTGGCAATCTTAACACTTGGACTGGATTGTATAAGGAGATATGGTCCTTCAGATAATCTGGACCCAAGCTGTTCAGGGCTTTAAAGGTCATAACCAGCACCTTGAATTCTGCTCAGAAATGGACTGGTCACCAGTACAGCTGTTTCACAGAATCACTGATCTCTGTAGCCAGCCCCAGTCAACAGCCCACAGCATTTTGAATCTGCTGAAGTTTCCAAACATTTTCCAAGGGCAGCCCTATGTAGAGTGCGTTACAGTAGTCCAAATGGGATGTAATCAAAGCATGTGTCACCAAAGCCAGATCCAACTTCTCAGGGAGCAGGAGCAGCTGGCGCACTAGTTTTAACTGTGCAAATGTGCTCCTGGCCACAGACAAACCTGGGCACCCAGGCTTGGATCCAAATCCAGGAGCACACCCAAGCTGCGAACCTGATATTTTCATGAAATTGTTACCCACGGAATCATTTCACTCATTCGTCGGCATGTTTAATTGTAAGTAAGCCCCACTGTATTCAGTGGGACCCATTTCACAGCATAACATGCCTTGAACTGTAGTGTTACTTCCTGATCCTCACCTCTCCCTCCACCACATAAGAACAATGAATGCCTTTTAAACCTTCAAGATGACATCTCAATAGAGTGTAGCTGGGGTTTTGCAAGAGATTTTTTTTTAACAGAAAAGAAAAAAATGCAAATGTTTCAAATGTCCCTCTCCCACTAATATTTCACATTTTTAAATGTGATTGCACGGAATGACATACTATCACTCTATCTTTTTAACAAGCCCGCTTCAATCACTGTCCTTTCTCTGATGATGTAATTTTCCCCTTCTTGAATAAAATGAGCATCTGGAGAAATGAGCACCCACTCTGTAAAAGAGTACAGTATTTCACTGTGGGTAAGCAACTGCTGTCTATTATAAAAGCAATCCCTCATAAGGACCAAAGGAGGCAGCCATCAATCATAGTGGCAGCCATTTTTGTATCTGGACTAATTCAAAATACTACCATCATAAATAATGGCTGTCTACACTGAATTTGCCCAAATTCAAGAAACACCTTGGAACACAGCTTTCAGAAGGAAAAACAAATGATGACCAATCCAACTCTGCCATGGGATTTCGCTTCACCCCTAAAGTGGATTAAACAAGGGAGGTGACTTTGAGGTCAAGTGGCTGAGAACTAGGTCTTATAAACTCAGCAAAGCCCTATAACAAGAGAACACTATCCTATGCATTTATTAGTTGGCAGAATAGTGCTGCCCCATCTTTTCGTTTTTGTGAATTCTCCATATAAATTCATGTTGCAGTTTTATGCTGTGGTTGCTGCTGTGTGCCTCCAAGTCCCTTTTGACTTATGATGACCCTATCATAGGGTTTTCTTGGTAAGTTTCTTCAGAGGGGTTTGCTATCCTCTGAAGCTGAAAGAGTGTGACTGCTCAAGGTCACCCAGTGGGTTTTTATGCTTGAGAGAGGAATCGAACCTTGATCTCCAGAGTCACAGTCCAATGCTCAAACCACTATGCCACATTGGCTCTCAGTCTTAAGTACAATTCATATTAAATGTACCAGAAAAGGACCAGGAATCTTGTGGCCCTACAAGTGTTGGACTGCAAATCCCAGCAGTCAAGCCAGCAGAGCCAACAGTGAGGAATTCAGGAAGCTGCAGTCCAACATCATCTGGAGGGGCCACATGAATCCTTTACTGGCAGTAGGGAAGATGACCTATACTGGAACTTGCTTCTGAATAAACATGTGTAGTGTGAAGTTGAAGGCTTTCATGGCTGGCATCCATAGTTTTTTGTGGGTCCTGGCGTTTCTCCAGTGTCTGTGGCGGGCATCTTCCTCTGATGATGCCCGCCACAGAGGCTGGCAAAATGTCAGGAATAAACTCTTCTAGAACATGGCCACACAGCCCGAAAAACCCACAAAAATCTAAACATGTATAGGATTTTCAGAGACTGTTTGGAGTGAAGAAATGAATGAGATTGCTATCTCCCCTCTAAAATATGAATGGATCAACAAGTAAGGTCTCATAGTACCTTTACTGTTGAAAAATAATGGAAAATCAGCTGTTTTGATTATTCATTGCTTTGAGTAATGATTGAATGCATAACTGCTATCTCCAGTCTTTAGGAGCTGTTATCTCCAGTCTCACCAGGTAGCAAGGACTACTCTCTTTCCTCGCCTTGTGTAAGGGAGCCAGTCCCCAACCTCGGTGAGGTGTGAATCCATTCTGTGAGTCAGTCCATACTTTACCAAGACCATTCAAAGTATTGGAACCCCCATCCCACACCAAATTTAGCACTTTGGATAGCTCACTTTAGGTGAAGATAAAATGCAGAGTGGATTCACCATTCCACTGCAATGGAGCCACCAGCCTCTGGGGGAGGGCTTATGGGAGAGAGTAAGACCAAATAGGGGCCACAGATCTGCCAGTCCTCTCCTCCATGGAATACAGAGTCTCACCTGGAAGACTTGATGAGCTGTAGTTCCTAGAGAGATGGCAAGAGAAGGTCCCCTCTGGAGTAATGACATCTGCTTCACTTCCAGATGGCCTACAAGGTCTCACCAGTTGCTGTTTCTGGACCTGGAGGAGGAGGCAAGACAGTGGAAGAAATCAGAAGAAAGGACAGGTGTCAGGACTAGGTGTATAAACCAATGAATATACTATCACAAGAAATAGTGATGGCCACAAATTTGGGCTGCTTTAAAAGGAAATTACACAAAGGATGCATCTAGTAGAAATAATGCAGTATGATACCACTTTAACTGCCATGGCACCATCCTACAAAATCCTGAGATTTGTAATTTTATGAGGCACCAGCACACTTAGACAGAGAAGGCTAAAATCATTGTAAAACTAAAATCCTAGGATTCCGTGGGATGGAACTACGGCACTTAAAGTGGCGTCAAATTGTATTATTTCTACAGTGTAGATGCACCCAAAGGCAAGGTAGATAGGGCTATCAATCTTACTGGTCATGATGGCTGCAAATGGCCCTGTCTAAAAGAGTCAGTAGCCTCTGGAAACATCAGCAGGAGGATACTGTTGAGCTGCCCAGAGGTACCTGACTGTACTCATGAAATTGTTATCTGTTTGTTTCATAATTTAGTAGATCAGGTATGTATCAGGACTCACGTTGATAAAGTGTGTGGAATGAATATAGCTGCCACCTATTTATGGCTTTTTCCTGTGTCTTGATAGCTCCATAAACATAAATTTAACAGATGGCTAACTCTTCTATTTAAGTCTATTAGCTGGGGGGGGGGAGCATTATTTGCTAATTTTCTGCATAGTTGTAGCTGGTAAAAATAACAGGAGCTCTGGCAGGAAAAAAATTGGCAACACCTGCAAGTAAGGTTGCCAGGTGAAAAAAAGGACAGCACTCCTATACTTTTAATGGTTGTGAGAAAGAGATAATTTCAGCAGATGGACAAAATTCTCCCTTCTATCTAACTATTAAAGGTACAAAATCATCTAAAGAAGTAGACTGAAGTCTACGAAAGCTCATGCTGTCAATTTCTTTATTTAAGTTAGTCTCAAATGTGCTACAAGATCTCCCTACATACTGATTATACAGACTAACACAGCTATATCTTTGTATTAAAGGTACAGGAACCCTGTTTGGTATTTCACTCAGAAACCCAACCTAGTCAGGAACTGAAAGAAGTTGAGTCTATAGTGGCATGTCTTCTTTCTTTTATAAAAAATGGTATTTTTTTCTTTTATTGTTCATCTGTTACAAAAAAAAAAGATTGCCAACTGATCTAAAATAATAACCTAGCCAGTTCTTTGACAGCAGTGCAGGTTAAAGAAACTGCAAGGTAAAGCTTTTAGTGATGTGGATAATAGAAAGCATCATCATTTGCCCATATCACCATATCAAGCAGATATTAAAAGCACAGCTAGATTGGGATTGAGAAAGTTGGCAATCCACCTTACAACAGTGCTAGAATGAAGCAGGAGAAGGAAAGTGTGGCTGAACTATTCTGAAAGCCCATGTTCACAGATGAAGCTTTACTGACAAATAACACAAAGCTTCATCTTCTAAAGACATCATCAAATGTTTTTGTTTGTTTTGTTGACTCCACCACAGCTATTTTTTGTACATATCAGATCTGACATTTCTGTGGCCTCCGCAGCCTTAGCCATTGTTCTTTCAGGTATGACACTTAAAGGGCATCAAAACTGCAAGTAGATCTGCTGCCAAGTCTCACAATATTTATTTTCTCTGACTTGCATGAATTCATGAGTCCGAGGGAGGAGGGGGGGAAATAATGCAAGGCACGTCCTGCATTCTGCTTAAGATGCATGAGTCAGAGTTCTCTGTGAGGATTCAGAAAGAGGAAAAATGGAGCAAATATCTAAATGTGACAACATCACAGCCCACGTTTGACTTTATTGTTGCTTTGGGTGTCTCTGCATATTATTTCTCCCAGCCCCTTTCCCTAGTGCAAAGGCAACGGAGATAGTCAACATTTGCTTTGCTGGAGCAGAAAACATGCTCCGCTGCTTGCAGAACAGTCAACATCAAGGAGATGAGGGTGTGTTTGTTTTCCTCCCAAAAGATATTCAGTGTTTGTCACTGAAGGGCCTGTAGAACAGATAACAAAAGAAGCGCAGGGAACTGAGCTCTAAAGTATATGAGACCGAGGATGCTCATGCTGTCCGAAGTACAGCTGGCCCTGAATATCCATAGATTCAACCATCCATCATGAAAATATTCCAAAAAGATATATTCCAAAAAGCAAACCTTGAATTTGCTATTTTATATAAGGAATACCATTTCAATATACCATTATATTTAATGGGAATTGAGCATTCACAGATTTTGCTATCCACAGGGGGTCCAGGAACCAAACCCCAGTGGATACTAAGGGCCCACTGTACCAGAATCATGCTGGAATCATGCAGTCAGTCCTCTGAATGTTGTCAGCTACCTGCAGTCTTCGTCCTTGGTTAGGAGAGATGGGGTTGATGGGTGCTGTAGTCAGTTACCTGGAGGTAACTGTGATTCCCATCTCTGCTCTAATGGGTGATATCAGTTTGGGATCAGTCACTCTGGATATTTCAGTACATACTTAAAATATGGAGGTGTGGTAAGAAGTTAAGAAACCTACATTCCCTGACTCCTCCGAATGTTACGCAAACCACAACTAGCCCAGCTTTCTAAATAGTTTGAATATTGGGTCTGGACTTGGGAGATGTAGATTCTAATTCCCACAGAATCATAAAAATTATATAGCTCGGGTCAGTTATGCTCTAAAAAGTGTCGTACCTCCCAGGTTGTTATGAAGATAAAGTGACGAAGAGAGCCATGAACTCTACCTTGAGCTCTTTGGAGAAAAGAGCTGGAGTGGACATATAACTAAATAATAAATAAAGTAACTAAGGGGGCATCATAAAGCCATGTCCTCCTCTGCAGATCCCCTTCTGAATCTAAGCACTGGCTTATTTCTGCATATAACCATGCAGCAGAATGAGGTGGTGAAGTCCAGAAATAATATAGTGAACCCTTCAATTCTGACTAAATCATAACATTTTAGAGTTGGAAGGTACCCCAGAAGTCATCTAATCCAGTCCTACTGGTATAGGAAATCCATAGGATCTCTAATAGCCACTAATCTCTCTTTAATAACCTTTAACAAAGGGGACTGTCATTGTCCAAGATAATCTACTTCATTGTGTCTTTTCCCCTTCTGTCTGGAAGGTCTTCTTAATGTTTAGTTGAAGCCTCCTTTCACGCAATTTGACAAGTTAACCAATTACATTGATTAATCAGCTGTCATGAAAGTTTTAATGAACATCTTAGTCAGAAAGCCATGAACAGAATTGACATAGGGAACTCTGGTTCTAATCAGATCCTAACTAGGTAGATCCAGTGCCACCTAGCGTCTACATTATATAACAATACTATCCATACATTGGCAGATGTCATATTTCAAAGTTATTTTATATCACAGGTGAGAATTGTATGACCCTCAAGATACTATTGAGCTATAATTCCAGTACTTCCATCCATTGGCTTTGCTGGCTAGGGCTACTGAGGGTTGCAGTTCAACATCCACACACTTTTAAACATTAGCATAGGAATGACCAACCTGAATTGGAATTTTTGCTTGCATCGAAGGTTTTTTCATTTAATTTTTAGTGTGGGGACTTCAAAAACTGGTATCTCTACCTTTAGCTTCAAGTGGGACAATGCATTTTACCCTCTCCCTCATTTTGTTCTGTTGCATGTGTAGATCTGACCTGAAAGCTGAAGGATGCAATCTTACCTGAGTATGCATATCCGCACTGAAGAAATACTCCAGTTTGACACCACTTTAACTGCCATGGCTCAGTGCTATAGAATTCTGGGAATTGTAGTTTGTTGTGGCATACTTGTTGTACCATAACCTGTAAGAGAGGTTGCTGATGGATGGATGGAAGGATAAGATATAGACGGCTGGTGGCTTCCATGTCAGTGGGGCTATGAATCCACTCCATATTCTAGTTTGAATTTTAAGGAGCTATCCAACATGCTGAGTCCTATTTCCCAAACAGGTTCAGAGACTTGAGTTCAAAATACACTGCAGAAATAATCCAATTTGAGACCACTTTAACTGCCCTGGCTCAATGCTAGGGAATTCTGGGAACTGTAGTTTTGTGAGACATTTAGCCTTCTCTGACAGAGAGCTCTAGTGCCACAATAAACTACAATGCCCAGGATTCCGTAGCACTGATCAAGGGCAGTTAAAGCGGTCTCAAACTGGAGTGTGTTTTGGACTCCTGATAGTTCTTCTAAAGTATAATAAAACCTCAGACAGCTTAAGCATTCCACAAACGTGGGACTCACTAACTGCCCCTATAAAATACAACTCTTCTCCTATGCAGATTGAGCACAGATGATTCTTGGGGTACTGAATTTTGGAGTATCACAGGGGAAAAGAAATATGTCCGTTTTCAGAATCTTAATAACCAAATTACCGTTGTGCAATCTATTTGTGCCAAAGCTTGAGTTATTGCTGTTTTTTTACAAAATGTCTAATCTGGACTAATTCCAGAACAAAGACCTCAAACTATTACCAATGTTTCCATTAGAATACATCTATGGTACTACTAAGAAGTGAAATAGGAATGTTTCCAATAGGAATGAGAGACTATTTATTTTTATTAATGACTAGCCTAAATTGATGTCTATGCCATAGGACAGGTTTCTTGGGTTCTGTCTACAACAACAATTACAATTCCTCCAGAGTGTCCATTTGATCCCAGAAAATAGCTCAACTGATCCAATTACGTGGCTTTCCCACAAATTATCATTCAGAATCTAAAATGTCAGATGCTCAACTGGAACTTAAAAATAAATTCAGGGATAGTTGTTGTGCAGTGTGATTTATCTTCAATGGCCAATATTAACTGAGTTCCCTAACGAATAATGATAGCTTCATCACAGCCAGAAAAAGAAATGTAAATTATTTGTCCATGTTTGTGTTGAGAAATAAGTTCATTTTGTGAAGACACCAATAATTGCTTTCTGCTGCATTCAGTGAACACTTTCAGTTTACTGCTGCATTAGGTGAGAACTTTCAGTTTAATGTCACTTTCAGTTTAAGCAGCTGTTATGAAAGAAACGTGATCTTTAGTATAATGGACAAAACTTTGCTAACAATCACAAAGAGACCATGCACAGGTACAATTTTTCCAGATACAATTTTTAGAAGTAGGGATTTACTTCATAAGTGAGTATAATAATTGCTTTTAATCATTCAGTCGCACCCCTCAACATCTCACTGCTATTGTCCATCGACCTCTGATACTTGCCTCACAATCCATATTGTCACCTCAACATCCACAATAGAATGAGGCACCACTTGAACCATGTAATATTCTGCCTCCACCATTAAATAAGGCCACATCTCCATAATTACATATAAAAATAACTAAAAGTTATAGATACACCACAAACACCACAAAGTTATTTCTCATTGAGTTACTGTTGGAATATGTCTTGGATATGCCTTACATTTAAACATAATAATAAACCTAACCATCGGTCATTAGTAACTTCCAAGATCTGCTTTCCAGGTACACAGGGAAAGGTTTATTAAGGCCAACATGGTTTGGAATAAATTCTTCCATTGCAGTGGTTTACAGACTGTGGGTACTTTCAGATGCAAAGCTCCCAGTCTTCCCAGTCAAAAGATATTGGATGGTTATTCTGTCGCTCTCTCTCTCTCCTTAATAGATGTGCTGAGAGGTGTAGGCTTTTTTTTTTAAAGGAAGCAATGGCTGGATTTAGCAAACCTCTCTTGTATACCTGGAGATCCCCTTCCTTTTAATTCCTGCAACTGGAGATGTTCTGCTTTTCACCCTCTGCTTTTCTTTCAAGCTTTCCTTCTTTGGGTTCCTAAACTTATTAATGGTATTGCACACTGACAGATGCACACCCAGCTGGTCAACAAAACATTTAGGGGGCTCTCTGAGAGCACTGCTGTTGAGACTCCTGCTGTTTTCACCACTGTTTTCCAGGACAGTCATCCTGGTCTGTTAAGCAAATGAGAGAAAAGCTGCTGCTTCTGATCAAATAAAGGTGCTTCTGCAAATTCTACAAGATTTGGATGGAGCTGGGGACTCTGATGTTAGTGGGGTATTGAAGTCTCTGCTGGTTTTAGCCCAAAATCTAGTAGCACTGAAATTAGTTTGGGCCAATGTTCAGCACCTTAGATAGTTTCCCTAAAGTTCACACTGGTACCCATAGTGGATTCACCACTCCATTGCATGTGTGTGCATTTAAAAAATGTACAGAAACATTGTACTAGCATGTTTTACAATCACATCTTACACATAGTATTATGCAGTTCTACCCCCCAACTCTGGTGCCCTGGAAAAATTCAATAGACATTCTTTTTCTGTAGGGGATTCAAGGGTATAGACACCGGGAGTGTTGCCTTCCCTAAGACCTGGCAGTTGTTGGTACAAGCCTGCCTCTTGTTCATTTCGTTCAGCTTTGGATCTGGGAAATTTTTAAACCTTGACACTGACCAGGTGTGACTGCATGACCACACAAATCAAGCCCCTGTTCCTTACAGCTCAGGAGGAATGGCTTGTTCAGTTTAACCACCGGCTTGCAAAGCCAACTCCTGGGAATTGAGCTGTCAAGAATCGGAGCCATCTGGACAAAGATCAATGGCAAAGAAAAAGTACCACGACAGCCTCCATCATGTTAACGTATTATTGCAGAATGAGAGGAAAAGAAGCCCTTTGGTCTGAGTGCCACATTGTTCACACTCTTTTAGGTGTGGGTGGTTTGGTGGGTGTGAATGGGAAGGAGGGACATAAAGTACAGTATAGTTACTGACATGTGGCCATTCAGATGCTGGTATATCTCAGCTCCTAATGTTGTTATCCCCTATGCTGCTTAGGGCTGCTGGAAACTCCAGTCCTACAATTTCTTGAGGGCCACTAGATACCAACTCCTGACACAGGGTGACCAAAAGAGGACCGGGCTCCTGTCCCAAATGCAGAGGTGCATGACAAGCTATACTTGCTGAAATGTCTCTCCCCCCCTTTGCACTAAACTAGATTTCTGCAGGGCCAGCCCAAGACATGTTTGCTGCCTGAGGTGGAATAGCAAAATCACCTTCCCTTCCCTTTAAAGTCCTGAGATAGATATATAGGCATCTGCAGGAGAAAAGCCCACAGGCACCTCTTTCTATCTCCCCGATATGGGGAGAAAAGCCCTACAGAACTAATAAATTAATAACAAACGATTTGCTGCCATTTTGTGATCCATGAAATCCATTGCCTGGGGCAGCTGCCTTACCCTCCCGAATGGTAGAGCCAGTGAGGTCCTACAGCAGGTGTAGAGATGAAAGGAAGGAGAAAGCAAGTTGTTAAAAGCTTAACACCAGCTTACTTTCTTTTTCACTTTTCCTCCACAAAGGGGTAAAACTTCACCTGCTATATTTTTGCATAGCAAGCTGCTGTTCATAGGCCCAGCAACAGAATTAGGGGAAAGAGCGTCAATGCTATTAATAGTTTATAAGTTATAAATCTGTTTTCTAATTATAAATTTCAGAGGGAAGGAGGGGATCAACTGAGCTTCAGAGTGCATATTTTCTCCCTTTTGTTATAAAGATAGTCATTTAGAGGCAATCACTGATTTGGGAGGAGGCTCTTTTGGGCCTTTTAGTCCATTGCCTTTCTTAGTGCAGGAAATCCAGGGCAAGAACATGCCCAAAAAAGGCCTGCCTGACTTCTGTCCAAAGGCATTAATTTATGGAAGTGACCTCTATTCTTTTCTTCCCCTCAGCAATGCAAACCAGTCAGAGATCATCCAAGATTTTTATATACATACATACATACATACATACATACATTACAAACCAGTCAGAGATCATCCAAAATTATACACACACATAGTGGTACCAACCGTGTGTGTGTGTGTGTGTGTGTGTGTGTGTAGCTTAGTGGTGAATTAACATAGGTGGATGTACAAATCTTGGTTGAACAGAGATCAGAGGAAGCTACATGCACATATATAACCTCTCCCTGTCTCATTCTTTCCTTGATAGCACTCTGAAATTAATTTCCAGTATCCCATTACCCACTTTAGCATTACCTTTCCATGGTGGTGGCTTTATGTGCTCCTGTGAGGCAAGAGGCTCTGCCGATGGCAATAGGGCAGTTGGTAGGATCTCTCATGTCAGACAGGCTTTTGCTGAGGAGCCAGACTAAATATGCCAAACAACTAAGGGGCAAAACAGACCACAAACAGCCACTCCTTTTTGCACTGGGAAAAGCTGGCTTTGCCACCCCACTGCAGCAGGAAGCTGGCTTTAAGGTACACTGGCGGTGTGTAAACGCTGCACTTAGGGTTGCCATACCTGAGGACCTCCAAACCGGGGGAAATGTAGGACAAGGTTTTAAAATGTAGGACTTTTTAAAAAAATTCCTGGCCAGGAAATTTTAAAAAAGGTTCTACATTTTTAAACCTTGTCCTCCTTCCCGGCTTGGGAGGAAGCCTCAGCCTCCTCTCAGGCCGGGAAGGGGCGCGAAGGCCGCCCATCATCGCGGCCATCACTGCGGTGGCAAGCGGCCTTCTCCTCCTCCCAGGCCCCAGCGAGGCCTTGGAGGCCCCCGCGGCACGCGCGGGGGCAGAGGTGGCCGCGGGTGGTGCCATCCCGGTTTTGGCACCAAACCGGACTGGGACCGGGTTGGCACTACCCAAAGAGGGATTGTCCCGCCTACAGGCGGGATATGGCATTCCTAGCTGCACTGCCAGAGCGCCAAGAAGCTGGCCCATGTGTGGGCTGCTGTCCATCTTAAAGCTGGCTTCCGTGCATCTTGGTGGTATGCGTCGTCTGTATGCCATGCCCCGAAAACACCCAGAAGCGTTTTTCCCCCTATCTGTTTTGCCTCTAACTACAGGGCAGCAGCAGTAGTGAAGGGTGACCCTGGAGGAGGGTCTCTCAAAGACAATGGCAGTGACACTATAGTATACTTGTTAGTACTGCATAGGAAGTAGTACTGTAAATCCCTTTTGTCTTTTTCCATAAAAATGTCTTTTACCATAAAAGCCCTATGATGAGACAATCCAAAATGAAACAAGAAATAGTGCCAAAAGATTAAATGTTCAAGTCAGATGGCATTCAACAAGCTACCACGGTAGAGCAGAGGACAACTATAAGCAGTGCTGTGGCTAATGATGCAACCGGACTCAAAGTGATAATGTTCAGTAAAATGGAAGGAAGTAGGGGGAAAGGAAGACTGCAGTACAAGTGGATTGACTCAATCAAGGAAGTTATGGCTGCCTTGAATTTGCAACACCTGGGCCGGGCAGTTGAAGATCGGGGCTCTTGGGGATCTCTCATTTATACGGTTATCATAAGTCCAAGTTGACTGGACAGCAAATGACCATCTTCCATAAACTATATTGTTAAATTTGACCAGGAAATTATAGTTTCCAGACATGGAACAAGACAGGATCCTAAACCCCAGTGTGAACTTTTTTTTTTGAGAAAAAAATTAAAAACTTAAACCAAGGCATTTTGCAAGCAGAATTTCCTAGGTCCTCTCCTTGCTATCTTCACTACAGGGACAGAGAATCTGTGGCTGATGCTACTGGGTTGCAAATCTCATAATCTCAAACACCACCCACACTGGTTGGGGCTGGTGAGATTTGGAACCTATCAGCATCTGAAGAGCTTCAGATCCCACACCTCTGCGTCATGCAGTGCAAAAGCACCTTCAGATGTTTCATGGCTCTCTGAAACCAACAACTCCCTCCCATTGGTGTTGCCATGCTGGTAAAACATAAGAACATGTGTCATAATTAACAACAGGCCCACAATGATTTTTTTTCAATATTGTAGCTGTTTTTAAATGCATTTTTGGGCGCTGGATTTGAAAAACACAATAAAAATGTCACATCACACAGACCCCTTTCACAAATTCTGTATTTTTATCAATTCAGCTGTTACTAATGTTTCAGTGTGATTTTTTTTTTAGTTCAATAGTCATGGTCACAGATGGAGGACAGAGCAGCTACAGCTTAGCCAAGACATTGTCTAATAAGGTTCAGCCATAGATGTGTCTATTGTGCTTTAATTCCGCTTTTTAGACATGTATGATAATGTCCTATAATGTCAGGGACCACTTATTCTCACAATGGCAGAAGCAGAGCTGGAGAACATTATTTTTGGAGTACAGTTCCCAGAATCTTCCAGCCAGTCCAAAAATAAATCCCCCCTGTTCTGAGCTATAATGGAAGTAGCAAGCCATTGCTCTATTTTCCTGTCATATGCATGAAGACCAATGGAGTCTGTTGGCTGTGAGATTTTGGCATATTGATGATAGCTCCAGACTATAATGGTTCTGCAGAAGGACATGCTACGCACCTTGGTTCTTAGGCCGCAGGGGCTGAGAGAAATCTTGCTTTGTGAGATCTCAGCTGACATTGAATTGTTCTGGCAAACGTAGTGTTGCTGTTCGGTAAATCAGTAGCAGGCTGGAGCTGCAATATTTATAACCCTCTTTTGGCTTCCAAACACTTATTGAAAGGCTCTTATTTAAGGCCCTCATAAATTTTAAGAGATCTGCGGAAAATTCCATTAGGCAGTTCTCACCTTATTCATCTCATGGGGGAACACTTGTATTTATGTCAAAATGTATATTTAGGGTGTTTTTTTCTTCAGACTATCATACTTTAAAAATATATGTTATTTTTGTTAACTGGTTTAACGTCAATGTTTAAGCACCTGATGTCAATGTTTAAGGAGCTGAAAATGTAAGAAACATCTGAGATGCTCTACATATGGACTTTAGACTCATTCCTGATTATAGCTGTTTCAAGTGTCAGAACCAGAGAATGGGAAAGTTGTCATACTACAATTCCCAGAATTCAGCTCCCATTGGCCATGCTGGTTGAGGGATTTTGGAAGTTATCGTAAAAAAAGTAATGTTCCCAAGCTTCAGCCAGAAATGTGTGTCTCCTGCAATGAAATGTTGCCACATTTGAAATTGGCTCAGCTCCTGAGCCTTAAATAAGAGCTTGACAGAAAAAAAATGTTGGGAGCTGGCATTTCTCCTACCACTGAATCATCATGCTAGGAAATGCTTCGCCTCCTAAATCTCTGTTCTAAATTTCCTCTCTGTTCTAAATTTCCTCTGTGTAACAAATGTGTGTTCATACTGTTTCTGTGAATTAGTCTTTTCAGCATCATTACACCCCGACAACATTCATTAGTATAACTGGAGTAACTTCCTAAGAAGGAACTGCCTCTGAATATTCCTATGAAATTCATGGCGTTGCCATAAGTCAGCAGGCGACTTGAACAGACATACACACACACCTTCCTAAACCTGCCCATTTTAAAGGAAAGAACAATGGCGGCCTCTGAAGTGAGAAAGAGCAGAATTGCCAACATCTGAAATTTACCTCAATCACTGTGCCTTTAATAGCTGTTTGGCTGGCAGGCATTAAAAGGTGTCCCGCTGACCTCTGTGGCATTTTTCACACACTGGAGTTTCCGAACAGTTTCCAAAGGCAGTCCCACATAGAGTGTGTTACAGTATTCAAAATGGGATGTAATCAAGGCATGTGTCACTGTAGCCAGATTTCATGTCTCAAGAAAAGGGCACAGCTGGCGCACTAGTTTTAAGTGTGTGAATGCATCCAGGCTCAGAGTTGAATCCAGGAGCACACCAAAGCTGCGAACCTGAGATTTCAGGGGGAGTGTAACCCCATTCAGGACATCCTTCCGACTGACCAGGAGTATCTCTGTCTTGTCTGGATTAAGCTTCCATTTATTTGCCCTCATCCAGTCCATTACTGACCACTAGTTCAGTAAAGAGACAGCTTCCTTGGAATCAGATGGAAAGGAAGAGTTGGCTGTCATTCGCATACTGGTGACACCACACCTTAAATCTTTGGATGATCTCTCCCAATGGTTTAATGTAGATGTTAAATAACACGGGGGGACAAAACAGAACCTTCTACCTTCTGGGTCTGTCCCACCAGGAAAGACCAGAACCACTGCATAGCAGTGCCTGCAAGTCCCATCCCAGAAAGGTGGCTCTGAAGGATACCGTAGTCGTATCAAAAGCCACTGAGAGGTATAGCAGGACCAACAGGGACACGTTCCCTCTGTCCAATACCCTGTGAAGGTCATCCATCAAGGCCACTAAAGCTGTTTCTGTCTCATAGCCAGGTCTGAAGCCAGATTGAAATGGATCTAGATAATTTGTGTCATCCAGAAACTCCTGGAGCCGGGAGGCCACTACTCACTCCAGAACCTTGTCCAAGAATGGAATATTAGACATTGGCCAATAGTTATTCAGAGTGGAGGGATCCATTGAGGTCTTTTTCAATAACACCATCACCACAGCCTTCTATAAGCAGGATGGAAACTCCCTTGCTGCAATGACATCACATTACAGGAGTATTCCAGGTTCTTTTTGCTCCGGTTTTTAGCCCCAGAGCAGGGCTTTGGTCCAGTTTCCACCCACTTTGGAGGTGTGCATCATCTAAGGAGCTCAGCTTACCTCTATTCGGTTTAAAGCTTAATTCAGGCAGCATCCTGATCTTACCAGAAGGCTTTTTGCCACCAAATTTTCTGCCTAAATACAGCCCGGGTCCATCCCCGCTTTCAGGAGCACTCTGCCAACCATTTTCTTAAGTACGGTAAAAAAACTCCTGGATCCAAAAAGAGCCGTGCAATAAAAAATGTGCCAACATCTAGCATTTAAGACATCATAATGAGGCACTGCACTGTATATGAATCTGCATACTGCCATGTAACACACCTACTGCGTTAAAATTATGCGATGAAACAAATGGGCAAAATAAAGCAGTTTCCAGCCACTTTGAAGGTAGGGCTTTTAGACAACACATGCTTTGAAAGCAGCTGGAAACTGGACTAAAGCTGCACTCTAGGGCTAAAAACCAGAGCAAAAAGAAGCCGGGATAGTCCAACTCAAGATGGAAAATGTGCATCCTTGTGCCCACATATAATAACCCCAATGCAAGTGTGAGGCTGCAGCAAAGCAAAGCAAAGATAGTGTGACAACTCCAATGGATGTAATTACAATATACACAAACCAGACAGTCCAACAGGTGGGGCATGGGGTGAAGGTGGGTGAAAGGGACATGTATGGGGAGGGGCTCCGTGTTTTTATGTTTTACCAATGTATCACTCACTGATGCATTTATGCCCTGAACAGGCGGTGCATCATATATGCAATTGTGTGGCTGATCAAAGGGGAGGCCATGCAATGGGATGGCATGTGGGCTAATGTGGAAGGCACTTGGAGGTCACAGGCAGAGTGTTCATGCAACAGTGCAGATGTATAATGGGAAGGCAACAAAAACAATATTTTTTATCATTTCTATGTCACCTTTCTTTCAAAAAAGGGACCCCATTAACCAATGGCATGGCTTGACTTTGAATTGTGCAGTTAGGCAATGTGTATTCAGCCCGCCTTAGGAGTGGGCTGCGTGGGCAATCGGCTTTCATCCCACTTTTGGAGAAAGCAGGATTGAGCCGCTTTTTCCTCCGGCCCTATGAGAGAGAGAAAAAAAAGAGATGCATCAATATTGTATAGAATTTCTCTACTCCTTTCCACAATGGTGGGCAAACTGCAGCCTGGGCATTGGTCTAATTCCAAAAGCCTTTTGCAAGTGATCGGTTCCATTCTTCCACAGGAACCAGGAGTTCTTATCTACTGTACAGCAGCAATATTTATGAGTTGTTCTTTTCATTAGCAGGACAATCCAATGGCTCAGGCCAACATAGCTCCCAACTGAGTGACATTTATGCCAGTGCCAGAATAATTCCTATTGCCTCATTGTATTGTCTTGTCAAAAAAAAAAAAAGTAGGGGAAGAAAGGTTACCTTTCCAAAACTGGGCTTCTCCTTTTTTTCCTCCTCCCCAGTCAGTGCAGCCACCAGTCACACTTGCCTAGGTGAGTCAGAGAGTTGTTGTCCAAAAAAGTAACTTGTTCAGTATCAGGTTCTAAGATACTTTCCCCCAACTTTCCCAGATACCATGTCAAGAATATTGTGTACTTGAATATTTTGAATTCTAAAAGTTGTGCTGGAAGAAAAAAAGTTGACGGGCTGTGATTGTTTCATAGAGGAAAAAGAAACCCAGAGCAACAAAACAGATATATGTAGGTCAGCCAAAAATATGTTTGTAGCCTGATAAAGACTAGTTCTTTTCCAACCCCTTCTCTCTTTTCTTCCTCCCCCCACCCCTGCTGTTCAGGAGATAAAGACTGACACTAAGACAGACCAGAAGAGACAGGTATTGAAAAGTGAAGCGAATGAATGTGACTCTTCCAACAAAGCCTTTGAATTAGCAGCAGATGAAAAGTAAACTGCATTAATTCCAGTGCTAAAGCATCCCTGCGATGTTTATCGATGTAAAGGAGTCAGTGTCACAGAAGGCAACTGAGTGGAACAGTGATCCAGACTACTGGATTGCAGATTCATTTGGGGGGGGGGGAAGCATTTGTACAAAAGACTTGGTGATAATGAAAAAAGACTAAAACAAGGATCCAGTGAAGATGATTTTCTGGGCATTCTGTGGGGCAAAATTAAATGGAATTTCGTTAAAAATTTATCTTTGTCCCTTCTGACGCTGAACTAATCCCGCCGCAGTCCCTGGGTGTTTAGCTGTGTTAGGCAAAGGCACTTCTAGAATTCGCTCTTTTAAACATGCAGGACCTGACATTTTATAAAAGCCACATCGCTGTCATAATTCTTAGCCTTCACTGCTAATGGCTGGCTAATATGAAACTGCTAAGGGCTTTCCCTTATCACTGTGTGATGCACCACCTGTACGGTGATCGGTACATTGGTGTACCAGAAGCCCCCCCATACATGCCTCATCATCCCCATGCCCCTTATTGGACTGTCTGGATTGTGTTATAATTATATCCATTGCATTATTGGCAACCTGCCTTGTTTGACTTACTTCTCACATTTTTCCTTTGCCACAGTCCTGCACTGGCTGTTTATATGCTGGTGCAATGATGTATATTTTCCGCCTTGAGTCATGCTCTGATTTTTAGCTTTATGTCCGTTTCCTACTGGTTTTGCCTCATGCGTCGGCTAAACAGCCAGGCTCCAAAGCGGTTAGAAGCTGCTGCCTTTGGCCAGTGCGGATGACCCCCTAAGATGAAAGCACAAATTGAGGAATCCTTGCTTCTTGCCATCCTCAATGTGAACACATGGTGGCAGTGGCAGTCGGATCAATTTGTAAAGTTTTGTCATGGTTTTATGTGGGAGCAAGTGTTCCAACAAAAGTGTTCCTAGAGGACAGACTAAATGTTGCCAACTTTTCAACCGGCTGACTTTGTTGTACCTTCAGCTGGCATGCCGCCGGGTGGCAATTAGCAGGTGATAATGTCTATCTCTGATCTGTGTGTTGTGGAAAGCACAGCAACCATTGATTTCACCATGTTGAAGGTATAAACATGTGTGTGTTTTTAAAACTGTGTAAGTATTTACCGTTTTTGTAAGCAATTTTGGTTTAGAAAAACATCTTGATCTATTTTTGAAACCTGTTTTGTGTCGTGGGTTGTGTCTATTTTTAGGCTCAACATTTTTGCTTGTGAAAGGTTTTTTGTAGGGAAACCTTTTAAGAACAACAACAAGAAATGTGTCGGGTTTGCAATAAAGCCACCTGTAATATCTCGAGTAGCCTGATCCAAAGGCCTTTTATGGTTTTAAGGCAATAACCAGCACGAAATAAAAATTAAGCACAGTATAGGTTTCCCAAATGTGCATAGCTTTAATTTGCTCACAAAATAATGAATATTAGGTTGGCTTTAATTTTGGCTCCAGAGTCAGACATCTCTCCTCCTGCAGATTGAAACTCTGAGACAAGTTTTAGGTCCAAATCACACTCCAGAAATAATCCAGTTTGAGACTGCTTTAACAGCCCTTGCTCAGTGCTAGGGAAACCTGAGAACTGTAGTTTATTGCAGCACCAGAGCTCTCTGTCTGACAGAGAAGGCTAAATGTCTGTCTCACAAAATTACAGTTCCCAGGATTCCCTAGCATTGAGCCAGAGCAATTAAACTGTTCTCAAATTGGTTTATTTTTGCAATGTGTTTTGGACCTTAGCATTTCATCTAAATACATATCTGTGTGAGTTCCTTCTTTCATCCTCACGCTATATAGTTTCTCTTTAAAAAATACCACATTCTTATTTGATCTATAAT
Source organism: Sceloporus undulatus (assembly GCF_019175285.1). Lineage (NCBI taxonomy): Eukaryota > Metazoa > Chordata > Lepidosauria > Squamata > Phrynosomatidae > Sceloporus > Sceloporus undulatus. The sequence continues at coordinate 211,362,984 of NC_056523.1, forward strand.
AATATTTTCTTTTAAGTGCACTATATAATAGTTGTTTTATACTTAATTACTAATGGACCTTCATAATCTTTTATACAGGAATATAATATTATTAAAAGATTTGCTTCTTTCGTTCTACATTTATGCTGATCTGATTGATTTTTAGTATATCTTGATCTATAACATTTAAACAGTCCTGTACTTCTAGGCAAACTTTTAGTCTTACTCCTCACATCTGAAACTTATCCCTATTTAACTTTGGAATTGCAAATAAGCTGTTGCTATTACTTATACCCTGTTGAAATTTCAAAGTAGGTATACTGGCTTCAGGTGAGTTAACTAGGTTATAGACATTGTAAAATTATTCTCTCTATATAAACTCTCTTCCTAATATAATCCTTTAATTGTAAAACTTCACCAGATAAAAATTCTTCTACTTTTTCAAAATTGTCTTATCAGTTAAAATTGTCTTGCCATCAAAAAATCAAATGCTCTGTTCAATATCCGTAACGACAGCAACAAAAAATTACACATCTCTTATTGGGAGAACAAAAAATGTTTGCCAAAAGAAAAACTCTGCTTCAACAAAAAGAAAAATTTCCAAACACAAAATCACTTTAACATCTTCTTTTCAGACCCGTTGTTTCAAATGAACCATCCTCTGCTAACGAATTTTGTTGAAACAATAAGATTGAAAAGCCAAAAAAGCAAAAGCTCATATAAATAGTCTATCTATTTCTGTTGAAAAGTAATAAACAGTGTATATAACAAAAGTATTCAAACCCATGACAGACAAATGATATAAAATGAACAAGAGCAATAATGGCAATCAAAAATAATACAAAACAGCAAATATATCAACCCATATAAACTACATTGAAGCAGGGTAAGACAAAATATAATGCCAAAAGAAAAAGGCTGAGAATGGGGAATCACAAACAAAAGCTAGCCTTATGAAGGCTCTGCAGCTGATCAAGAGAATGCATACAGCTGAAGGTCATTTCTAACTCAGCAGCTCACCATGAACCCTATAATGACCAAAGTTCTAGTTCTTGTCCATATTCCAATAAAGAGCACAAAAACAACATGTAGATGGCTGTGCTTCTCCCACTTGAGGCCAGGAACAATTTTACCATGTTTTTATCAGCTGTCTGTCTTGAGGGCCTCTCCCATGTAAGCTGATTCTTTGCATGACCTGGCTTGCTTGCCAATCTTAGGGTGCATCTACACTGTAGAAATAATACTGTTTGACACCACTTTAACTACCATGGCTCCATCTTACAGAATCCTGAGAGTTATAATTTTGCGAGGAACCAGCACTCTGTGGCAGAGAAGGCTAAAGACCTTGTAAAACTGAATCTCAGGATTCTGTAGGATGGAGCGAGAGCACTTAAACTGGTGTCAAACTGCATGATTTCTGTAGTGTAGATGCCTCCTTAATGCGCGGAGAGCAGTTGAGGTGTTGGTAAGGAGCTTGATGTGATTTAGCAACTTAGGTTTTGGAGAGCTTTCCCCATTAAAAGGCTGGAACGTGGGTTAGGAAGTGAGAAGAAAGAAAAGGGAGCTTGGTTTGATAAAGGGTGAAACACATCAACAAAATGCAGTAGCGGCATCCCTGGGGGTCAGAGCAAAAACTGAGGAGCCTGGAGCTGCAGACTGGCATTGGAAAGCAGGAGGGGCAGAAGAAGGTCTCGGCCAGAAGAGGCAGGCCAAGAGGAGGGTGGCACACAGCTCTGTGAAGGGAATGAGAGGGTGAAAATATACACATACTTTTTTGAAACCTGAAGTGGGCTCTGTTTGTGTAGAAACATCCTTGCAGCATATAATTCAAAGGTACTTTATGGCAAACTCCTTCTGAACGAACTTTGCCAAGAAAACCCCTTGATAGTTTCACCTTAGGGTCACCATAAGTAGGAAATGGTTTGAGGGTACACAACAACAACAACACTTTTTTATTCTAACACTCCATAGCACAGTGTAGTGGTTTGAGCGCTGGACTATGATTCTGCAGACCAGAGTTGAATTCCTAGATCAGACATGAAATCCACTGGGTGTCCTTGGTCAAGTCACACTCTCTCAGCCTCAGAGGTTGGCCATGGCAAACCCCTTCTGAACAAATCTTGCCAAGAAAACCCCATGATAGGTTTGCCTTTGGGTCGCCATAAATCAAAAACGACTTGAAGGCACACAGCAACAAAAACAACAACAAAACCTCTCACTCCATTCTGACTCTGTTGACTTCCCACTCTTCTCTGGCTGCAGTTTCAACTTTAACATATAATTACTCCTCTCTAAATAACATTCATTTATATCAACAAACTTTTCAGTTTTCAGAGAAACTAATTCTTACTAAAGCATCAAATCCACTCTTTGCACAGCCTCCTGTTCTTTCTTTTTTAAAATTACATATGCTGTAAAAGGTTGTAAATGACACTGAATCAAGTTTACTTCTTAACACATGGGCAAAATAGGCAGAAGAGACAGGCCAAGAGGAAGGTATGCCTTGTGTATATGGAATAGAGTCAAGCAATGGCTTAGGCCAGCCTTGCTTGGAGCCCACACTGTTATTTTAATTTGTTTTAAGGACTAAATTCCCTTTACCTGTACTTTTTCTCTCCCTGTCCCATCCCAAATATAATAATAATAATAATAATAATAATAATAATTGCATCTAACAATAAAATAAAAACTTTTGGGGGGAGATTAAAGTGAACCAAATATAAAGTAGTTTGTGAGCAAACTAAAGATATACAAATTTGGGGAATCTATGCTGTGCTGATTTTTTATTTGTTAAAATATTTATGCTCTGGCATCTCATGCCAAAGCAACCCAGCATCATACAACCAAATAATGGGAACAGTGTTTAAAAAATTATAAATTAATAAAACAGACGCAGCAATAAAAATACTAAGCCCTAGAAAAATATAAATCTCAGAGCCCTATGTATGTATGCTTACGTGCTGCAGGAAGGCGAACAGTTAGGGGGCAGATCATATTTCCCCGGAGAAGGAGTCCCTGGGTAATACCCAATCATGCCTTCACCAGAGACAAAGCCCAAAGCAAGGCCTCTGAAACCAGTCCTAGTTAACAGGTAGGATCCCATTTAATGCTGCTCTCTGTTTAATACATAATGGATGGGATTCTACAGCATTGTTATAGTGAAGATCCACCATGTCGCACATAAGCTAACATACAATTGCAGTGGCATTCTTTGACTGTGTCACCTTAACGCGTGGCGACAAGAAGCCTATTAAAATGGAGGAATGACAACTTTCCTTCATTCCAGCCATGAACTGTTATGACAAAGGATATGTTTGACAGTACAGGGATGGTGAAAAAGACTGTGGGCAGTACAGGGTTTTATTTATTTATGTATTTGTTTGTTTGCTATCTTTATTTATTTATTTATTTCCTTCCTTTTCCCTAGTTTTGGACTTAAGGCAGCTTACATTCATTAAAACAAACTTATTATAAAATTAACAACAAAGAAAAGTTTAAAAGTAATTAAATCATCATCAAATTAATACCAATTAAACAAATTAAAGTTCAGCACATTATATATTGCCTATTTCCCCTTAAAATGTTGAAGAAAGAGAAGGAGCAGCTGTCACCAGCTCTAACCCCTTAGATGTGGCTGTACTATAATTTCCATTTTCCCCAATTGTTTTAAATGGAGGAAGAGGCCCAAGAGAGGGCCAGTTTTCCCATTCCTGTTTTATTACTATGTGTGAGTCTATGGCATGGGAAAGACTGCCTCAAAAAGGCGGCCTGTTGGAGGCCTAATTCCCTCCGGAGGGTAGCCATAGCCACCAAAGCGTGTGGCTTCCCTCCGCAGCAAAAAGAACCCAGAATAAACGGGTTCTTTTTGTGCCACAGGGCGGACATCACAAGTGCACCAATGGCGCACTCACAATGTAAGCGCCGTGCAGCGCCATGCAGACACAGTGCAATGCTTATGACACAATGGCGACACCCGTGTACACGAAACGCTGCCATTGTTACGCTGCCGTGCCATGCTAGGGTTAGGGACCATGCAGTTGTTGCGCGGTTCCTAACCCTAGTATTGCCGGGAGTACGGCGCATTTGGGTGGTCTGTACCATGCCTATATGTGCCTTCAAATCACCTGTGGATTTGTGATATCTCCATGAATTTCATAGGGTTTCCTTAGGCATACTGGAATACTCAGAAGTGATTTTGCCAGTTCCTTTCTTCAAAATAGAGCCTACAGCACCTGATATTCATTAGTGGCCTCCCATTCAAGTACTAATCATGCCTGGCCCTGCTTAGCTTTCAGGATCAGAGGGGATCTGCTGCCTTTAGGGTATTTAGGCTGTTGGTCCTAACCTAGGGGTGAAACAGATGCCCTGAAGGGGCAGCCCTGAGAAAACCGGGTGGAGGCTGCAGCAAATTGCCACTCTTTTTTGAGGTGGCAAAAAGGTGGCTTTCCTGGCACAGCAGTTGGGTGGGAGGCACAACACAGGTTTTGGGGTGGCTTTGGGGTGTGTGTCATTTAAACACCGTGTCCTCAAGCCGCCCAGAAGGTGGCTTTGTCAGACTGTCTGTTTCAGCCTTAAATCCTCTTGAAAACTGTGTTACAACTATGGTGCTAGTGATGCTCAAAAGATATATAAAGGATAGGATAAAGAACATGTGTGTGTGTATTGTGTATGCCTTCAAGTGGTTTCCAATTTATGGTGACCCTAATGCAACCCTATCGTGTGATTTTCTTGCCAAGATTTGGTCAGAGGAGGTTTGTCATTGCATTCCCCTGTGGCTGAGAGAGTGTGATTTGACCATGGTCACCCAGTGGGTTTCATGGCCTAGCTGGGATTCAAATCCTGGTCTCCACAGTCATAGTCCATCACTCAAACCACTATGCCATGCTGGCTCCTAAAGAACACATAAATGGATGCATAACTAATTTTTGGTCTCTTTAAAGTCTGTGGTCCTAAATGTACTTAGTAGAGAGGAAGCACCTAATAGAGACTTATGTTAGCTTGTCTTGTAGACTGCTTTTAAATAAAAGCTGTTTGTACGGGAGGGGATTTGGATGGTATTCTAGAGTCCAGACGGAAAGGGATTTAATTTCCCTAAACCATCCTGAATGGTTCCTAATTGGCAAAAGGGTTAGACAAGGCTGCATCTTAGCACCCTACCTATTCAACTTATATGCAGAAGATATTGTAAGAAAAGCAGGCTTGGACACAGAAGAGGGAAGGGTGAACACAAGAGGAAGGAATATCAACAATCTGAGATATGGTGATGACACCATAATACTAGCCTTACAAAAAGCCTTACAAACTTGAAACAACTTCTAAGGAAGATGAAAGAAGAAAGTGCAAAGGCAGGCTATTGTTGAACATAAAGAAAACAAACAAAAATGACTATGGAGACTGCAGCCTGGAAACCAGAAGATCAAGATTGGGGAGAGCAGCTATGAAAGAATTAGGAAAGATCCTAAAATGCAAAAATATGCAACTCAGCACAAAAGTTAAAATCATACAAGCCATAGAATCATACAAGACCATGCCCAGCTTTTGTTTGCTTTGGTAACAAAAACACAGAGCAACACAGTATACTGTCCTTGTAATTTCTGTTTTTTGAACAGACCAACTGCTGTAGGAAGGCAATTTTCTCATTTCAGGCATTACTATAAAGGGTTTTTTAGATATTAATATCAAGTCTGAACCTTCCATGCTATTATCAATAACTTCATAGCAACTCAGCTCTCATCTTGAATGTTTCAGAAAGAAATGAACTACTCTGTGGTTATATCTTTTATGCCTGCTGATGTGGTGTCTTATAAAAATGCAGTAACCTGTTAAATTCGGGATAATTTCTGCAGTGTGTTTTGGACCAAAGTGAAATAAAATAAAATAGAAGCAAAGACATACTTTAAATTATTCCTGGTCAAATCAATAGTGTTTTTAAAAAATTAAGTTTGACTAGGGGGTCATCCACACTGGCAAAATAACGCGGCTTCAATCCACCTTGAAGCCTAAGTGTTCAGATGGAACATGAGAACAAACAAAGTGGAGACAGTGGAGCATAACACAAAAATGGGATAGAATTGACGCGAAGCTGCTTCCATCCACTTTGAAGGTGGGGCATTTAGATGACACATGTGATGCGGCTTTTCCACAGCTGAAAAACGAGTGGTTGAAAACCTCTCTTTTTTTTTGGCCAATGCTGCAGCGGATGAGAGTCATGGTGTGCAGCTGCCATGGCCCCAATACATCTGTTTTGACCCATAGTTAGACAAAGGCACATTTCCACTACTCTGCTGATTTAAAGCTAGACCTTAACAGGCTTGGCTTTGACATTTTTGATATTTCAATATTTTTGTTTTCAGCACTGGACAATATTTTTAGTGATTTTAAAAGAGTAAGAATGAGCCGTTGTGTCTTCTGCATGAGCTGAAATGTATGCCATTTGTTTTGGACAGCATGTTAACTGGGCCACCCACTAACTAATTGCTTGCTTGAATATCTCACACCTACTCTCAATACTTGCCTCTAGTAGGTACAGTACAGTCACACAACACTATCAGTAAATATGCAGAGTAAACCCAGCATCTGGATTTCATCCACATTACTCATGCAACTAGAGACCTCGGGAAGGACATATTATCCTAGTCTCGGTTTCATGTGTAACTTGTTAGAAATGTGAGAACTAAAATTAATATGTGTGCCTTTAAGTTTAGAGATATTAAGCACTTCCTTAGGACATGTTCAGAGCATGAAAAAATTACCTTTTTAGACTATAACATTCAAATGCTCCCTGGCCCTACTAGCTAGGAAATTCTCACAGTTGTAGTTCAAAATAACTTTTCCAGCCTAGGTACACCGTTGAGCAAACATGAAATGTTAACCTGAACCTGTAGAAATGCAACTGGTAGAGCCAAGTTTGACAATACAATTTAACAGAAAGCTTCCAATAAGCACTGAAATAAAAATTGCTACTGGCTATGTCACTTGCAGTTCTTGCCACATTTGGAAGTGGATGCTTTTCATAATGTTATTTGAAATGTGCTGCAAATGTTCTCTTTAATGAGAACTGACCATTTCTGGCCATTAAGCACTGAGGTCCATTGATCAAGTGAAATGCAGCAAGAATATCCTGTTCATCTGGGTTGATGATAATGTACAAGTTTTCCCCATAGACGAGCCATTCCCTTGTCCCTGTTTTAAATATCATTCATCTTGATCATTTTGATAACAGCTATGCAACTGATATTTGTGAAAAATACCACTACCAGAATGTTTTCATGTAATGATGTGCTTTCGAACTGCTCAGAATGAAACATCCTCAAATGTCTGGTTCATCTTCTAATAAGGTTTCAGCTGATCTGTGGAAAGGGAAGACAAAACAAATTGCAGTGGATTAACAACATCTTTCCTAGGGGCAAATTTGGTGAAATTGAAAGTCATTTTTAAAAAACACACAGAGGCCAGCAAATGAGCATGACAGGGAGCAAATAGTTTGCTTCTTCTGGGCTCTTCCATTATCAGCTGTGAACAGCCCCAAGCTTTCATGTGTGAATCCACATTCAGAGATCAGAAACCACAGCATTTCCTCTTACCTTGTGACAACAAAACTTGATTCTTTGCAAGGAAGACGGTTCAATCATTCAGGTATGAGCTACCAAGTGCTGAGAGGTGATAAGAAATCAAATGATTCATATGAACTGTCCAGACTTTGGAATGTAAATCCTGACTGGATTCAGTGTTGTGTGATAAATAGGAAACCTTCCCCACACTGCTGCCATATACACACATACAATTTCTCCTCAGCACATGAGGAGATGTCAGTCTTGGGAATAGGATTGTTCTTAGGAGAAAATGTGTGAATTTTCCTGAGTAGGGGTTGCACATTTCTGTAAAATGTGAGGTATTAAACAATGCAGTTATTCTTTGTGTTGCCTTTTCGCATGAATTAGTAAAAGCAAAAGCATCAGATATGGTCTATGTGCCTTTTTCTTTAAACCAATTTGTTCATAAAAACTCAGACAGAACAACAACACAAATACATTCATGACATAACTCACAAAAAAAGTAACAGAGGCAATAATAGCAATAATAACAGTGACATAATGACAAAACAACAATATTTATAAAAACAATAACAGTTAACAACTTCCTATCTAGTCTTCCGCTATTAGGTCTGGCATTGACATTTAAGTGCTTTTGCTATTCAAAGGTGTGTCAAACTATGTTCCTCTGGTATATTCAGATTCTTCTATACAATATTAGAATCTTAGGGCCTGAACAGACAGGCCAAAATAAAGCTGCTTCAGGTCATTTTGGAAGTGTGCTGTTTAAATGGTGCATATGTCCTAAGATGCTGGAAGCTGTACCAAATCCATGTTCCCGTCCCAAGGGCTGGAGCGTTGCTTTGGCACAGCTTCTGGACTCATAAGATGTGTGTGTCATTTAAACAGCATACCTCCAAGGTGACCTGAAGCAGCTTTATGTTGACCTGTCTGTTCAAGCCCATAGGGTCATTGTGTCTTGATGATCAATCATCCTGTCTTGTTTTGTGTAAAAAGAAAGGGGGTAGAGGAGTCTTGTGGCAATTTTAAGACAAAGATATTTACTTTAGCATGACCTTTGGTGGATTACAGTCCACTTCTTCGGAGGAAGTACCATATTCAAGGCTCAGATATTATGCACGGTTTCATAGTTGCAGAGGCAGGATCAGCATGAACTAGAACACAGAATGCTCATAAAGCTGCAAAAAACTTTTTGCATAAACATTTTGGCCCCAGTAAGCAAATACACAGGGCTGCTAGGCCATCAACTGTATCTCAAGTGTCAAAACAGCACGTATTGCTTTTAGGAAAGTTTGCTTGTATACGCATGATTAACATCACTGGGTAACCTTGGGCAAGTCCCATTCTCTCAGCCTGAGTGGAAGGCTATGCAAACAACCCCCCCCCCCCCCGAACAAATCTAGCAAAGAAAATCCCATTATAAGGTTGCCTTAGAGTCACCATAATTCTGAAATGACTTGAAGGCACACAACAACAAGTCCACTCTTATCCATCATTTCATATATTATGGTTTCAGTTACTCATGGTCAGCCACGGTCCAAAAATATTAGGCACTCCCCTCTTATCTGTGATTTCTTTCGGCAGTTTCGGTTATCCATGGTCAAATGTGGTCCAAAAGGATTACTCATATATGGTTCAGTACTATCCGTGGTTTTAGGAATCCACTGGGTGTCTTGCAACACATCCTCCATGGAGAAAGGTAGACTACTGTATTAGTGACAGTGTTGTAAAATATGACTTTGGAAAAACAATAGATTACTTGGAATACTGTGTCCAAAACTGGGCACCACAGTTCAAAAAGGATGTGGAGAAGCTGGAGCGTGACCAAAGGAAGGTGACTAAAATGGTGAAAGGTTTGCAAACCATTCCCTATGAGGAGAGACTTAGGGAGCTGGGGATGTTTAGCCTGGAGAAGAGAAGGTTAAGAGGTGATATGATAGCCCTGTTTAAATACTTGAAAGGATGCCATATTGGGGAGGGAGCAAGCTTGTTTTCTGCTGCTCCAGAGACTAGGATCCGGAGCAATGGGTGCAAGCTCCAGGAAAAGAGATTCAGCCTCAACATTTGGAGGAAGTCCCTGACAAAACTGTTTGACAGTGGAACACACTCCCTTGGAGTGTAGTGACGTCTCCTTCCTTGGAGGTCTTTAAGCAGAGGCTGGATGGTCATCTATTGGAGATGCTTTGATTGTGAGTTCCTGCATGGCAGAATGGGGTTGGACTGGAAGGCCCTTGGGGGTCTCTTCCAACTTTATGATTCTATGATTCCACTTATTATATATTACTTATTAAAAAATAATATGGATATATTGCTTATTACTTTCTCAAAAATGTAATAAGTAATGTATTACAGTATTATATTTTAAAATTAAATGCCCCTTCTGCATTAAATGTGCTAGATTGTCATTAATGTTCTAGTGTTAGTGAAATTATCCTCACTTATCTATCTATTTTTAAAAGCGCCAACTTAGCATAGTGGTTTGAATGTTGCACTCTGGCTCTGGAAGAGACCAGGGTTCTAATTCCAGCTCAGCCATGAAACCCAATAGGTGACCTTGGGCAAGTCACATCCTCTCAGCCTCACAGGAAGGCACAGACCAAGCCCTCCAAAAAATCTTGCCAAAAAAACCCATGATAGGTTCAACAGCAACAACAACAATGTATACTTTGCATTTATCAATCAATCTTTATTGCTTTTGGCCAATGACCTTTGCAAAAATCAAAACAATAACACAATACACATAAAATTTCCATAAAACCAATATACAATAAAATTTACCAAATAGCAAAAATTCAATATAGCTGGTTACATCATTTGCATTTAAGAAAAATAACTTTTTGGGAGGCATTTTAATAGAACTACATGTAAACCCAATATTGTACCCATTGTACCTGCCTCCCTTCCCTGATTCTGTTACCTATATCTGACAAATGTGAGGCACCAGTGGCCATTTTTACTAAGAACATAATGCTTAAGCTTCTCTGCAAGGAGAGTGTAGTGGCCAATTTTAAGCAGGCTTGGCCTTTAATTAAAAAGGCCTCCATAGTCTCTCTGAAGAGAAGCTTATGCCCTTATTCAGTTCCAATTCCATTTTGAGCTTGACTAAGAAGCACAAATTCATATTTCTATTAGTGTTTTTAGCATTTATTTTGTAATGTCCTGCATTTTTTCTTGAATGTCCTCAACTTAACAGTGCCTTGTCCTCCTTTGTGGTTATGACAGGATTGACTGAAATTAGGCCATAAAATAAAATAAAATGCAAATAATGAAATCTGCTACCAGCAAAAGTGAAGACCCAACTGTAAAAAGGAAGAAGCAGCTCTGGAGGAAAAGTAACAGTAATATTATTACTGGCTAGAAAAAAAAAGGAATGTGTTACATTACTTTGGAGAGCAAAAAGTGGTATTATTTCGTAAGACATTCTACTATTCTGTTACATTACACAAGAAAATCAGCATGTGCTTTATAGACTATAACAAACCCTTTGACTGAAAAGATCATGAAAGGCTATGGAACGTCCCTAAAGACATAGGAGTGCCAACATATCTGATAGTCCTGATGAAGAGTCTGTACTCAGGACAAGAGGCTACTATCAGAACAGAACATGGAGAAACAGAATGGTTCCCAATTGGCAAAGGGGTCAGGCAAGGCTGCATCTTATCACTCTACTTGTTCAATTTATATGCAGAACATATTGTAAGACACAGGCTTGGACACAGAAGAAGGAGTAATGAAAATAGAAGGAAGGATTGTCAACAATCTGAGATATGCAGATGACACCATAGTGCTAGCAGAAAACCTCACAGACCTGAAACACTACTAAGGAAGATCAAAGAAGAAAGTGCAAAGGCAAGCTTAATGTTGAACATAAAGAAAAAATAATAATGACTACCGAGGACCTTCACAAATCCAGCCTAGACAATGAAGAAATAGAAATAGTAAAAGAATTCCCATACCTGGGATCAAACATTGATAGAACTGGGAACTGCGGTCAGGAAATCAGAAGAAGATTAAGAATGGGGAGGGTGGCTATGAAAGAACTAGCAAGATACTAAAATGCAGAGATTACAACTCAGCACAAAAGTTAGAATCATGCAAGCCATCACATTCCCTATTACCATGCATGGATGTGAGAGCTGGACAGTTAAGAAATAAAATAGGAAGAAAATCATTTCATTTGTGATGTGGTGCTAGAGAAGAGGGCTGAGGATCTCATGGACAGCCAACAGGACAAACAAATGGGTCCTAGAGCAGATCAAGCCGGAAACTTCCCTGGAAGCCAAGATGACCAAACTGAGGCTGGCGTACTTCAGACACATCATGAGAAGGAAGGACTCATTGGAAAAGACAATAATGTGAGGAAAGGTGAAGTAGGAAGAGAGGAAGGCCACATGCCAGATAGATGGAGTCTATTAAGGAGGTCACAGGTATGCAGTTGTAGGATTTAAGCAGAGCAGTGGAGGACAAGAGGTATAGGAGATATCTCATCCATAGGGTCACCATGAGTTGAGATCAACTCGAAGGCAGTTAACAAACAAAAATTAGCAATAGGGTGGTAGTTCTCACATTCCTCAGCATTTAGGGAAGTCTGCCTTAGGAAAGGGCACACTACAGCCCCCTTCAAGGCAACAGGCACTTCCCCATGATGCAAAACCCATCTACGCTGCAGAAATAAGCTGGTTTAATATCACTTTAATTGCCAGGGCTCCATGCTATGGAATTCTGAGAACTGTAGTTTGCTGGGGAACCAGAGAAGAGATGTCCTCCTTTTCCAGGACATGTCTTACATTTCCAGGTTCTGGGCAGGAGAAATTTCAAAATGTCCTCCATTTTGGGCATGACTAAGAAGTATGGATTTATATTCCTATTACAGTTTTTCGATGTTCTACATTTTGCTTGAATGCCCCACATTTTGTAGTGCCTTATCCTCCTTTGCAGTTAGGACATCCTGTCACCCTGAGCCTAGAGGATGTGCCAGGTCTGAAGGCAGAAGAGCAGAGCCCTCAGCAACCACAACCCTCAGAGGAAGATTTGGATTTACCTATACCTACTGCCTCCCCTCCCTTGAAAGCCAGTGTGGTATAGACCAGGGTTCAATTCCCAGCTTGGCCATTAAACCCACTGGTTGATCTTGGTCAAGCCACACTCTGTCAGCTTCAGAGGATGGCAATGGCAAACCTCCTCTGAACAAATCTTGCCAAGAAAACCCCATGATAGGTTCGCCTTAGGGTCACTATAAGTCAGAAACAACTTGAAGGCACACAACAACAACAACACCCCTACAGAGAACTGTCAGGACAAAAAACGTTGCAGATGCTTCCAATGTTTATACAGGAAACACGTCACAATTAACAAGCACCTGTGAGACCCAGGTAGACTATAAACAACCCAACACCTCCCATGGAGAAGTGCTGCTGACAACTAACCTTTCTTGGTTAATGTAAACCATGACTATTTGCCTGGACTGTCTGCCTGGACATCTGGCTACTCTTCTGGACTACTCTTTGACTTGCTTGCCTGGACTGTGTACTGAACCGTGAACGACTTGGACTAGACTAGACTAGACTACCTCTGTTTCTCATCTGACATCTGCATGAGTTCCGACACACTCCCTATAATTCTGTGAAATGCTGTACTTTTATGCTGTGAGTCTGATTTGCTCCCCAAGGGCAAAAACAGGACAGCTACCTCTTGGACCCATCCAACCAGTTCTCTCCCACTAAATTTTGCTAGCCAGTATAGCCAAGGGACAAGCTTATGTGTGGTGGGATACGTGATTTAAGTATCTTGTTCACATCATTAGGTCTCAGCAACTGGGAGTGATCCCCCCCCCCCAAAAAAAATGACCAGTTGGATCACTGGACACTGCCTTAGAATCTATGATAAGTGTAACATCAGGTTCTGAGCAAATATGAATCACTTAAAGTGCCTAGTGGATTAGTCAATCTGTTCCTTGGAAAGCAAATAGAGGGCTGAAGCAGATGGGCCAAAAGGAGTAGCCACTCTGGCTGCGATCGGCCTGGGACCGTGGCAATTGCACAGCCCGCTCCCAAAGAGGCTTCAGTGGCGGTCCCAAATGGGCCACTGGCAGGAGCAGATTTAATCCGTTCCTATTGCTGGTGGCTTCAAGATGCCTTAGGCATACTCGGAGTGGTTTCTGGCCACACCAGGGGCATGCGTCGTCAAAACACCACACCCTCAAAGTGGCCAGAAACCCCTTCTTTTGTCCCATCTGCTTCAGGCCAGAGATTAACAAGTGATAGTTCAGCTACAGTGGACCAGCCATTGGTAACCTCAGGTCTGGACTGTTGCAGTTCCTTTTACATGGGGCTGCCCTTAAGGATGGTCCAAAAATCGCAACTGGTGCAGCCAGGCTCCTGAGTGGAGTAATCAACCAAGAATACACAACAGTTTTGCTGAAAGAATTACACTGGCTGCCCATTTGCTACTGCGGCAGGTTTAAGGTTACTATACTAGTGTTAGAATTCAAAGATAAAGCCTTGTTAGTCTGTAGAATCAGCATGCAGAGAGATCTTGTAGCATCTTTGAGACTCACTAAAGAAAAAGGTTGGCAGCATGAGCTTTTGCAGACTGTAGATGTTAGACAAGTGTTGGACTTAAAGGCCCATTCACACTACAAAAAATCGGTTCTGAAACTGATTCAATCACGTGAAGTTCCTACTCACCCCGAATCTCACACAAGCGAATCCGGGGCTTGCACACCCGTTCCGTGTTAAATGGCCCCTAGCGCGGGTCTTTTGAAATCGGCGCAAATACCGTTTCTTTTTAAAAACCCCGGGTCCTGGGAATGAGAACTTGGCCTCGATCACGATCGAGGCAAATTGAGGGAGGGATTTAGGTCAGAGGGTGGGCAAAGGGCAAGGCATTTCCTGCCCTCATCGGAGGGGAGGGGGAGGAGGAAAGAGCCCTGGGCAGAAGGGAGCAAGGGAAGGCATTCTTTAGGAGCCTCTTTTCCCTGCATCCCCTGCCCAAAGCCCTCTGTCGCTGGGCATTCCTTCCCTTGCAGGAGGAAAAAATCAGGTCATGAACGGAGCTCATGTCAGGCAAACCCCCCCCCCTTTTCAAATGCAAACAATTTCTATTCCAGAATGTATGTTTCATTTTTAACCATTTTTTTTGAGCGCACATGCGCATGGTTTCTATTCCAGAGGCAGATGGAGCCAGGCTTGCACTTGCTTTCTGCAGAGGGAGAAGCTACAAATGTTGCAAACAATCAATGTTACATTTTTAACAATTTTTTTTGAGCAAATATGCGAATGATTTGTCTTCTTGAGCAGATACAGCAAGGGAAGCAAAGGGAAAGCTAATGTTGCTTTTAAAAGCAAAAAAAAAAAGCATGGCAATCCCATCCTCTGCCTGGGACAGGGGCAGATCTGACCCAAAAGCCCACAGGTTTATTAAAAGAGAGAGAGAGAGAGAG